>NW_022987669.1:767721-865221 GCF_902827165.1 Trematomus bernacchii | reverse complement strand
CTACACCTGAACACTCAAACACACTACACTGAACACTCAAACACACTCAAACACTATACCTGAACACTCAAACACTACACCTGAACACTCAAACACTACACCTGAACACTCAAACACTACACCTGAACACAGAACCTGAACACTCAAACACAGAACCTGAACACTCAAACACTACACCTGAACACTCAAACACACCTGAACACTCAAACACTACACCTGAACACTCAAACACTACACCTGAACACTTAAACACTACACCTGAACACTCAAACACACTCAAACACTATACCTGAACACTCAAACACTACACCTGAACACTTAAACACTACACCTGAACACTCAAACACACTCAAACACTATACCTGAACACTCAAACACTACACCTGAACACAGAACCTGAACACTCAAACACTACACCTGAACACTCAAACACTACACCTGAACACTCAAACACTACACCTGAACACTTAAACACTACACCTGAACACTCAAAACACACTCAAACACTATACCTGAACACTCAAACACTATACCTGAACACTCAAACACTACACCTGAACACTCAAACACTACACCTGAACACTCAAACACTATACCTGAACACTCAAACACTACACCTGAACACTCAAACACACTCAAACACTATACCTGAACACTCAAACACTACACCTGAACACTCAAACACTACACCTGAACACTCAAACACTACACATGAACACTCAAACCTACACTCTGAACACTTAAACACTACACCTGAACACTCAAACACACTCAAACACTATACCTGAACACTCAAACACTACACCTGAAACACTCAAACACTACACCTGAACACTCAACACTACACCTGAAACACTCAAACACTACACCCTGTAAACACTTAAACACTACACCTGAACACTCAAACACACTCAAACCACTATACCTGAACACTCAAAACACTACACCTGAACACTCAAAACACTACACCTGAACACTCAAACACTATACCTGAACACTCAAACACTACACCTGAACACTCAAACACTACACCTGAACACTCAAACACTACACCTGAACACTCAAACACTACACCTGAACACTCAAACACTACACCTGAACACTCAAACACACTCAAACACTATACCTGAACACTCAAACACTACACCTGAACACTCAAACACTATACCTGAACACTCAAACACACTCAAACACTACACCTGAACACTCAAACACTATACCTGAACACTCAAACACTACACCTGAACACTCAAACACACTCAAACACTATACCTGAACACTCAAACACTACACCTGAACACTCAAACACTACACCTGAACACTCAAACACTACACCTGAACACTCAAACACTATACCTGAACACTCAAACACACTCAAACACTACACCTGAACACTCAAACACTATACCTGAACACTCAAACACTACACCTGAACACTCAAACACTACACCTGAACACTCAAACACTACACCTGAACACTAAACACTACACCTGAACACTCAACACTACACCTGAACACTCAAACACTACACCTGAACACTCAACCTGAACACTCAAACACTACACCTGAACACTCAAACACTACACCTGAACACTCAAACACTACACCTGAACACTCAAACACTACACCTGAACACTCAAACACTACACCTGAACACTCAAACACTACACCTGAACACTCAAACACTACACCTGAACACATTTCTATACCACTAAATACAAATATAAGTAGGAAAAGTACGCTTGTTTTTCAGCATTCATCATTTGAAGATGCTTCTTTTTTCTTTGGGTCTGGGAGGAGAGAAACCTTCAAGGAGTCTCAAGGTTTGAAAGGGGTGGAGTGTGCTCTGTATAATGTGTTTTATTTTCCCCTGGGGCCGAACTTTTCTTGCTGTAATGCGTCTATGATATCAAAGGGATTATGTAATCATGCAGCCGCACCACTGGGGCTAATGGGTTTCTCCTCTGACGATCCTCTGACGTTCAGATAGTATCAGTGATGCTAAGAAGAGGAATATAAGGGGGAGGGGGGTGCAGTTTCTGTGTGTGTCTTCTTATTACAATTGTCAGACACAGTTGAATTAAAAATCGCCCAATTAATGTTTAAAGCAAAAAACAATCAACTCCCGGGTAATATTCAAAAACATTTCACTAAAAGACAAGGGCATTATGACTTAAAGGGGACCTATCATGCAAACTTGCACTTACCTAACCCAAAACAAACGCGATCTCGCTAAGCGGTCCTACGACGCTGGTTATCAACTCGGTAACTCAAGCCAGGGTTTCTCTGTCCGGCTGAGTGCGCGTTCACATGAAAGGGGCGGGGTTAGCAACCTTTGACCAATCACAAACAGGGACAAGCGTACTGACAGCGCAGCGTCATACTTCCTGAAGGAAAAGTGAACTATAATATTAGACATTATGAAGAAGTTAAACTTTAAACATCCATGACTTAAACACTTTATCCAGGATCAAAGCCACATAGCTGCACCTGCAAGGTGAATACAGCTGGTAAAAGAAAAAGTGTTTGAATGCGTACATTAACAGGTTTATGAAATCACTGCCCCGTCTAAGACACGATCTGACTTTAATTACATTTGACTCGAGTGTTTCGTCAACTTAATGTGTTGCTTAAAATAATACTTCTGCATCCAGTATGTGACACTGAGTGTTGCACGGCCAGATACGGCTCAGCTGACTCAGATAAGGAAATATATGATACATTATGATGTGATATGATATGAATGATAATGGGACACATCGACGTCTGCACTCACAGTGCCGCGGACTGTACTTAATGTTACTCTGATCCGGTTACTTATGTCGTGGCAGATATTTAAGTAAGCTTTCTTAACGCTAATGTTATAATAGTCAGATTGCTCTGAAGATGGGAGGGGATATTCTATTAATTTTCACGTTCACACAGTCAGTTGATTTTTGCCGGCCGTCTTTCCTGCAACGGCAGTTTTTCTGTATTTCCTCTATCCTGTAATATGACTTGATAGCTTTAAACTCCGCACACGGAGCTCTGATTGGTCAGCAGGCGGTGCTTTCACTGAGTTGATCTCTTAGCCTGCAACCTAACCTGCCGACAGAATGCTCTTTTTTTCTGCTTTTCACAGAAAATCGACACTAAAATAAACTGCATGCATGGTGTTTGAAAAATGACCTCCACAGAGGACAAAGAGGAAGAAGACTTCAGTTTCAAAAAGGAAAACCCTTGTCATCAATATAATAAACATCTCTCTTTAACATGTGTGTGACATGGACTGTGTTATAATTATACATTCTCAACCTGCACTCAACTTTTCCAGGGATTGTGTTTCTCCCTCTCTCCGCCATCGGCTTACAAAATGTAACGTCTGATCCTTTTAATGCTGGCATCACTTCAAATGCAATCTATCAAACTCCCCGAGCTTCAAGAGCACCGACCACACGGCCCTCAGAGCATCAAAATGCTTCCTGCACCAGGAGTGTCTGTTCAACATGACATCTAATAATCCTGGTAGAGAACACTTGAGTCACATGTTGAACATGAGCAGAAACGTGCTGATGAGAGTCAAGGGCACCACAAAGTCCCCATGGAAAATACGTTTTCTTTTACAATATTATTACATTTTGGTAATGAACTTTGACAAACTAGTATTGACCCGAATATAAGACGGGTTTTCTTTCCTAGAAACAATCTGAAAAAGAGGGGTTGTCTTATATACGGGGTCTAGACTTTTCAATGTAATTACAGTCACAACAACAGATGGCGCCAAACGAATGTTCTCTCAAGCGAGACACCGTCTTATACGGTAACAGCAACAGGTGGAGAGATAGAGATAAGGATGGAGAGACACAGAGACCAACTCCAACAAAGTGGATTGAATGTAGGCAAGTTAATAAACAAGAGAGGAGAAGTTACGATGCCAATTTTCTTTTTTTTCAAATACAATTATTTTCTTTATAAAAACAATTTTTGGTCTTCAAAAAGGTATTTTTCCCGAAAATGGGTCTTGAAAAAGAGGGGTCGTCTTATATTCTGGTCAATACGGTATTTTTCTCTCACTGAATTTGATTAATTTACTGTTTTATTAGACCATACATAAGACAATAGTTAACTAGACTATAGAGTTAGTAGCTCTGAAGTCTTCTGGCATGTGGCGGCAAGCTAGCTAGCTAATAGTGATAATTGAGTAAAGTTTAACAATTAGATGCTTCAACCTTGACACTAGTGAGCACATTGCAACACGAGTAGGGTTGGGAACCGAAACTCGGTTCCAGATGAGAACCGATAAGAAAATGCCGGGTACCGGGTACCCATACAAAATACACAATTTCGGTTCTGCTTAACGGTTCCTAAACGCGGTAGACCCTGTATTCCACCGGGTCCGTCTGCGCTGCGGCGCCGCGGTGACCCCGGACCGGTGGAATACAGGGTAAGGGCGGACTGGCCATCTGTGTGTTCTGGAGAATCACAGAACGGCCGGTCGTCAGCGGGCCGTTGACGGCCGGCTCGGTAAGTTTTTTTAAACGGCATCATGTAAGTTGCGCTGACAGGCGACAGAGGTCCACAGTTGCCCCGCAGCGAGGCTCCCCCCGCCCTCCCGTAGACAGTTCACGAGCTCAGTCACTTCATAACACCAAAGATGAATTGCGGTAAACGCTCTAAAGTGAGGCTCCACTACACTAATAAAGAAAAAGACAAGGCACAGTGTAATGCCTGTTGATAGCTTGCCACAGGCTCAGCTCAGTTACAATAAAGCACAGCTATTGTGCAATACATTTGTATTGCATGTATATTTTTTATTTGTAAAAATGTCAGTTAAAGCTTAAAAGAATAAAGATAGTTTGACCTCTTTCTTTTACAATTTTGGAATTGAAACGGGGAATCGATAAGAACCGGAATCGATAAGCAGAACCGGAATCAGAATCGGAATCGATACATTTCAGACGATACCCATCCCTAAACACGAGTGATAACTTTGTTCACAGATCTTTTTCTGTACGTTAACCAGTGTAGCATTAAAGCAAGGTGGGATTGGCTAGCTAGTGGTGAGCAAAATCTGTGAAGAGATTTCTTTCACTGATGACCTCTTAAGCTAGCTAGCTAATTAGCCAGCTAACTAAAGTAACTAATTAGCTTGCTAGCTTACATGGCCAACAGTGAAATAAATCTCTTTACAGATTTTGCTCACCACTAAAAGAATGGCTAACTAGCTAGCTAGCCAATCCCACCATGCTTTAATGCTGGCTAATTAGCTAGCTAGCTTAGATGGCTGAGTAGAAAAGCAGTTAACTAAGACCAGACAAGTGATGAGTCAAAACTACCCTGAAAGGTTTGCGACCTGGGAAAACCGCAGATACGCTTACCAGTTCATTAGCCAGCCGATAAATTAGTAATAAAACAACATTTAGATTCCTTATCGACGCACTTGTCCCAGCGAGCAAAAACATGGTGCTATCCCCGGATGAAGGACATCTTTGTCTCATTTGCTGTAGATTAACCAGTCACATTCAAGCATGGTGGACATGGCTAGCTAGCTAGCAAGTGAGCCACCTGCTGAAAGAGCTGCAAATGAAATCCCAGCTGGACGATCACCACCTCTTGCATTGTGCCAGGAACATTATTAATGTTCATACGTAAATGTGTCTTAATGTTAGATATTCACACTGTAAACAGCAGATGACACATTGAGGCTTCCTGAGCGCTGTGAGGTTAACCCTGAATGACAACACGTGCTAACACGCTAACACCTCGCCAAGTGTTAACTTCTGTTTCCCCTGCCTCCGTTACATGTCTATATCTGGATCAGTTTATCATCACTTCATCAACCTTTGCACTTTTATAACAAACCCTAGAAGGCAATTGGAGACTCTACTCAATGTCACTTTCTTTAAGTGTTAACACGGAGAGTCATGTGTGATCCTTTGTCTTCTGGCTCCGCATAGGGAGAGTACAGTAAGTTATCACATAAGCTCTGAATACATCTTAAATAAATTGTTTTAACATTTTTGAAAATATACGTTTTTCTATTTTTGCCAAGAGCTGAATTGGAGGATTGACACCACTCTCATAATGGAAGTGGTGGAAAGTACATTTACTCAAGCACAGTACATAATTGTGACTAATTTACTTTCCACTTCATGCTACTTTATACTTTTACTAATTTCAGAGGGAAATATTGTACTTTTTTCTCCAATAAAATGATTTTAACTAGAAAAGACAACTTAAACTTAACTAATGTGCATTTATAAAAAAGAGGAATAGTTTTGGCGAAAACTAAAAGGTACCATGGGGTACAGGAATCCGTTTTGGTTTCAAGACCCTGGTTCACGGAGGATACCAAAAAAGTCCTAGAAAGACAAGGTAAACTTAACTATGTGCATTTAAAAATAAAAAAGAGGAATAGTTTCGGCGAAAACTAAAAGGTACCATGGGGTCAGATTATAATGTTCCAAAGGGGGGTTTGTTCAGATGTGTGTATCTCACGCTGCACTGTAACTGTAATTCATGTATCTTTGCTTTTACATTTTTATATTTTAGATATCATTTTATAATATGTTTCTTAATGCTATTAATGTCCTTCATTTTTGTAAAGCACTTTGAATTGCCTTGTGTTGAAATGTGCTATATAAATAAACTTGCCTTGCCTTAACACTCAAAGTGAGTTACTTTTTACCTATTAAACACACAATATGCTGATGATATGATGCAGTACTAATCTAGAAAGTATTTTACAGTATAAGTATCTTAAATTGGCTTAAAATTGACAAACAACAGTAAATACTTGGTAATGTATTTCTTTGTGATACAAATATTATATCCTATAATAATATACCACTACGAAAGAGATATTCAGAATATTTCTAATACTTTAAGTACATTTATAGCTTCTTATAACATTTTGAATTCAGGACTTTTACTTTGCATGAAGTATTTTCACACCCTAGTATTTGTTCTTTTACCCAAACCAAAGATCTGAGTACTTTTTCCACAACAACATGCTTTTAGGATTACATGTATAGATACATTAGGATTCAAACTTCGTTACACAGCCGTCTGTTTGTCCCCTGCCACATCCTTCATGCTTGCACAAAAATTAATCAACTATAAATAGAAATGGATGTTCTGGCAACATGTTGTGGTGTCAGAAAGTGAGTCATTGTTTGATCAGACTGAATCCTCTGCAGGCTTTACTTCTCACAGCACAACCGTTTTAATTTTAGCGCTGTCCAAACTGTTGCTGCAGACGGATGAAGGTCAAAAGATGATGAAGAATGAAATGTTCTGTTCAGACACAGCAGCAGAACACCTGCGCTGTAAATCACCTCCTGTACTCTTTAAAGTAGAGACACTACATACTGATATACACCTGGACATCAGCAGGAGAGGACTCTTTAAAGTAGAGACACTACATACTGATATACACCTGAACATCAGCAGGAGAGGACTCTTTAAAGTAGAGACACTACATACTGATATACACCTGAACATCAGCAGGAGAGGACTCTTTAAAGTAGAGACACAACATACTGATATACACCTGAACATCAGCAGGAGAGGACTCTTTAAAATAGAGACACTACATACTGATATACACCTGAACATCAGCAGGAGAGGACTCTTTAAAGTAGAGACACTACATTCTGATATACACCTGAACATCAGCAGGAGAGGACTCTTTAAAGTAGAGACACTACATACTGATATACACCTGAACATCAGCAGGAGAGGACTCTTTAAAGTAGAGACACTACATACTGATATACACCTGAACATCAGCAGGAGAGGACTCTTTAAAGTAGAGACACTACATACTGATATACACCTGAACATCAGCAGGAGAGGACTCTTTAAAGTAGAGACACTACATACTGATATACACTGAACATCAGCAGGAGAGGACTCTTTAAAGTAGAGACACTACATACTGATATACACCTGGACATCAGCAGGAGAGGACTCTTTAAAGTAGAGACACTACATACTGATATACACCTGAACATCAGCAGGAGAGGACTCTTTAAAGTAGAGACACTACATTCTGATACACAAATTAAAATAGTAATATAGCTAAAACAAAGTGATAAAGTGATAAAGTACTATTAAAACGAGATATCACCTTAAAAAGTTGTGCATTATGGGGTTTTATATTGTTGCATCGATTCAGTATTATCTGTCGGAGAGAAACCATTATTCATTTTATTTTATTTGTATTTTCATACATTTTACCTCCTTGTGTCTCTTAAAGGTAGGGTAGGTAAGTTTGAGAAACCGGCTCGAGATCGCTAGAATTTGAAAATACACAACCGGAGAAAATCTGCCACTTCCTTACAGAGCCCCTCCTCCAACACACACGAACGTGCACATGACCAATGAGGGCACGAGATAAGTTTGTGCACAGATGGAAGGCTGACAGGCAGGTAGGCCATCCAGTTACTTTAGCCGGGCCGGCTCAGATGATTGGTCGTGCTTTTTACAGTACTACAGCTTCCACAGATGATATTTTTTATGGATTTTTTGTCAATGCACTTAAGATATTCATTGCTATCGGGATGTTAAGAGCATTCCATGGAATATAACAAAAAGTGTATCTCGAGCCGGTTTCTCAAACTTACCTACCCCACCTTTAACCTGATAAAATGTTATATTTTGCTGCATGCACCTTTTAAAGTTCTTAACAAATAATCTGAGGAGAAAAAAAATGTGGAGAATTCTTAAGGTGTGTTTGCTACCAGCCACAGAAAGCTAAGTGACGAGTTCTTCGGTATTTACTGTAAAACATAATTGAAAGACTTGCCTTTTTCTATTTCTGATTAGATTTATTGACGGACTGAAAGCTTTGGATCGACTTCTAGAACAAACTTGAGAGAAAACTCCTTCGATTGGAGTCCAAACTGAGTCTTTATTCTGAAACCAAATCATGCTGCTCGATACAATAGCTGCTAATGGTGTGTGTGTGTGTGTGTGTGTGTGTGTGTGTGTGTGTGTGTGTGTGTGTGTGTGTGTGTGTGTGTGTGTGTGTGTGTGTGTGTGTGTGTATGTGTGTGTGTGTGTGTGTGTGTGTGTGTGTGTGAACATTGGGGGTTAATACACACAGGGTTCACACAGGGAGACCGTTTCCAAATGTCAAGTGTTTGTGAATAAATGTCAACCAGCTCAGCGATGGGAAATCAAAGGGCTCTTTAGCGCCTGGTAGGAAAACGACTGATAAAGAATTCAAAAGAAAAAGGAGGAAGAAATGTATGTCATTGATTTCTGTTTTACCCCAACTCAAACGTGTCTAAAAGCCCCACATGAGGTACTTAAAGAAAGTAGTTTCACTGTACTCCGTGGAGAGGAGCGTTTGAAATCAGCTGGAGGAAGATCTCCGGTATTGACGAACTGTCGCCATTATGTTCTGGATCCATACAGTTTCCAGACTGTGAGTAAAGCATTGTCTGATCTTTAATTCTTTGTCTGTTGTACCCAGAGGTGGGAAGTAGTGGAGTACAAATACTTCATTACTGTACTTAAAGGGGACCTATCATGCAAAATGCACTTTTGTACGTCTTTTATACATGAATATGTGTCCCCGGTGTTCCAGGGAACTCACCAAGTGTCAGAAAACACAACCCTCTCTCTTTTCCTCCATACCCAAATCTCTAAAAAAGGGGCTGCAATTATTATTTGAATTTTTCTGACGTCAGAAAAGGGGTGCTCCGCCTATATGGGCAACTCTCCACCTATCAGGGGGATGAGAGACCGCTCGAAAGCGCTGGAGACGCTGTAGTAC
Organism: Trematomus bernacchii; assembly: GCF_902827165.1. NCBI lineage: Eukaryota > Metazoa > Chordata > Actinopteri > Perciformes > Nototheniidae > Trematomus > Trematomus bernacchii. Next base: position 855,457 of record NW_022987669.1, on the reverse strand, counting down.
ATATGCCAGGCCTGTAAGTGGCGCTGTAGTCTGCCACAAAAGCAGAATCAGCCCCTGCAAAAACAGGGCTGGAAAAGAGCAAATATACAGATCCGTGTATCCATCATTTCCTGGTCTTCTCTAAAGAAGAGGGACCAATGAAAACGTTGTCATGTTGCCGTTGTTCAGCATGGAAACATTCATTAGCTAACAATGACATTATTGTTCTATTAATATAAAGGGAGGTCAGGTACTCTTTAAAACAGCTGCTAGTTATGGGTACTTTTTACTGATGTACATTTCAAAGCCCTCTTTACTTTGACTTGAGTAAAGAAGTTTAGTCAGTACTTCTACTTTCACCAGAGTATTTTTAAACACGAGTATCTGTACTTCTACTTGAGTAAAGGATGTGTACTTTTGCCATCTCTGGTTGTTCCAGATAAGAACATAACAATTGTCATAAATACAAATGCAGTCTAACACTGCAGTGTGTGTGTGTGTGTGTGTGTGTGTGTGTGTGTGTGTGTGTGTGTGTGTGTGTGTGTGTGTGTGTGTGTGTGTGTGTGTGTGTGTGTGTGTGTGTGTGTAGACATTCACAGCAGGACAGCAGCTCAACTCTGCCCTCTAAGGAAAGAAGTATGGTTACAGATTTATTGATTTGCTTCAATTGAGAATAAAAATGCAAAGGTCAATACAGAAAAAAAATGTATACAAGCATAGGAAGTTAGAGTACAAATAAAAAATAAATACAAATAAAATAAGAATATTTATAATAACATAAGAAAAGGATGTAAAATCTTCACATTTTACTATAATAAATAACAACAAAAAATAAGAAATGCTTAATTACATACATTAATAAAATAAATACTTCCTTCCACCTCCTCTTCCTCTTCCTCTCTCTGAGGAGGTGACTCATTGTTCTCAGAGTTTCCTCTCCTCTCAGGAACACTGATTGGAGTCGGGTTATTTCTCACTCTGTGCTGAAGACGACTGGGAGCTAAACGTCTGACTGAAGTTTTCTTAAAGGGGCCCCTACTCAGTATTTAGTGTCTCTACTTTAAAGAGTCCTCTCCTGCTGATGTTCAGGTGTATATCAGTATGTAGTGTCTCTACTTTAAAGAGTCCTCTCCTGCTGATGTTCAGGTGTATATCAGTATGTAGTGTCTCTACTTTAAAGAGTCCTCTCCTGCTGATGTTCAGGTGTATATCAGTATGTAGTGTCTCTACTTTAAAGAGTCCTCTCCTGCTGATGTTCAGGTGTATATCAGTATGTAGTGTCTCTACTTTAAAGAGTCCTCTCCTGCTGATGTTCAGGTGTATATCAGTATGTAGTTGTCTCTACTTTAAAGAGTCCTCTCCTGCTGATGTTCAGGTGTATATCAGTATGTAGTGTCTCTACTTTAAAGAGTCCTCTCCTGCTGATGTTCAGGTGTATATCAGTATGTAGTGTCTCTACTTTAAAGAGTCCTCTCCTGCTGATGTTCAGGTGTATATCAGTATGTAGTGTCTCTACTTTAAAGAGTCCTCTCCTGCTGATGTTCAGGTCTATATCAGTATGTAGTGTCTCTACTTTAAAGAGTCCTCTCCTGCTGATGTTCAGGTGTATATCAGTATGTAGTGTCTCTACTTTAAAGAGTCCTCTCCTGCTGATGTGCAGGTGTATATCAGTATGTAGTGTCTCTACTTTAAAGAGTCCTCTCCTGCTGATGTTCAGGTGTATATCAGTATGTAGTGTCTCTACTTTAAAGAGTCCTCTCCTGCTGATGTTCAGGTGTATATCAGTATGTAGTGTCTCTACTTTAAAGAGTCCTCTCCTGCTGATGTTCAGGTGTATATCAGTATGTAGTGTCTCTACTTTAAAGAGTCCTCTCCTGCTGATGTGCAGGTGTATATCAGTATGTAGTGTCTCTACTTTAAAGAGTCCTCTCCTGCTGATGTTCAGGTGTATATCAGTATGTAGTGTCTCTACTCTCTGGTTCCAGCTTCTACAATGAGATGCTTTGTTGTGGATGCTGCAGAAGAAGTGACGTGTCATTTTTGCACATAGAGACAAAACGTCTCATATTTGAATCTCTTCATTTCTGTATATATGAATAGATATGAATTAGCTAAAAAGTACTTAACAGGGAGAGCAGTTTTTGGTCGATGTCTGCACGGCGGTGAGAAAACGCTTTAGCAGAGTCTACATAAATCCTGACTGTGCAATCACATAAAGGTTATAAAACATATTGATAGGACCGTTGACCTCCATCCAACCTCCGTCCTGCAGGCTCCCTGCTAGCATCCATCAGAGGGGAAGCAGAGTGTGTTTAACCTCCATCAGGTCCTCCACACACACCTCCCTTTGAAGTGTGTGTGTGCAGACAGGTGTGCAGAGATGGCAAAAGTACACACCTCCTTTACTCAAGTAGAAGTACAGATACTCGTGTTTAAAAATACTCTGGTGAAAGTAGAAGTACTGACTAAACTTCTTTACTCAAGTAAAAGTAAAGAGGGCTTTGAAATGTACTTCAGTAAAAAGTACCATAACTAGCAGCTGTTTTAAAGAGTACCTGACCTCCCTTTATATTAATAGTGTGTGTGTGAGTGTGTGTGTGTGTGTGTGTGTGTGTGTGTGTGTGTGTGTGTGTGTGTGTGTGTGTGTGGTGTGGTGTGTGTGTGTGTGTGTGTGTGTGTGTGTGTGTGTGTGTGTGTGTGCAGACAGGTGTGTGAGAGACAGATTGACTGCATTTCATGTGTGTGTTTGCCAGTGGTTATGTAATGAAGTACATTTACTCAAGTACTGTTCATAAGTATAACATTTTGAGTTTGTAAATGTTGTAAGAGTGGAAAGACTGACAGACTATTTCTTAACTTTTTCCGTCAATGGAGTCTGGTGGCTTTAAAGGAGAGCATATTTAATTATTTGTTTTGTATGTGAATGCAGTAATCATTCCAAAACACCCTGTTGAATACTTATTAAAGAGACCCTGTTGTGTTTTTTTGGGTTTTCTCTTGCCTGTAGTATGTTCTATAGGTTTTAGTGCATCTAATGGCGCATTTCCACTGCAGGGCCTCACTCGGCTTAGTACGGTATAGTTAGGCCTTGGTAGGCCAGGCTCACTTTATGCTGCGTTTCCATTACAGTTTAGTAGCTGGGGCAGTAACTATAGTAACGAAGTGTCGGCGGAGCCGTGACGTCATCTTCAATGCAAACCACAAAACCAAACATCAGCCGTTAGCTGTTAGCACTCAGAGCTCACAGCTCCTCATATCTGTTCAGAAACTAGACACAAGTTAAACAAGTACAAACCACAGACTGCCTGTGTCATGGTGAATACAGTCGCTGCTTTATTTATGTCTGTATAGGCCGTTGTTGTGAGTGTGGACGGTCGGAGTATATACAACGTTAGCTTAGCCAGTCTCCATTCAGAAAACACGCATTTTAAAAGGTTCTTCGCCTGCCGTCTGTCTGCAGACTTGTCAAAGCATTAATTCATGGTTTTTACTAACCGGTATCAGTATGTTGTTACTTTCGGCATCATTTTGAAACGTGTATTACAATTAAATCACGGTCAAATATGTTCATTTGGTTGTAGTTGCCAGCGATTCTCTCTCTAGTTTAGCATACTCAGCCCGGTTGTTGGTCCGGAAAGGACCTCGATTTTGGAGAGCCAGAAAAACTGTGAAAAAGTACCCGCTAGCTGGAACTACCCCTAGTGGAAACGCAACCAAAAACGACGGCACGCTTAAACTGCGCTGTAGTGGAAATGCGCCATAAATTGTCTGCAAAGGCTAAAATCCCTGTGTTCCCTCCAGAGGGAGTTTCTCTCCCACACACTCTCCCTTTGTCTCAGTGTTAGTTGACAGTAAAGTGCTAAATCTGTTGATGTTTGCTCAGTAATGACGACATGCTGACCCTCCACTGCCACACTTGTATACCATGTCACTGCATCAGAGTAATTGAAGTACGTGAAACCAAATCCTGAATGTTATAAGAATGACCGTGATGGTTTATTTCTTGTCCTTGACGGTTTTGGTTTACCTGTAAAAGTAATTTGCTGTTGTTTGTTTTGTACAAAGGAATGATTTGTTTAAAACAATGAATCAAATATCACGGATGCTGAAGACGATGACCTGAACTTTAATTTAATGAACATTGTTTGCGAGAGGAGCACCAGAAATGTTTTTAAGCTTCTCCTTGCTCCTTTTGAACATGACGGAAACTATTTCAGAATCTATTTTGTATTTTTATGCCATTAAAGTTTGTTTATTTTGTACATTACAATCTTTGTTTATTGTTATTATTATTGCTTGTTTTCTTTTTAACAAATTGACTAAAACAAAATCATTAAATAAATAATTAAATCCACTTTGTTTTAATGTATTTGTAGTGGTGGCTGCTGTGGGTCATTTCTCTGGAACAGACCATCTGTGAGCTCAAAGCCTTTAATCAGCTCCAGAGTCCTTAAGAGCTTAAAAAGCACAAGCAGCAAACTTTCACACACATTTCCCCCTCAGCTCTCTCAGCGTCTTAATGACAGCACATTCTCCTGTGCCGTGCCTTTGGTTTCCCTCATTACCCTAACTGTGTAATGAGGGAGCATAGGGATTTGAGCCTTTTCAGACCATTGACATGCACTAAACCCTATAGAACTCACTACAGGAGAGAGAAGAGCACAACAGGGCCTCTTTAATAAGTATTCAACAGGGTGTTTTCGAACGATTACTGCATTCACACACACACATTCAACATTAGCATCACTTCAGTCACATGCTTTTATCACATGGCAATACTTATGTTGATGAAGAAGAAGAAGAAGAAGATACACTTTATTAATCCCTTACAGGGAAATTTCTTTCATGTATAATGCTGTATAATCTTTTTTTATGCTATGACGTTTGTATTTAGGCTGCAGCCACACGGAGACGAAACGGGTCGTATCCGCTACAGTTCTCTATCTTATAGACCAGGGGTGTCAAACTGAATTTCATCACGGGCCACATAAGCATTATGGTTGCACTCAAAGGGCCAGTTGTAACTTTAAGACTACATAAAAATACATATATAAATATTGAATATATATAAAATAATGTATTATATTACATTATTTCCTCTGCATTGGATTATTATCGGATAGGGTAATAACTTCATAATTAACTACGTCTGAAAGCAGAAGTCTAGGGCAAATAATTGCAAGTCTCTTCAGTGAGAATGTCACAATATGATTTTAAAAGAAAAGCCACATTCTGGAAAAACAAAAAAAAAATTTGAGAAAAAGGCTAGTTCTAAGAAAAAGACATATTTTGACAACAAAAAGTCAAATTTGAGATGCATTGTGGGACATGTAGTTTATGGGCAACGTGCTTCTGTAAATCGCCATGTAACCATATAATAAACATATTATATTCTTTGCAAGCTCTTGTGGGGCCACAGAAAATGAAGTCGCGGTCCGGATTTGGCCCCCGGGCCTTGAGTTTGACACCCCTGTTATAGACGGTTCGGCCACACGAGCCCGACAGGGAAACGCAGATAACGATAACGGGGCCCAAGGTGGGTAGATCTGCGGACGCAACGCTCTGGGGGGCCAAACGGCTCCGTGTGTGTCATTTCCTGATAACGATGAAGCCATAGCCCCGCCTCTCCCCACCTCTGCTGCTCACTGCTACTGTAGCTACTGACCATGCTACAGATGTTAGTGCAACATCTACAGCTCCTCTACCACAACCATCAGCAAACAAGTGGACATGGAGAACTACATGAACTACATGTTGCTAAATCCACCGCGGAGAATAAAGAGAAGGGCAACCAGGCAACCAGGCCACCATGCTCGGGGGTCTTCTTCGCTGCTTTTGGTGTATTTTGTGGCGGAAGTACAGCGCCACTTACAGGCCCGGCATATGTACTACAGCGTCTCCAGCGGGTCGAGCTGTCTCGTGTGGATGGACACATTTCTTGAGCCGATCCGTGTGGACGGAAGACTTTTTTGATATCGAATTCGGTTTGTTTTCGTCTCCGTGTGGCTCCAGCCTTAGTTTTTGATTGCTTTGTACAGCCCTTTGAGGCATTTCTTGTGATTTGGGGCTATAGTGATTTGATTTGATACAAAACAATTACATGACATACATCATGAGTCCGGACAGATTTAGCTCCAGGTTCTGAACTGAGAGGAGGTTCTGGTGAGATGAACCCATCGAACTACAACAGAACCCTCAGAGCTGGGTTTATGGTTTGGTATGAGAAGAATATTATTGATTTCTTTCACAGACAGAAAGAAACAACTGGAAGATGAGACTCCGATGTATTATTATGTGTATTATTCATTTTCTGACAAAAACATCGATTAATTAACACAATAAAATATTAAAATAGAATAAAGATGCTCCATTTTACAAAAATATTAATTTATAGAGACTAAAAAATGTAGTTAAATACAATAAAATTAAATAAGGGTCATCAACCCCAAATTACAAAAAAGAGAATGCTATTAAATTAAAATTAAAGAAAGGTCAGTTTCCCCACATATTGATCAGGGTCAATAAATAAAATAAACAAATTATTGGTTACTCTAAATAAAAAAATAAAGAATGCCAGTTACTCAAAAATAATAACTGATAGATACAGATATATAAATAAATACATCAATAAATCAAGTAAAAGAAGATTACTTCCCTCAAATTATGAATAAAACATATTTTGATACCAGTCCGTCTGTCTGTCTGTCTGTCTGTCTGTCTGTCTGTCTGTCTGTATGTATGTCTGTCTGTCTGTATGTATGTCTGTATGTATGTCTGTCTGCCCGTCTGTCTGTCCGTCTGTCTGTCTGTCTAACAAAAGTTTATGCATATATATATATATATATATGTGTGCATTTCCTTCTCACTAACACCTCACCTTTATACAGTAATAAGCTGCACCACATTAGCACACCTTGCTATAATTAGCCGGCGGTCCTGAAGGCAGCACCGCAGGGGGAGTTCACTGCTTCACTTCCGCGTTGTGTGTGTGTGCGTGTGTGCGTGCGTGTGACCGTAAAGCAGGAAGCTCTGCAGTAAGTAACCAGTTAATCCTCCTGCTGCTGCTGTGTTACCTGCAGGTATGTGCATGTCACCCTTCAAAATGTGCATTTAAATGTCTCTTAACGTCCCCTGAACGCACCGCAGTGTTTCCGGACGTTAGAAAGGTGTTAGCTTCAGATGCTAACTCCTGCAGTGTTTACAGTGCTGATGCTAATTCCGATGTATATCTGTGTGTGTGTGTGTGTGTGTGTGTGTGTGGTGACCTAAAGCGGCTGTTTAAGGGGGGATTTCTGATGTTAAAGAGTCTTTTTTCCGACTCCAGGTGAAGAGAGAGCAGGAGGAGCTGCATGGAGGACAACTGACCAGAAGACCAGACATTAGCACCAGGATGCCAGCCGGTAAGAGAGAGAGTGTGTGTGTTGTGTGTGTGTGTGTGTGTGAGAGAACGTGTGTGTGTGTTTGTGTGAAGGTGTGTGACATTGACAGTGTGTGTGTTGACATGTTGAAGAAATACCATTACATTTGATGTGCATGTGGTGCGTTTACTGTCACGGTTTTCGCAAATTTGAAGAGCTGATGTGAGGGTTAAAGTTTGAAATAAAGTACAATGTTGTGTTCACTGTCACTGCTTGTGTGTGTGTGTGAATTGTGGATAAATAACCATACACATCAGTGTGCATGTGGTGCGTTTAATGTCACTGTTCTGGCTAATAACTAAAGCCGTTCAAGTTAAAATGCGTTCACTGTCACTGTGTGTGTGTTGACATGTTGGAGAAATACCTCGACTCATCAGTGTGCATGTGGTGCGTTCACCGGCACTGTTGTGGCTATCTTTTGAAACTGTGTGTGTGTGTGTGTGTGTGTTGTGTGTGTGTGTGGTGGTGTGTGTGTGTGTGTGTGTGTGTGTGTGTGTGTGTGTGTGTGTGTGTGTGTGTGTGTGTGTGTGTGTGAGAAACTGACAGTGTGTGTGTTGACATGTTGGAGAAATAACCCTACATATCAGTATGCATGTGGTGCGTTTACTGTCATAATTTTGCTAATTTTTTGAAAGCAGTTGAAGTTTTAAAACAGTTGCAATGATGCGTTCACTGCCACTGTGTGTTTGTTGGACATTGACATGTTGGAGAGACAACCCCACACTTGAATGTGCATGTGGTGCGTTTATTGTCACGGTTTTGGCAAATGTAAGTGCTGACATCAGGGTTAAAGTTTGAAAAGAGTGCAGTGATGCGTTCACTGTCACCGCTTTAGTGTGTTGTCATGTTGGAGAAATAACCCTACACTTCAATGTGTCACGTGGTGCGTTTAATGTCATAGTTTTGGCTAATTTCTAGAACAGTTGAAGTTGAAAAACAGAGGACAGTGATGCGTTCACTGTCACTGCTCGTGTGCTTATATCAACGTGGGGCCAATTTCTGATACTGAAGCTACAAGTTCTGCTTTTTAAGGTTGTATATGAATTGGACATTATATGTTTATTAGGGCATCATTTCAGGCCCATCACCCTTTCTGCCAGTTTACAGACAACAATTAAAGCATAAAGTAATTTCTGACTCAGTCGGTGATTAATATGATTATTAGTGGCATCAACAGGACTAACCTGATGTCGTGCTGCGTTCAGGTGTGTCTGTGATGTTTACTCTGAAACACATGCCTCAGCAGAATTAATTTGTGCTGTTGTCCACCAAAACCACTTCTATTATGTGTGAACAGAGGGAAGGTCAGGGCTTTGTTATGTCCCCTGCTGTCAGGTTCACTGGAGACAGGTGACTCAGGTGTGGCTGTATGAGAGTCATCATCAATAAACTGTTGGAAATATCATGACTAACAGGTTGTGAAATATACAGATGATTATCAAACATGTTATAATCATCAATTCTCATTTCCCTACATGCATTGCAGCAAAGCAGCCTTCTCCCTTTTGTTGCTCCTTAGTTTTAAACAATTTATTTGAATAACAACCAAAATTGAAATGAAGTTGATTGGCTTGAAAGATTGATTTTAAAATGCTTACTTTCCTATAGAAACACATGTTTAGATCCAGTCATATTAAAGGAGTAATATTACATTATTATCAGTAATATATGTCCAACACAGGCTGACAAAACTGTGTGTGTGGTGTGTGTGACACAACAGCTGCTGTGTGTTTGACATGTTGGATATATAACCAATATTTCAATGTGAAAGTGCAATATCAATATCTCACACGCACACTCACACCAACACACTGTGAGGCCCTGACTGTAACATGTGCTAAGGATTAACATAATATAGGTAATCTCACTTTAAATAACTACTCACACACATTCTTGGAATCTCATTGGAGTTAGGGAAGTTTCCTGCCCTAGTTTTTGTCAACAACATACAAGTTAGTGTTGACTGTATGATCGAATCATTGATTAGTGTAGCAGGTTTTTGGTTGTTATCCTGAAATAAAGTCTGTGTTCAACACAAGCTGAGGAGTTTTTATTCTACGACATGAAATACGTCAGTAAATACCTCACTGGTGGATTACGAAACAGAGGTTGCTAACAAGTGTCTAAACATCATCACACCCAACATTAGCCACCCTTTAGCTTAGCGTGGTGACGTGAAGTCATGTGACCTTGCTGTAGTTCCTTTATAAGCCCAACATTAGCCTCCTTTAGCTTAGGTGGTGGTGACGTGAAGTCATGTGACCGTGCTGGAGTTCCTTTATAGCCCAACATTAGCCTCCTTTAGCTTAGTGGTGGTGACGTGAAGTCATGTGATCGTGCTGTAGTTCCTTTATAGCCCAACATTAGCCACCTTTAGCTTAGCGGTGGAGACGTGAAGTCATGTGACCGTGCTGTAGTTCCTTTATAGCCCAACTTTAGCCACCTTTAGCTTAGCGGTGGAGACGTGAAGTCATGTGACCGTGCTGTAGTTCCTTTATAGCCCAACATTAGCCACCTTTAGCTTAGCGGTGGTGACTTGAAGTCATGTGACCGTGCTGTAGTTCCTTTATAGCCCAACATTAGCCACCTTTAGCTTAGCGGTGGTGACGTGAAGTCATGTGACCGTGCTGTAGTTCCTTTATAGCCCAACATTAGCCACCTTTAGCTTAGCGGTGGTGACTTGAAGTCATGTGACCGTGCTGTAGTTCCTTTATAGCCCAACTTTAGCCACCTTTAGCTTAGCGGTGGTGACGTGAAGTCATGTGACCGTGCTGTTCCATTATAGCCCAACATTAGCCACCTTTAGCTTAGCGGTGGTGATGTGAAGTCATGTGACCGTGCTGTAGTTCCTCTATAGAGTGTCGAAGTCCCTCCCCTTCCGGTGGACCTCCATGGGACCTTATTTCGGAAAATTATGTATTGAAGTCAATGGAGAGAGAAAGATTATCTTTCGATCCCGTTTGAATTGTGCCCACGAATTACACATATGATGTTTGTCAATTTAAAAGATAATTTTGCAAGTCAAAAAAAAAAAAAATGTGTCGTAAACTGTGAAGTACACATTTGTTATTGTGTGAAACGCTCAATGAACTACATCTCTGGTCACAACACACGTCACCCCAAGATGGCCGTCACTACTGTCTTGTCACAAAACGATTGACTACCCTCACTATCACCACAATGAAACACGTCCTGAAGAATGTCATGGTAAAGCCTGCCTGCCTGCCTTCCTTTGATTCCTCTGAACTGCCTGGTCGTTTAATGTTTAATGTCAACCATTTGTGCAGATAGCATGAAGTAGAGAAGATCGCTAAAGCGTTAGCGTTAGCATTTCTCCCCCGGGCTTAAATTGTGTATTATAGAATGATCACACCGTGTGACAGTACTCTTCAAAGGGTTTCACGAAATATGACTACTTACTCTCTTACTGTTAACATTTTGGGTTACTTAACGTTACTTATCATGTTAAGGCTAATACAAATGACAAGGCTGTAATGCTAACTAACGTGCTAGCTACTAGCTAGCTTGATCCAGACACTCCTGGTCCTTTCAATCAGACGGGAAGCGAAAGAACGAGCAAGACCCATTGCTGGTATGATAACAACCTGGTACTAAGCACACAGGCATCTTGTTAAAGTTATCTTAGCCAGCGCCATATAGATAGATTATATCTATATGGCGCTGATCTTAGCTATCTCTTAGTGGAGGAAAACAATTGTGACATCACTTACGCGACTCTGGGATTTGTAGTCGTTTCTAGTGCGTATTTTTCATAGTCTTATATTTCAACAGTTTTACGACAAACTGTGACTTTTTTGACATGGAAATGATTTTTTAAGATTGACAAACATCATATGTGTAATTCATGGCACAATTCAAACGGGATCGAAAGATACGTTTTCTCTCTCCATTGACTTCAATACATTATTTTTCCGAAATAAGGTCCCATGGGGCGGAAGTAGATGGGCGTGACTTCGCCACTCTATTGCAGAAGTAAAATAGCCAGACAGTATTTCCAGCATGCATCTTTCCATCCTCCATGTATCTGAGTGTTGGTTCAGCTGCAGGAGGCTGAGTGACGGAGGGTCTGTCCTCCATAATGACTTAATTGAGGTGGTTAACACTTTGAGGATAATGAGAGCCTGCAGACCACAACAGACCCAGGAGTGAGAGACACACACACAACACACACACCACACACACACACACACACCACACACACACACACACACACACACACACACACACACACACGGAGGGAACTCAGTGTGTATTATTAATAGCAGCACAAATCATGTTCCTCTCTCTGTCTCGTCAAACTGTTTTAATTTAACTCTCTGAGTGGACTTTATATGTTCATTTTCTTTGTCAATAACCCAAAGCTATTGCACCAAATGTTGCATTAAACCTAATAGTATTTATTACCAATTTAGTGAAGCATGGTTGGGAATTGTGTCCTAAAAACGTTTTTAAGTGCCACTTTATCAGTGGGACAATATTGTGAATTACTTTTGCCAGGATAGTCGTTTTGTCTTTCCCTTTAAGTTTAGCAGCATTTATACCTACTTAAGCTTGATGTCAGCATTTGATACTGCACAAAAACAACTATTTCAATTAATTAAATATATCTCCAAGCCTTAGTTGTAATGATCAAAGACTCAGCTCAGACTTAACCAGCAACACCATAAAGATGTCATTACGTTTAAATTTGTCTGCAGTGTATTTGCCTACGTCACTAACATATTCACACACACACACACACTCAGGGATCGATGGTGAAAGTGTCACATTACCGCTAATGTAATCAGCAGTTTACTGGGAGTAATTACAGAGCAGACCGAGGCCCGCAGAGTCCTTCAAGCTGCAGACACAAGAACAATCTCCACATATTAAAACTTTATGATTTCTGAAGTGAAAAGCTAATGTTGGGCTGTAAAGGAACTACAGCACGGTCACATGACTTCACGTCACCACCCGCTAAGCTAAAGGAGGCTAATGTTGGGCTGTAAAGGAACTACAGCACGGTCACATGACTTCACGTCACCACCCGCTAAGCTAAAGGTGGCTAATGTTCGGCATGATGACATTTAGTCGTCTCATTTAGACATTTGTTAAACGTTTTATATATTTTTTATTCTTAATGGAGAATTGTCACGTAACCAATTTCCCGCGTCTGCATATTCATCTCCCTTCTGGAGCTCAGAAAATTAGCCTTAATACTAATCTCAAACGATGTTCTGCTGAGATGAATTTGAGGATATTCGGCCTGGAAAGTCCTTGAAAAGTCCTTGAATTTGATACTGTTATTTCACACTCTTATGGCCATGGAGTTTGAGGAGCTTTACATTAGCAATTTGTTGTGGATCTAAATGCGTCTGCACCTCCTGCATTTCACTCCCTTTAAAGTTGATTCCAATGAGTTACCCAGCATGCATCTGTGTCCAGGTGGAGCAGCAGTATTTGGGATGCATGGAGGAATCAAAGCGTTGTTTTGATGCTCCGCCGGCTGATGTTGTGTGTTGTGTTGTGTGTGTGTGTTGTTGTGTGTTGTTGTGTGTGGTGTGTGTGGTGTTCAGTGAAGACGGTTTGTTCTGCAAAGGAGGATTTGGCCTAATATAACTTCAAAGCCGCTGCGCCTCCCTCTGTTTCCTCAGACTCTTCGTCTTTGCAGAGAGGGAAGCTTTTATCTTCTTGTGACGCTCGGCTTCGCTGCACTTTTGAAGGATTTTGCATTTTTCTTTTTCATCCTGTGGTGTGTTTGTAGTCGGATGTTTTCTTGTTTCTCTATCGACATCAGACAGGTGTCGGTGCAGAGATATCGGGTTGTGAAATGAGCAGGAAATAACTGGTTTACTTCAGTCGATACCTTCCTGTTTGTCTTCCCTCTTCTACAAATCAGTGCATGTTGGATTAAAACACGCCTCTATGGGACATAACAACAAAGTCTTTAGATGCAAATGATCATGAATTAGAGGAACTGGAACAACAGCCTTATGGTAGACTGGTTAATAAAATAAACACCTATAGATACAGCTCAAACTATGCCATGATGGATCGTTGATTTTGAGGGAATTGGGCCTTGAAAGTCCTTGAATCTGATATTTAGGAAGGTTTTTTCTTCTTTTACAGACTTAGGGTTAGGGCGTTGGTTCTTTAGCAGTCTGTTGTCAAAGTGTTTTAATACATCTCAACTTCCTACCTCTTTACTATTGTGCAAATCAAGTGAACAAGTGTTTCCGCCAGGCCAGGGCTGAGAGGGCGTCCACCCCGAGGGGGGATTTTGAATTGAGCCGTCCCTTTATAGATACTAGCTCTTTACGTATTAGTGATGGGAATTCCGGCTCTTTTTAGTGAGCCGGCTCTTTCGGCTCCCAAGCGGCTCTTCATGTTACCACAGTTTACCACGGCGCTCGCAGTTCACGCGCGTGCTCCACTAGCACCCCCCGTCAAGGCTCGCCGGCAGTACACTTTCCGTCACAGGAACACGCTTTGCTGGCGGCGAAAATAATCCCACCAGACTCCGTTGCCCCTCCAACAGAGGGATGGCCTTGACCTTTTCCTTTTCGTCATTTCAAGCGATAAAAACTCTCGATCTTCTCTCGAATTATAATTTTTTTTGGACGCCCTCGGCTCGAGTTCAGGGCGTTCCGAGCTGAATAAGAGCGTCAAATGACGGCAAGACGCCCCCCTGGCAGGAAACGCTAAACTGCATGAATTAGAGGAACTGGAACAACAGCTTTCTGGCTCACTGGCTAACACAAATAAAAACACAGACCAGAGGCCTGTACTACGAAGCCGGATTTTCTCTTAGCGGCTGACTTCAGGGAAAACTCTGGGTTTCTGGTCCTACGACGCTGGTTCTCTTTTTAGCGGGCTAGATCTCCATGGTAACTTATGCTGAGCGGCTAGCCTGGTCCGGAGCAGGTTAGGTGGCAGGCTAAGAGATCAACTCAGTGAAAGCACCGCCTGCTGACCAATCAGAGCTCAGTGTGCGGAGTTTAAAGCGATCAATTCATATTACAGGATAGAGGAAATACAGTTTAAACTGCCGTTGCAGGAAATACGGCCGGACAAAATCAAACTGACTGTGTGAACGTGAAAATTAATAGAATATCCCCTCCCATCTTCAGAGCAATCTGACTATTATAATATTAGCGTTAAGAAAGCTTACTTAAATATCTGCCACGACATAAGTAACCGGATCAGAGTAACATTAAGTACAGTCCGCGGCACTGTGAGTGCAGACGTCGATGTGTCCCATTATCATTCATATCATATCACATCATAATGTATCATATATTTCCTTATCTGAGTCAGCTGAGCCGTATCTGGCCGTGCAACACTCACAGTGTCACATACTGTATGCAGAAGTATGTTTGATTGTAGCCTTTATTTAACCAGGTGCAAATCCCATTGAGATCAACGATCTCTTTTTCAAGGGAGACCTGCGGTACATTAGTTACACATAAAAACAAACAGAAAACAAAAAGGACATCACAACATTATTACAGGGGTATAAATTAGCAACCTATTCACATTACAGGTATCTAATAACATTTCATCCAGCCGTGCTTTAAAATGATGCAAGGGAATCAAAATGCTCAGTTTCATATTTTTTGCATAGTGTTCCAAGCTAGAGGAGCAGCGCACATAAAAGCTTTAGTACCTAAAACAGTCCTAGCACTTGGCACATGTAATAAAAACACAACCTGGGATCTCAGGCAATAGCTACTTGCCACTCTCCGTGAGATCAAAGAGCAGATATAAGTCGGTAGTTTACCCAGCATGGCTTTATATATGAACATGTACCAATGACTGAGCCTCCGTACAGTAAGTGAAGGCAGACCTGCCTTGGCATACAGGGTACAGTGATGAGTAAGTGCTTTACAGTTAGTAACTGTGATAGGCGGCATCTAACCTTTCAGGCAATGGGCAGGTGCATTCATATATATCAAATCACCATAGTCTAGCACAGGTAAAAAAGGTCACAGTGACTAGCCTTTTTCTGGCTTCAAAAGAGAAACAGGACTTGTTCTGAAAAAGAAACCTAGTTCTAACCCTCAGCTTTTTAAGCAGATTAGTGACCTGAAGTAAGACAATCATCAAGCCAGATACCAAGGTATGGTATGATACCAAGTATTATTTTAAGCAACACATTAAGTTGACGAAACACTCGAGTCAAATGTAATTAAAGTCAGATCGTGTCTTGGACGGGGCAGTGATTTCATAAACCTGTTAATGTACGCATTCAAACACTTTTCTTTTACCAGCTGTATTCACCTTGCAGGTGCAGCTATGTGGCTTTGATCCTGGATAAAGTGTTTAAGTTCATGGATGTTTAAAGTTTAACTTCTTCATATTTGACTACTATAAAGTTCACTTTTTCATTCAGGAAGTATGACGCTGCGCTGTTAGTACGCTTCTCCATGTTTGTGATTGGTCGAATGCTCCCAAATACCACCCCTTTCATGTGAACGCGCAACCTAACTAGATAGGACACGGCTGGCTTGAGCGATCCACTTGATAACCAGCGTCGTAGTACAGCTTAGCGCCAGCGCGTATGTTTGGATTGGGCCAACCGGCTAACTCCAACATATCCAGGTTAGGAAAATCCGGCTTCGTAGTACAGGCCTCTGGAGATACAGCTCAAACTAAGCTATGATGGATGGTTCAATGTGAGGGTATTGGGCCTGGAAAGTCCTTATTTAGGAAGGTTCATTTCTTTCTTTTACACACTTAGGGCGTTGGTTCTTTAGCAGTCTGTTGTCAAAGGTCTAATACATCTCAACTTCTTTACTATTGTACAAATCAGTGCATGTTGGATTAAAACACGCCTTTATGTGCAGGAACATCACAATAGTGTTTATAAGCAAACTGCATGAATTAGAGAAACTGGAACAACATAGCTTTCTGGCTCACTGGTAAACAAGATGAAAATACATACGTCCAGCATGTTTTCAGTGGTTGTTTGCTAGGTCAAGCTGAAATATTTATATACAAAACATTCCGATTTTGATGAAATACCAACATCTTCTAACCCTAGACGTGTCATTGAAACACTGAGCATAGTACGGAGGATAAAACAGAACCTGGACGACTGTAAGAAGATATCCTTTTGTTATGCAGTAGATAAACATGTTGGAAACTCACGGTGCGATCCCTCTTCAGTCCTTTTTTGGATGTGAGGTCTGTGGAAAGATGTCTGAGCACACTGACCTTGCACACCTGCACGAGGGAGCTTCGTAGGACCAACAACGTTCAACCTTTAATAGAGAAGTTGGCTTTGCAAAGGGTGGGAGTCGTTCATTGAAATGTGTCCTGGGTACAGGGACCCTAGGTTAAGATGTGAATTGCTTAACAAACTACACCAGGGGTTCTTCTAGAAAGATATTGTATGAGTCCTGTGGCGCTGATCTTGTTTATAAGCAGAGATGGTCAAGTACACACATCCTTGACTCAAGTAGAAGTACAGATACTCGTGTTTAAAAATACTCTGGTGAAAGTAGAAGTACTGACTAAACTTCTTTACTCAAGTAAAAGTAAAGAGGGCTTTGAAATGTACTTCAGTAAAAAGTACCCATAACTAGCAGCTGTTTTAAAGAGTACCTGACCTCCCTTTATATTAATAGAACAATAATGTCATTGTTAGCTAATGAATGTTTCCATGCTGAACAACGGCAACATGACAACGTTTTCATTGGTCCCTCTTCTTTAGAGAGGACAGGAAATGATGGATACACGGATCGTGTTCAAATCAATAGGCACGCAATGACTCTAAATAATAATGATCACGCCACCAAACACACATTCAAACTAAGGAACCAGCCTGTTTGGGAAATGTTGAGAAGTAGAAAGTACAGGTATTTGAGTTCAAAGTGTAAGAAGTAGAAAGTACA
The DNA here is from genome assembly GCF_902827165.1 of Trematomus bernacchii. Taxonomy (NCBI): domain Eukaryota; kingdom Metazoa; phylum Chordata; class Actinopteri; order Perciformes; family Nototheniidae; genus Trematomus; species Trematomus bernacchii. Next base: position 838,164 of record NW_022987669.1, on the reverse strand, counting down.
GGTATTTGAGTTCAACATGTAAGAAGTAGAGAGTACAGGTATTTGGGTTCAAACATGTAAGAAGTAGAAAGTACAGGTATTTGTGTTCACACATGTAAGAAGTAGAAAGTACAGGTATTTGAGTTCAACATGTAAGAAGTAGAAATGTACAGGTATTGTGTTCAACATGTAAGAAGTAGAAAGTACAGGTATTTGTGTTCAACATGTAAGAAGTAGAAAGTAGAAAGTACAGGTATTTGAGTTCAACATGTAAGAAGTAGAAAGTACAGGTATTTGAGTTCAACATGTAAGAAGTAGAAAGTACAGGTATTTGTGTTCAACATGTAAGAAGTAAAAAGTACAGGTATTGGGTTCAACATGTGAGAAGTAGAAAGTACAGGTATTTGGGTTCAACATGTAAGAAGTAGAAAGTACAGGTATTTGTGTTCAACATGTAAGAAGTAGAAAGTACAGGTATTTGTGTTCAACATGTAAGAAGTAGAAAGTACAGGTATTTGTGTTCAACATGTGAGAAGTAGAAAGTACAGGTATTTGTGTTCAACATGTAAGAAGTAGAAAGTACAGGTATTTGTGTTCAACATGTAAGAAGTAGAAGTACAGGTATTTGGGTTCAACATGTAAGAAGTAGAAAGTACAGGTATTTGTGTTCAACATGTAAGAAGTAGAAAGTACAGGTATTTGTGTTCAACATGTAAGAAGTAGAAAGTACAGGTATTTGGGTTCAACATGTAAGAAGTGGAAAGTACAGGTATTTGGGTTCAACATGTAAGAAGTAGAAAGTACAGGTATTAGTGTTCAACATGTAAGAAGTAGAAAGTACAGGTATTTGGGTTCAACATGTAAAGAAGTAGAAAGTATAGGTATTTGTGTTCAACATGTAAGAAGTAGAAAGTACAGGTATTTGTGTTCAACATGTAAGAAGTAGAAAGTACAGGTATTGTGTTCAACATGTAAGAAGTAGAAAGTACAGGTATTTGTGTTCAACATGTAAGAAGTAGAAAGTACAGGTATTTGGGTTCAACATGTAAGAAGTAGAAAGTACAGGTATTTGTGTTCAACATGTAAGAAGTAGAAAGTACAGGTATTTGGGTCAACATGTAAGAAGTAGAAAGTACAGGTATTTGTGTTCAACATGTAAGAAGTAGAAAGTACAGGTATTTGTGTTCAACATGTAAGAAGTAGAAAGTACAGGTATTTGTGTTCAACATGTAAGAAGTAGAAAGTACAGGTATTTGTGTTCAACATGTAAGAAGTAGAAAGTACAGGTATTAGTGTTCAACATGTAAGAAGTAGAAAGTACAGGTATTTGTGTTCAACATGTAAGAAGTAGAAAGTACAGGTATTTGGGTTCAACATGTGAGAAGTCAAAGTAAAAAGTCCTCTGAAAAATAAGTAGTGGAGTAAAGTACTGATACCAGAAAAATGTACTGAAGTACAGTAATGAAGTATTTGTACTCCAATACTTCCCACCTCTGTTGAAAAGATATATCAATTATCTTGAGAACATGATGCCGTATACAAGATGTCTCCTGACGTAAACAACAACAATGCGACGTCGGAGCTCCGTAAAAACAAAGCTGTCTCTGGACGTCTGATACTCATATTTCTGGAGTGAATATACCGTTTTTGACGAACAGAAATATGTTTTTCTGGCATCAATTTGAAAGAGAAGGACATGTTAGGACTAAATCTAATACTCTGGTATAAGTGTTAGTCGGCCTATTACACTGTCGCTTAATCTGTGTAAGGTATACACACTCCTTTTGGGGTTGTCCCTCTCCTGTAGTTTGTTCTATGAGTTTAGTGTAGAGCAAACTGGGCTCTGGTTTCAGACGGAGGGTGAAAAGAGGTGCTGCAGCACAGGCAGTATGAGAAAAGTAAAGAGCTGAAAGTGGATATAATAGGGTCTGAAACTTATATCTAAAATTGTTCCTTCTTTAAAAACGGTTGTCAGTTTTCAGAAAACGTCCTGACTTCACAAAGCTGTTCCCACTTCTGATAAATATCCTCAATTTTCAAAATGATTCTCAAAGAACATCTGCAGTTTACAAAAATATCCTCACTTTCCAAAATCAGCCTTACCTCCTTAAATTGTTAGCAATTTTAAACACTACAGAGACACGCACGCACATACACACGCACACATACACACACACATACACACGCACACGCACACATACACACACACATTTTTGAATGCTTAAGTCCTTCAACAGCATTCTCTTCTCTCTCAGTAAATATGCGCTCCATCAGGATGATTAAAACACCTTAAAAGCCCACACACACACACACACGCACACACACGCACACACAATCCTATCACTCATGTCATATCTCTTGTGTGTGTGTATATTTGTGTGTGTGTGTTTGTCCCTCGTCTCTCGGTGGAGTCGGTACTGAGGAGGTTTTTAAGCTTTTCCACCGTGCAGCTTCTTCTGCAGATCTGCCTTCAGCGAGGAGAAACCACAAACACGGCAAGGTCAGATATTCAGAGAGTCAGTGTGTGAGGGGGGAGAGAGAGGGAGGAAACACATACACATACACATACACATACACACACACACACACACACACTGAGAGAGAGAGACGGAGGTCCACCTGGCAGCAGGCCGTCCACGCCTCGCCTGCATCAGGATGGATTCAGAGAACAACGAATCGGGTAGGAGGCTGCTTTTTAATGTCGTTTGGCAGTGTGTGTGTGTGTGTTGTGTGTGTGGTGTGTTCTCAGCCTGTACCCCAATGTGTGTGTGTGTATGTGTGTGTGGACAGTGACAGAGCAACTGTGTCTCAGTGGAACAAGCCTGCTGCACGACGGCATCCATTTATCTCTCTCTCTGAACCATCGTCCCCACCGGCCAATCGGCTTGCCCCTCGACCTGCCTGAGTGACACAGCTTTAGACCAATGAGATTGAGGGGACACATTTCATTATAACCACAGTGGGGGCGGGAGCTCATCCGGTTTGTTTTTTATGAATTAAAGCTCATGCCCTGAGAGTTTAAATGTTCCAAAATTAATACAAATAGTTTTTTTCTCCCAACGTGTTTTTGTAAGATGGTATTTACCGTGTTTGACACATTTTAAGACTTTCCTCTGGCTTCATTTCAGGTTTCAGGTTGTGAGACAAAGACTACATTACAAGAACATTTTTGTATTTCATTGTATATTTCAATTATTTTATATTTAAATTATATTATATTTAAATAATATATATTTTTTGTTAATATATTCTTTCTCCTTGAATTTCTTTTTTATTTATTTATATTTCATTGAGGTGTGTGAGGATGTGTGTGTGTGTGTGTGTGTGTGTGTGGTTGTGTGGTGTGTGTGGGTGGGTGTGTGTGGGTGTGGTGTTGTGGTGTGTGTGTGTGTGTGTGGGTGTGTTGTGTGTGTGTGTGTGTGGTGCTTTGTGTTGCTGTGTGTGTGTGTGTGTGTGTGTGTGTGTGTGTGTGTGTGTGTGTGTGGTGTGTGTGGTGCTGTGTGTGTGTGTGTGCTGTGGGTGTGTGTGTGTGGGTGTGTGTGTGTGTGGTGTGTGTGTGTGTGATGTCCCTAAGGCAGGCAGATGTGATTGGCGGCCGCGCTGAAGCTCCAGAGGTCATCTGTTGTCTTTCATGCTCAATTAAGTCAGTCCCTCACACACCCTACACACACGCCCTGCTACACACACACACACATAACACTTCTATACTTGTCAGGACGCTTATTGAAATGCATGTGTAGTAACTAAAGTTGTATCTTCACCTGAGGGGTGGATGTAATGTGCAAAAATGACTCCCTCCACACAGAGAGGAGCACAAACACAGATGTGTGCACGGATACACACTTATGTGGAAAGACAGGTACACATCTGAACAACACACACATGTCACAATAGCTGAGTTTAACATATACAGTAATGCACACACACACACACACACACACACAGAGGCAGGACACAACAGCTGACTGCAGCAATCAGCTGACTGACAGGAGGATATGTTTACACACTCATTCATTTTACATTCAAACACTGCAGTGACATGAAGTCATGTGACGTGCTGTAGTTCCTCTATAGCCAGGTGTGCACATGACTTTTTGAGTGAGTTACTCAGATGAGTACCAGGAGACAGCGTTTGGTACTCACCCCACATGAAGCGTGGTGTTAATAAGTGCAGTCTTCCTCACTGTCCTCCTCAGTGTCTCCTTCACTGTCCTCTATTTACACTTCTTGCATGCTAGATGATGAAGATGATGAAGACTGCACCTCCCTGTCTCTTTGTAAGCCTCCAATTTGCTTTCTCCAAAACTTGTTGCCAAAACTGTGAAGTCCTTGCATTTCCTGAGGCCAAGTTGAAGGATCAAATACTAAGAAATTATCACATGACTTGAAGTCATATTCTGATTTCAGAGGTGGGAAGTAACAAAGTACATTTATTCAAGTACTGTACTTAGGTACAATTTAAGATACTTGTAGTTTACTTGAGTATTTCTATTTTATGCTACTTTGTACTTCTACTCCACTACAGTTCAGAGGTAAATCATGTACTTTTCTTCCACTACATTTATTTAATACCTTTAGTTACTTTACAGATGTGGATGAATGATGTGAAAATATAATCAAGTGTTAAATCAGACTTTAGTTCCACCCTGGAGTAAATCCACAAGCTACCCTGCAGTATACAAAGTCATTCAAACTAATTTTAAACACTTTAATGATCAATAATTATAAAACATATCATATACATTATTATGAAATGGACCAATCTGCAAAATGGACTACTTTACTGTCGCTTACTTTAACTAGATTTTGATGATAATACTTTTCTAATTTTACTTGAGTAACACTTCTTCCACCTCGTCTGATTTCAAACTCTTCCATTAACAGCCTGAGTAAGTTTGCAGCTGTGTGTTTTACTCCACTTTGTTGTAAATAAAACTGCAGCAGCTTGACCACAGAGCGTGAACGTTTGTGATCAGCTGATTTTGCGCAGTTCTCCAGTGTGTGCGCGGGGCACAGAATGTGCACAGGGGAGTCTCCCACCGCAGCCAGTTGACGTAGTTTTTGGTACAATTCTGTTGTACACACCGACGTTAACAGCAGCTCCGTCTGTGCACACGGCGACCAACTCTGTCGTCCAGTGATCTAAGCCTCTGCCTCCTGTGAAGCTTCACAGGTCCGTCGGTTATGCCCTGCGCGGCACGGCCAGCACCCAGTTCAATCAGTCATAGAAAGTCTGAAGATTTTAGCTAGGGAAGCGAAACGGCCAAAGTGGCTGCTTAATGTCTTTGTTTTTTTTGGACATGTCTAATAATTTACTTCCACTGAGTATGACAAGAAACATGTGTAGGCCGAAATATGTGTTTTGTTTTGATGACCTATCAGGTACGCAAAGGCGCGTTTGTGACACAAGTGACGTTACGCATTTCAGATTGTTGCGCGCATGCGTACCTGCGTACCAGTTATGTGCACCCCTGTCTATAGCCCAACATTAGCCACCTTTAGCTTAGCGGTAGTGACGTGAAGTCATGTGACCGTGCTTTGTAGTTCCTCTATAGCCCAACATTAGCCACCCTTTAGCTTAGCGGTGGTGACGTGAAGTCATGTGGCCGTGCTGTAGTTCCTCTATAGCCCAACATTAGCCACCTTTAGCTTAGCTGTGGTGACGTGAAGTCATGTGACCGTGCTGTAGTTCCTTTATAGCCCAACATTAGCCTCCTTTAGCTTAGCGGTGGTGACGTGAAGTCATGTGACCGTGCTGTAGTTCCTCTATAGCCCAACATTAGCCACCTTTAGCTTAGCGGTGGTGACGTGAAGTCATGTGACCGTGCTGTAGTTCCTTTATAGCCCCAACATTAGCCACCTTTAGCCTTAGCGGTGGTGAAGTCATGTGACCGTGCTGTAGTTCCTTTATAGCCCAACATTATTTTTTTACTTCAAGAAATCATAAAGTGGTGTTCATATGTGGAGATTGTCCTGAACTAAACGTGTAAGTATCATAAAGAATGAGATTACTGTTGAATAGTTTGAATACTTTCATAATGAACCCAGGCTGGCTTTTGTTTGGAGGCAGAGAATAAGCGTCTGTTTCTGTTCGTTGATCCGCAGCAGAGCCACTGTTTCCACTGACTCTCGTTCCCCATACACGGTCATCAGCCTCTGCACAACTTTCCTCATTAAAACGTCACGTGTTGGAGACTTGGATAAATAGTTTTCACTTTGATCTACCTGTGTTTGATCTGTATACATTTACAGCAGAAACACTGGTAGGTTTTCCATTTTAACAGTAATGGATGGCTTTCACTAGACATGTTAATAGTATTTTCCCACACTGGGGAAACTGTATTTGGGATAAGAATGATTTATACCTTTTGGAAAAATGTGTTTTTCCGCCAGTTGGGAACGTTATTAATATCCTGAGCCCCATTTGTGTCCCACAGTGGGGAAATAAACAGCGTTAAAGGAAAAAGGGATTAATTATATTCATCAATAATAATAATATGAATAATAATGAAGCATTTTTCTCAGAACGTCAGAATTATTATTTTCTCAGGATTTTGACATTGACACTTTCAGTCAAAGTGAACGGACTAAAATAAGCATTTTTTTGGAGGTAAACAATGGCTCTTTTCGCCATGGATGTTCACTCGTATAGCTGCATAAGAGCTCCATAAATCGTACGCTGTATGGTAATCACACGGTTCAGGGACTGATGGACGTCACTTCTCTGCAGCTGTGGTCACATGACGTACATCACGATGTCTTCAGTGTGCACAGTACATTAGCGGCTCATGTGTCTCAACTGGAACATCACAGTAAGTTTTTCATACTGACTGTTTAATATTAGATGCAAGATTCCAATTCAATAGTTGTGTTATCAGTTATATTCCGAAGCTCACGTACCACTTGAACTTCGACTTTGTTTTTAGAAACTTGACTTTTTTTCTCAGAATTTGTAATTTTTCTATGAAATCTCAGAAACCGTCTAATTATTATTTTTTCAGAATCTTGACTTTTTTTCTCAGCATTTTCAGAAAGTCAGATTTTTTTTTTTCTCAGGATTTCTCAGAAAAAGACGGTATAATATATTTCATGGAATTTTGCCTTTTTTTCCAAATAAATTTTATTTCATTTCAGAATTTTCGAGTTTTTTCACAGAATTAGTCAAAAAAAAATGTTTCTCAGAATTTTTATATTTTCCCACAATTCTCTGGAAAAAAACCATACTGTTTATTTTTCAGAATTTAGACATTTGTCCTCAGGTTTTTCACTTTTCTCAGAAAATAAGTATAATTTATTTCTTAGAATGTTACCATGGTAACATAACTGATATGAATACAGTTCCATTATAAGCTTCCCATGTGCAGTACTTTAAAAGTCTATACTGTGAAATGAAATTAGCTTCACAGAAAAACAACTGATCCTTGTTTTACTCCAAACGTTTCCTCGTTGGTAGATTTTTTTCCTACAGACTGAGTCATGGCAGATGTGTTTCTTCAGCACAAGTAAACTTGAGTGGTGTTGCGTAAACATCACCAGATGCTTGAGACTTCTGTAGGTCTCTTCCTGGAGGGGCATTTGGCAATCTGCTGACTCTGAGACATGGAGTCAAAAGAGGAAGCAGCAGAACACTTCCCCTCTCAAACATTCATCAAGTTTCTGTCTATTTTTTAAGATTCTAGTTTTAAAGTGGACCTATCATGCTATATTTGAAACATATATTGTAGGGCCATACCTATATAAAACATGTCTGTGAAGTTTTTTTTTCAACATACCAAACAGATCATACGTACAAAAGTGCATTTTGCATGATAGGTCCCCTTTAAGTAATGCCCTTTGTCCTGGCATATTCACGCTTTATTTACTCCTGATGTGCCTTTCAGCAAGGAACTTTAACTCAAATGGAGTGGTGAAATGATGACGTGTTTTTGAATGTCCTTTTGACAAGAAAAAAGATTTGTGTGCAATATGACGATGACAATATAGTACAGCTAGCTAATCAGAGCAGACTGGGCTCTGGTTTTGAACATTAAAGCATGGAGACATGTCCCAGTAGAGACACTTATATGAACCTGCTGAACATGAGCAGGATATGTCTTCTCCCAATAGAAGTTTTCCTCCAACAAATGCTTTAGTTTCGTACCTTTTTTTAGACTTTGGAAGTTATATAAATCCAGCCCAAAGTATCCATTATCACACGTTAAGATATTTCTGTACACCACAATGTAATTCAACTTACAATAACAATAACAATAGCCCCCTTTTTTTAGATATTTAGCAACGTGATCTGAGCGAGGAACCTGCTACTAAAGCATTAGGATTGAGTTTTTGGCTTTGCTTCCCGTTACTGTGCACCGGCTCAGTTTCTCCTGCTGTTACCGTAAAGTCTGTGCAATCACATCGTTCTCAGGTTTAAATCAAAGTTAACCGAGTGGATGGTGCAGACAGTGGAGCCGGAAAAAACCTGATCACATTGCTTCTTCTTCTCTTTTCTTATCTCCTCACCATGGGGAAAAGGAAAAGCTGGGTTTTGATCCCTTTTCTTTTTTTCTGGGTGTTTTTGATGATCTCAGTGTGGAGTGACTCCCTCTGTGAGCTGACGTGACTCTGAAGGCTTGGCAGATAGAAAATTGATCTTTTTGATGCCTTTTTTTTACTGCCATCAGTGAAGCAGCAGGTCATCCCTGTTGGCTCGGGTTGTTCTGAGCTACTCGGATAAAAACAGAGACACAAAATACAGGTTTTTTGTTCTTAAATGCTGCAGAGACTCCGGCTTTTTTCAATGCACAACCTAGATGGGGATAGTGAGTAGGTGTCAACGTGCAATTCATATGTAAATTGGTTGAGTTAAGTGGAATATATACTGAATGATGAGGTGATTAATCATTTCCCACTCAGCCATTAAGACTTATTACACGAAGGAATGGAGTATTACATTACATGTTAGATGCTTTTATCCAAAGCGACTTGCATTTTTGGGGTGAAGTGTCTTGCCCAGGGACACAAGACATGCTGACTGCAGGGGGGTTTGAACCTGTGCTCCCCTGATCCGAACACCAACGCACTAGCCCACTGCGCCACACGCCTCCCCGTATATACCCTATTGAGAGTTGTATATATCTCTATTTGATTAGCATGGCTGCATTATTCTCTATTGTATAATACACAGAGATATATCAACCACAGACCATATTTCAGGTTAACAACCAATATCGGAAAACCACTGATCTTTAGACCAAGTGATAAAATGCAGACTCATTCCCAACTTTTATGACTCATTCCTGCACCAGTCTATTGGCTTCTTTTTTTTTTCAGAATCTTGACTTTTTTTCTCAGGATTCTCAGAAAAAGACACAATTTCTATTCTCTCCAAAATGTGACTTTTTTGTCAGAATTAGAAATGTTTTGCCATTAAGACTGCAGGTCTCATTATGAAGGAATGTAAGAACATGAGTATATATAAATATTTGGTTAGTATGGATGCATTTTTCTCTAGAGAGATATTACTATTTTGTTGACTGACTGGAACATGACTGACTTGCTTACGACCAATTTGCAACCTGTGAAATGCTTTAGAAACATTTAAAAAAACTTAGCTTATAGTAACTCTTTTCAGTAGCAATCCTTCACACTGAAGCTCGTCTGTATCGGTGGTCTCAGGAGTTAAGTGAGAGAGATATTCCTGAGGACCCTCCTCAGACAACACACTGAGAGCCCCTTCATTATCAGACTGACACCTCATCACTCTGTCAGCCCCTGATAACAAAGCAGGTTATTATTAACTCACACACACACACACACACACACACACACACACACACACACACACACACACACACACACACAACACACTGGCTTCACGTGGTGTCTGTGTTAGAGGAGTAAAGGAGAAGTAAAAGTCCTTTAGTAAGGGTCATTTGTTGAATAATTGACCATCAAATGTTAAACCAGATCCTTAAAGGGGTCCATATATTAGCATGTAGTGTCTCTACTTTAAAGAGTCCTCTCCTGCTGATGTTCAGGTGTATATCAGTATGTAGTGTCTCTACTTTAAAGAGTCCTCTCCTGCTGATGTTCAGGTGTATATCAGTCCTGTAGTGTCTCTACTTTAAAGAGTCCTCTCTGCTGATGTTCAGGTGTATATCAGTATGTAGTGTCTCTACTTTAAAGAGTCCTCTCCTGCTGATGTTCAGGTGTATATCAGTATGTAGTGTCTCTACTTTAAAGAGTCCTCTCCTGCTGATGTTCAGGTGTATATCAGTATGTAGTGTCTCTACTTTAAAGAGTCCTCTCCTGCTGATGTTCAGGTGTATATCAGTATGTAGTGTCTCTACTTTAAAGAGTCCTCTCCTGCTGATGTTCAGGTGTATATCAGCATGTAGTGTCTCTACTTTAAAGAGTCCTCTCCTGCTGATGTTCAGGTGTATATCAGTATGTAGTGTCTCTACTTTAAAGAGTCCTCTCCTGCTGATGTTTCAGGTGTGTATCAGTATGTAGTGTCTCTACTTTAAAGAGTCCTCTCCTGCTGATGTTCAGGTGTATATCAGTATGTAGTGTCTCTACTTTAAAGAGTCCTCTCCTGCTGATGTTTCAGGTGTATATCAGTATGTAGTGTCTCTACTTTAAAGAGTCCTCTCCAGCTGATGTTCAGGTGTATATCAGTATGTAGTGTCTCTACTTTAAAGAGTCCTCTCCTGCTGATGTTCAGGTGTGTATCAGTATGTAGTGTCTCTACTTTAAAGAGTCCTCTCCTGCTGATGTTCAGGTGTATATCAGTATGTAGTGTCTCTACTTTAAAGAGTCCCCTCCTGCTGATGTCCAGGTGTATATCGGTTACCATTTTCCATCATATATTGTTTGTTCCCTTCCCCATGCTTCAAACAAACACATACATATGTAGTGGACAACACATGGTATTCACCACACACACACACACACACACACACACAACACCACACACACACAACACACACACACACACACACACACACACACACACACACACACACACAACACACACACCACACACACACACACACACACACAGGTGTCTGAGAATAAGTAGGAAATCTTCGGGTTTCATCTATAAATCCCCGCCGCCACCTGAGACCTGGAGATTGAGTCTCACAGTGAAATGTCACAGAAAAGTCATTACGATGTGTCACTCCTATATCCTCAGTGTTTCATGCATCACTGACGAGTGTGTGAGTGTGTGTGTGTGCATATGAAATGTGTGTGTGCTCTCAGGGATTTGACAGATTACAGGAGCAATATGTCTTAAATCCAGTCCAGCTTTATATATCTGTTATTGTATCAGCTGTGACCTTTTCAGGATGAAGATAAAAAATGACACTCGTTTAAAATAGAACTCGCTACTACCAATAGCCTCTTCTTTCCTTCCTTCCTTCCTTCCTTCCTTCCTTCCTTCCTTCCTTCCTTCCTTCCTTCCTTCCTGAACAGATGAATGCTATGGACGTTCTTTAAAAAGGTTCAGGTGTGTAACAGTCTTATGGCCTGTAGAATTCAACTATTTTCTCTACAAAATAATGCGACTGACCCCAGATCAGCTGCAGAAAACGTTCAATTCTCCACGAGTCGCCAATTTGTTGTTTCCTGTAGATTATTTCCGGAAAACCACAGCTCAGTGTTTGCCTCTTCCTGCTCTGTTGGGTTTAGATCTGGAGGTCATGTTGTTCCTTTGAGGAAACACGATGTTCTCGGTTCCCTGTTGAGATGATGATGGATTCGAGCGGCTTATCGCTCTGCAAACACCCTTTTTTTTAAATGGAGAAACATTCTAGATGTGGTTGGTATTTTGCAGATAGAAATAAGTAATTGTCTGTTAAAACTGAGACAAATGTTTGTGAGGACAATTGTCTAGATTGAACAGCATACCTTTCAGCATGAAGTAAACCTTATCCCATTGGCATTTTAGTTATTTAACAAAAGGTGTATAAGTATCTTTTTTACCCCAAGTTTTTCCCAGTTTCAAGAAGAAAACTTCTATTTATGTTCCTATTGATAGTGCATTCGTTTAACCAACAAATAATCACTTAATGATTTGACAGAATCGAATGTTTGTCCTAAGAATTGGACTCCAGATTTTAGTTTATATAGTAGGGAAATCCCAAGGGGGGGGGGGTTCGATTGGAATTGATTGAAGATTATTTAAAGTGGACCTATCATGGTATATTTAAATGATATATTGTAGGACCATACCTATATAAGGTATATTTATACGTTTCTGTTTTCAAAATACCAAACAGATCATGCATTTTAGCCATGCCTCATTTCGCTCAATTTGCACTTTTTTTTAGCTCTGCTCTGCAAGGGCAGATTCAGTGAGAACAGCACCACCTACAGGCCTGGCATATGTACTACAGCGTCTCCAGCGCTTTCGAACGGCAATGGCCGTGGCTGTCTCCTCCTGATTGGTGGAGTTGGCCCAATAGCCGTAGCGCCACCGTCCTGACGTCAGGACAGTGTTCAAATCTGGATCAGTTTTTATCAGATCCGTTGCAGCCCCTTTTTTAGAGATTTGGGTATGGAGGAAAATAGAGAGGGTTGTGTTTTCTGACACTTGGTGAGTTCCCTGGAACACCGGGGACACATATTCATGTATAAAAGACGTACTAAAGTGCATTTTGCATGATAGGTCCCCTTTAACGTAAAATGTTGTCATGGGTGCGTTTAGGTTAGTTTAAAGGTAATGCTCAAATTGGTGTACATCTGAAATGTCCAGTACAGAACTTGTGTTGCTTTAACCACATATCACAATAATCAGGAAGAAGTGCGAAGTCCATCCAAAGAAAACAATCATTCAATAACTCCTTTATCTTCTGGCTGGGTTATTGCCTTTGTCATGCATTAACACTTAAATGCGTAAAGAAATATATTTCTCATATTATTATTTTACTGTCCTTGAATCCTTTAGAACAAACTTGAAACCTTCAACCTTAATTCTTAGCATTTTCTTTCCTTATCTTTTTCACACAACATCAAATATAAACACATCAACAGTAGAAAACACATATATATAACACAATATAAAATATTCTGCTTAAATTACAATGTTCTATAAAAGACCAAAATACTGCAGCAAAATAAATATAGACTTATATTCAGTAGCAGAAACATATAAACATATGATAGCAGGGGTTTTTAAAATATAGTATGAGGGCGCTAACGCCACTTCCGGTGAAAATAATGCATCGGAGCGAAGTGGAAAATATTAGTGTCTTCACGTCTTACAGCTCCTGAGTCATATATTGCACCTCAAACAACAAATAAATCGAGTTACGGTTTATTTACTACTCCTCTACAGAAAAAAGGACAGTAAAATAAACTCAGAAATCTCAGTTTTAGTGTCAAAGCCTTCTCTGCCGTCTGCCGCTCTGTTTGATTCTCACATTTCTGAAGTCATTACACAGTTGTTGACGAACAGAGATATTGTTTTCTGGCATATCTTTAACATTTTGCGGGGAAAACCGGTACAGAGAAAACTCTGTGATAGTATATAAGTATTTCTAATCTTTGTTTAAAGGGGACCTATCATGCAAAATGCACTTTTGTACGTCTTGTATACATGAATATGTGTCCCCGGTGTTCCAGGGAACTCACCAAGTGTCAGAAAACACAACCCTCTCTATTTTCCTCCATACCCAAATCTCTAAAAAAGGGGCTGCAACGGATCTGATAAAAACTGATCCAGATTTGAACACTGTCCTGACGTCAGGACGGTGGCGCTACGGCTATTGGGCCAACTCCACCAATCAGGAGGAGACAGCCACGGCCATTGCCGTTTGAAAGCGCTGGAGACGCTGTAGTACATATGCCAGGCCTGTAGGTGGTGCTGTTCTCACAGAATCAGCCCTTGCTAAAACAGATCTAAAAATGGTCAAATTGAGCAAAATGAGGCATGGCTAAAATGCATGATCTGTTTGGTATTTTGAAAAAAAAAAAAGTATAAATATGCCTTATATAGGTATGGTCCTACACTATATTATTCAAATATAGCATGATAGGTCCACTTTAAATATAGGTCTATTTTGTTATTATTCTGTGTGCAGTTATTATTTTAATTCCTTGTGCTCGCTCTCTGTAATGGTCTTGAAACCATCCTTTTGTCAGTTTTCTGTGCCGAGATTTTGGATGTGCGTCCCATACCTTCCAACCTGAGATCTCGAGTTTCCCCTCCTCCTCCTCTTCCTCGTCCTCCTCCTCCTCCTCGTCCTCGTCCCCCTCCCTTTCCCCTCCTCCTCCTCAGAAACGTGAACCCTGGGATTTCATTTGACTCGCTTTCCATTTCCTCCCTTTGTCTCCCCCCCATGAATATTTAAATGAGAAAAACGTGGCTTCCTCCGCCGCAAATCCACTATCTCCAGTCGGATCATAATTACATTTACATGTAACACATTTATCACAAAGTGTTTCCTGGTCAGCGGTTAAATGTTCATAAGTCAATACGATCTAATGCTATAATCCATCTGGAGTCACTACTGTATGAATAATGGGGAATATCATGAATAACCTAAGGCTGAAAGTAAAACATATATACTTTGACTATATTGACAATAATGGCATTAACAATATGTTCAGCATTATACAAATACAGTCAACTAAAGAAAATAGCTTTGCTTGTGAAGAAATGTATAGATTTTAAGATTTGACTTAGTTTGTTATATCTCACACAGGCTCTGCCCTCTACTGGACTCTAAGGGTACTACTCTCAATCATGCTATGCGAGCATTCACACACTGAGTTTGTATAAACGTAGCCGGCCAATCAGGGCGAGCCTACCTGAATGCGCACGTAGGCCCACAGTATATAAGGTGGCCACGCCTCCTGATCCTGTCATCCTACACCCTCTTCAGCGAGCGGCATAGGAAAGACAGGGCCCCTAGGTAGAGGGCTCCGCCTGTGCTTATATAACTAGGGTTACAATACGTAACCCCCCCGTTTTCGCACATTTGTTTAGTCCAGGATTATTCTGTACAGTGTTTGTGTGCCCTCAAACCTTTTTTAATTTAGATTTGAGTGTTGTCTAAATCTAAATTAAAAATGGACCTTGAGTCTCTTCAATAAAGCTGATGATACCAACATTCAGATTTTCCCCGTAAAATATTAGTGATGCCAGAAAACAATATTTCTGTCTCCAAAGACCGGTCAATAAATGTTCAATGTACAGTTTTTATATAGTAATGTCATGTTTTCACGGACAATAAATTGGCATATGTGAAACATTAATGGAATACCATGAGTTTTATGAATTGTGGTTGTTGTGTAAAAGCTGAGATTTTGTACGCAGGTAGAATCACCTAGTAGAGTTACAAGGACTGCGCCAAGAGTCTCATATCCAAAGCTGATAAAATAACCGATAACTTTACATATTTCTATATAAGAAGAGGATGTAGGTACAGTGACTCCACCCATTGGTTTGTTGACTACAGTTTTGACATATATTGGCATATTGGTCCATCTTTTCATATTGAAGAACTAAATGTTTACCATATAGGAGGAAAAACTGTCGACTCATGGCTTTGGATTTACTTCATACGCCTCACATTCAGAGTTTCTCAATTCTGTTTCAGTTGGACAACAATCATCTTCATTAGATAGCTTCAGATTTAACGCTGCGTTCGTGGTCGTAATGAAAGTGACGTAGAAGATGCTTCGGTGCAGAATCAGAGGCCCTCTTTCACTGGGTTGTAAAATCTTTAAAGTGGTCTAAAGGTCCTCCATCCTCCCTGTCTTTAGATTGTACTTCTTAAGTTTGATCCAGGTACATTTCCTGCTGCCCATCGCCTTTCCCTGTTACGCACCATCCGCCCGGTACCGGGCGGATAAACGCGTCATTTGCAGGAAACAACGTCTAAGGAATCTTAATATTTAATAAACTATGAATGTTTTATATCCATGTAACGGGAAGAAACTCAGCTAACTGATTTTTTTTCTTTTTTTTTCTCCAAAAAAACCCCACAATGCTAACACTCAGCCTCTGAATTAGCCACGAGCGAAAAAATGTAACCTAAAACGGCACTTAAACTCACAATAACTCCCTTATTACTTATCCTAGATGCACAGCCAACCACTCTTTTTTGGTGTCCTGGAGACACTGAATCTAGTGGTGCCCACCTCAACACTCAGTGATAAACATTTGCGACGCTATAAACGAAAACGTACATCAAAACATGTGGCGCGAGGTAGCTAGAAACGCTAACATGGCTTACCTTGGTCAAAACTGGTCTTCAATGGCATTAAAACGATAAAAAAACGATGCTGCAGTTAATCCATAGGTTCATCCAATGTGTCTGTGTTCTCTTTGAAATGTATTCTGATAATCCATAAGCAATAAAACTGCTTTTTCGTTTCCAAATGCCAGAGCGAGAGATCGGTCCACTCTGATGCAAAATTACATGCGCGCAGCCCCCACCTTTTCTCTTCACAATGAGTGTGTATGTGGGCCTCCCCCTTCGATTCTATTGGCTCTAACGGTCAGAAAGAAGTGTCAACCATCAAAATCGAGCAAGGGGGGCCAGAGATATGGAAAAAAAAACATTTTCACCCAAATCACCTCAGAGGTGGGGTGGTTTTGGCTAAACCTCTCTAAAAAGGTCAAATGTCACTTGTTTTGCATCAATCTTGATACAGGGTACTTATTATATGTTGTACTTTGGATTCCTAAAGCTTTTAGTCTACTAACCCATCATCCAAGGGTAGTTTTCACTATCTGTAAAAAATAATCTTTGGACGGACACTATAATTTACAGTTTTTTACTATGTAAAATCTGAATTTTCTTTAAAATAAAAAACATTTATATTGATTCTGACACTTCTACATCCAACTCACAGATGTAACCTTGCTTTGATAAAAGAAATTATTCATATAACCCTTTTAGAAGTTAAGTTGTAGTCATTTGTTTTGGGCATGTCATTTTCGAGCCTGAAACATGAAAAACAGGCTTGGTGCTTAACAGGTTAAGGCCTCGCTTACGGCTCATTTTAGTCAAACGTCTATCTTCCCCGACTTTATTTATTAATGTTTCTCTTCTCCAAGGATCAGCGAAGTTCCCCTCCTCACAGGGTCAAGTTAACAATCTCTTCTCCGACCTGAAACACGGAGAGGTGTGTTTTCAGATGAAGGCTGTCCTGGCTTTCATCTGCTTGTCAAAGCACAGAATGATCCGGAGGTTTGAGGGTGTCTTTCATCTCGGAGATGAGTTGCCTCTCGGAGGGTTTCGTTGTAGATTAAAGTACACAACTCTGCTGGAGGTGAGATCTTAATCTCCATCACCTAGTTTCCATCTACATGACCATCACTTCAGTCACATGCTTTTATCAAATGGCAATACTTGTGTTGTTGTATAATGTTTTTCATGCTATGACGTTTTGTTTTTGCCTTTGCTTTTCTTTGTGTTGTTCAGCCCTTTGAGGCATTTCTTGTGATTTGGGGCTTTAGTACATTTTGATTAGATTTTTGATTTGATTTGATCTACGGTGGCATGGTGTAGAGCAGGGGGGTTAAACTCAAATACACAGTGGGCCAAAATTTAAAAAAAGGGTACTAGTCGAGGGCCGGACTGGTTCAATGGTTATTGCAGAACTTATTGAAATGAACTTATTGCACATATTAAACCTGGAACTAACAAAGCTTAAATGATTGCCTATAAAAACAACATTAAAGGAAACCTATCATGCTATATTTAAATGATATATTGTAGGACCATACCTATATAAGGTATATTTATACGTTTCTGTTTTCAAAATACCAAACAGATCATGCATTTTAGCCATGCCTCATTTCGCTCTATGTGCTGTTTGCTGTCTACGGGTCTGATTCTGCTGACCACGCCCCCCTGCAGGAGAGGGGAGCCGTGCTCTGATCAGCTGCTGGGCTGTCAGAAGAGGGGGAGAAAAAGAGATCTCCGTCCTCCGTGTTATTATAGGCCTATAGAGTGGTTATTCATTTGTTTTAAAGCTCAATAAATAACAAAGAAGACCTTTGACCGGCACTTTTCAAATTTTGTCCGGAAGATTTAAACTTTAACGGACATCTTGACCGGCGAAAGAAACTGAAACTGAAACTCTGCCGCACGGTCCCCTCGTTCCTTGGAAGAGGCGGAGAGGTGGGTGTTTGTCATCTGCTGGTGGACTAACCGGAGAGAATTACAGTGCTTGCCTCGACGGGGAGGGATTGCATTGAATTAAAGCAGCGGGAGCAAACGCTTGCCTCGGGGAGGGAGAAAAAAAGCCACAGCGGAGAATAAACAGAAGGGTAACCATGGTAACTATGGGCGGGAAGTCTTCTTCGCTGCTTTTGTGGCAGACTACAGCGCCACTTACAGGCCTGGCATATGTACTACAGCGTCTCCAGCGCTTTCGAACGGCAATGGCCGTGGCTGTCTCCTCCTGATTGGTGGAGTTGGCCCAATAGCCGTAGCGCCACCGTCCTGACGTCAGGACAGTGTTCAAATCTGGATCAGTTTTTATCAGATCCGTTGCAGCCCCTTTTTTAGAGATTTGGGTATGGAGGAAAATAGAGAGGGTTGTGTTTTCTGACACTTGGTGAGTTCCCTGGAACACCGGGGACACATATTCATGTATAAAAGACGTACAAAAGTGCATTTTGCATGATTGGTCCCCTTTAAACATTAAATAATCAGTTGCATTCATTTCTTATGATTACATTTCTCCACAGGCCAACAACAGCTTCAACAAAACTATTTCCCTCAAAGAACAAACCAAACATGCCCTGTTGTCTCAAGAAAGAAAGTGCAGAAGGAAACATCCATTGAACTCAGTGTGCTGCTCTGTGATGCTAGTTCAGATACTTGGCATCTCATCTTGGGTGCAAGTTCATCAATGTTTGGGCTCAGGCTCTGAGCTGAGGAGACCCTCAGGATGGAGTGAAGGTGTGCGTGCAATATACCGGCGGGCCAGATCTAATAGTAATTAGAAATTATCCTGCGGGCCGAAAATTAAATCCACCAAGGGCCTGATTTGGCCCCCGGGCCTTGAGTTTGACACATGTGGTGTAGAGACTGAAAATAAAAATCATCAGCATCAAGACTTTCCTGTACTATGTTGAACTTTAAACTGAAATACAAACATCTCTGCTTGCGATAAATCAAACATGTGGTGAGTGAGGGTTGTAAATAACACATTTGTTCGACTTAACAGCAAATTCTTACACGTCAATTATGACAATTTTATAATTTCGGTAATTTGAGTGAATTGAATGAACAGTTTAGTTTCTTTAATCACAGCACAGCAGCAGCCTAACTGTGTTTACATGCAGACATGAGTTTAATGTTAGAAGTCAGATTAGCATGGATCGGATGTGTGCGTCATTTCTACATTTTTAAGTACACAAATGCATCTGGATTTTACAAGAATCTACTTTTTATCAGTGAAAACAACTTTCCATGTATACATTTTGGTTAGTATTGTGACTTGCTATGAGGATGATGCAAACGTATTTCTTGAGCAAGACACTTAACCCCAAATTGCTCCTGTGGGTATAGTCCACAGTATTGAATGCATGTGTGGGACTTTACTGTGATGGAAAGCATCTTTGAGACATACTGTCACAAAATACTGTCTATTATGATTATTATGCACACTACTTTCCCGATCTCAAGTCTCCATTATGCACAGGTTTACTTGTGGAAATAGCATTAAAGGAAAGCACATCTCCAACTCAAGTTTCAAGTTTCAAGGCAGCAGGTTTCTCTTTCTCTGCTCACGGTACGAAGGGAATCAGCTTCTTGTGTATCATGATGTTAAAGAAAGATTAGATTACTGTATCACTTCCTATATCACTTCCTGTGGTTATAGACATTATGTTTTACTAGTTTCTTTGGGTCAGGGATGGTTTGAAGTCTCAGAAACTGCTCCTGGGTCAACAAATAACCAACTGTTTAGCAGTGAAAACCACTTTCACTTCATTCTGGTTAGTATTGTGACTTGCTATGAGGATGATGCAAACATATGACTAAGTATTTCTTGGGCAAGACACTTAACCCCAAATTGCTCCTGTGGGTGTTGTCCACAGTATTGAATGCATGTGTGTGACTTTATTGTGATATATAAACTTACCGTCTATTATTATGATTATTATGTACACTACTTTGATCTGAACTCTCCATTATTTCTCTGCTAACGGTATGAAGAGAATCAGCTTCTTGTGTATCATGATGTTAAAGAAAGATTAGATTACTGTATCACTTCCTATATCACTTCCTGTTGTTATAGACATTAAGTTGTACTAGTTTCTTTGGGTCAGGGGTGGTTTGAAGTCTCAGAAACTGGTCCTACTTCAAGGTTTAGTTCTTCCTCTGGATTTCGTTTACCTGCGTCCGGTAACCCGATCCCTTCACATTAACCCCCGCGGCTTCTCGTGTTTTCTATCAGAGAGTCAACTAATCCCAGGTGATGACAGATTGCAGGCGTCTCATTGGCTGAAAGCTGTTGTCCGTCAGACAGGTGATGTTTCCCTGAGGCAGGAAGAAACCGTTAGACAGGTGTAAGGGGAAGCTTTCTGAATGAAATGAGGCTCACGGTGGATTCAGAGGAACCGATTGTACAGTGAAGACCTCATGTCTGACTTGTAAAAACTCTGAATCGGTTTTGGATATATCGTTTTTTTCCGGTAATGCCATCTTGTGGTGTGCAAATGAGGCGGGGAATACTCAGGAGATACCGGCAAGTTCCCCGTACTGAAGCTGACGGAGCGTTCAACTTCATCAGAGCCTCAAATAGAAGTGGCCTGATCCATTCTGGTAGGTCAGGCATCAAAACAACCGTCAGTTATTTCCTTTTCACAGGGTTATTTTAGCCCATTTTATATACCGGTATGCACGTGTTTGTTTGCATAGCACCGTGCAAAAAGAGAGGGAATTTGACATGTGTTATGTGTATTAAAGGGGCCCTTTAATACTGATGTTCAGGTGTATATCACTGTCTACTTTAAAGAGTCCTCTCCTGCTGATGTTCAGGTGTATATCACTGTCTACTTTAAAGAGTCCTCTCCTGCTGATGTTCAGGTGTATATCAGTATGTAGTGTCTCTACTTTAAAGAGTCCTCTCCTGCTGATGTTCAGGTGTATATCAGTATGTAGTGTCTCTACTTTAAAGAGTCCTCTCCTGCTGACGTTCAGGTGTATATCAGTATGTAGTGTCTCTACTTTAAAGAGTCCTCTCCTGCTGATGTTCAGGTGTATATCAGTATGTAGTGTCTCTACTTTAAAGAGTCCTCTCCTGCTGATGTTCAGGTGTATATCAGTATGTAGTGTCTCTACTTTAAAGAGTCCTCTCCTGCTGATGTTCAGGTGTATATCTGTATATCAGTATGTAGTGTCTCTACTTTAAAGAGTCCTCTCCTGCTGATGTTCAGGTGTATATCAGTATGTAGTGTCTCTACTTTTAAAGAGTCCTCTCCTGCTGATGTTCAGGTGTATATCAGTATGTAGTGTCTCTACTTTAAAGAGTCCTCTCCTGCTGATGTTCAGGTGTATATCAGTATGTAGTGTCTCTACTTTAAAGAGTCCTCTCCTGCTGATGTTCAGGTGTATATCAGTATGTAGTGTCTCTACTTTAAAGAGTCCTCTCCTGCTGATGTTCAGGTGTATATCTGTATATCAGTATGTAGTGTCTCTACTTTTAAAGAGTCCTCTCCTGCTGATGTTCAGGTGTATATCAGTATGTAGTGTCTCTACTTTAAAGAGTCCTCTCCTGCTGATGTTCAGGTGTATATCAGTATGTAGTGTCTCTACTTTAAAGAGTCCTCTCCTGCTGATGTTCAGGTGTATATCAGTATGTAGTGTCTCTACTTTAAAGAGTCCTCTCCTGCTGATGTTCAGGTGTATATCAGTATGTAGTGTCTCTACTTTAAAGAGTCCTCTCCTGCTGATGTTCAGGTGTATATCAGTATGTAGTGTCTCTACTTTAAAGAGTCCTCTCCTGCTGATGTTCAGGTGTATATCAGTATGTAGTGTCTCTACTTTAAAGAGTCCTCTCCTGCTGATGTTCAGGTGTATATCAGTATGTAGTGTCTCTACTTTAAAGAGTCCTCTCCTGCTGATGTTCAGGTGTATATCAGTATGTAGTGTCTCTACTTTAAAGAGTCCTCTCCTGCTGATGTTCAGGTGTATATCAGTATGTAGTGTCTCTACTTTAAAGAGTCCTATCCTGCTGATGTTCAGGTGTATATCAGTATGTAGTGTCTCTACTTTAAAGAGTCCTCTCCTGCTGATGTTCAGGTGTATATCAGTATGTAGTGTCTCTACTTTAAAGAGTCCTCTCCTGCTGGTGTTCAGGTGTATATCAGTATGTAGTGTCTCTACTTTAAAGACTCCTCTCCTGCTGGTGTTCAGGTGTATATCAGTATGTAGTGTCTCTGCTTTAAAGAGTCCTCTCCTGCTGATGTTCAGGTGTATATCAGTATGTAGTGTCTCTACTTTAAAGAGTCCTCTCCTGCTGATGTTCAGGTGTATATCAGTATGTAGTGTCTCTACTTTAAAGAGTCCTCTCCTGCTGATGTTCAGGTGTATATCAGTATGTAGTGTCTCTACTTTAAAGAGTCCTCTCCTGCTGATGTTCAGGTGTATATCAGTATGTAGTGTCTCTACTTTAAAGAGTCCTATCCTGCTGATGTTCAGGTGTATATCAGTATGTAGTGTCTCTACTTTAAAGAGTCCTCTCCTGCTGATGTTCAGGTGTATATCAGTATGTAGTGTCTCTACTTTAAAGAGTCCTATCCTGCTGATGTTCAGGTGTATATCAGTATGTAATGTCTCTACTTTAAAGAGTCCTCTCCTGCTGATGTTCAGGTGTATATCAGTATTTAGTGTCTCTACTTTAAAGAGTCCTCTCCTGCTGATGTTCAGGTGTATATCAGTATGTAGTGTCTCTACTTTAAAGAGTCCTCTCCTGCTGGTGTTCAGGTGTATATCAGTATGTAGTGTCTCTACTTTAAAGAGTCCTCTCCTGCTGGTGTTCAGGTGTATATCAGTATGTAGTGTCTCTGCTTTAAAGAGTCCTATTTTATTTATTTGTTTCACTTGTTTTTACACACATTGGGGTATACAGTACCAATAAAGTGTGTGTGTGTGTGTGTGTGTGTGTGTGTGTGTGTGTGTGTGTGTGTGTGTGTGTGTGTGTGTGTGTGTGTGTGTGTGTGTGTGTGTGTGTGTGTGTGTGTGTGTTGTGTGTGTGTGTGTGTGTGTGTGTGTGTGTGTGTTGTGTGTGTGTGTGTGTGTGTGTGTGTGTGTGTGTTGTGTGTGTGTGTGTGTGTGGTGTGTGTGTGTGGTGTGTGTGTGTGTGTGTGTGTGTGTGTGTGTGTGTGTGTGTGTGTGTGTGTGTGTGTGTGTGTGTGTGTGTGTGTGTGTGTGTGTGTGTGTGTGTGTGTGTGTGTGTGTTGGCCTCTCCTCAGCCAGCAGAGTTAGTGCTGTTGGTGTACTTCATCAGTGTGTGTGTGTGTATGTGCAGGTCTCTGTGATGCACGGCCTCGATTACAGGACTGAAGCCGTGATGCTCTTCTTCTCCAGAATGGCTGTTAATGTCATCTGGAGCTGCTGTCATTCATGTCCTGCCTCTGGAGCAGGAGAGAGAGAGAGGCTCATATTTATTTATTGTCTTGGTTTGGACATACATGTTCTCAAAATACAAACTCATTTCTCCAATTGATTATTATTTTACAGTTATTTGTACTTACATTTATTTTTCAATCACAATTGGGTTTTGTGACTGTTGTTGCATTTTAGAATAACATATTTAAAAATAAATATAATAAAGTAAGAAAAAATAGGTTGTTAATGTAAAAAAGTAAAAAGATGCAATGAAAAGAAAAACCTTAAAATATAAGTTTCTAAAACAGTTCCATAAATGAGTTGCTACATATATCAACTGTAGTTTTTATTATAATTATCTCCACCCTCTCAGTCAGACGCCTTTCTTAAACAGGGAGTCAGTGTCAGAATAATGAGGACGGAAATAGAAAGCTTTCATGTCACCTCCGTCTTTCCGCTGTCCCTGAACGCCTCGCTGCTTCCCAGGTGTTTCCACTTCATCTTCAACGTCTACACACACACACACCTGCTGTGACTCTGCAGGAGGCGTGTGTGTGTGTGTGTGTGTGTGTGAGAGAGATTGAGACTGTGTGTGTTTGTGAGATTGAGAGTGTGTGTGCTTCCATGTGTGTGCATCTTCACCCTTTCAAGTTTTGAAGGTGTCAGTTGTGAATAACCAGGTTATAATAAGGTTGTTGTAACGAGGATATGATGTTGTACAAGTAGTTACGTTTTTCCACACTACGTTATGGGGTAAATGTATAAATAACCAGTTCAAATGTAAACTATTTTCCTGGAAAAACCTTATAATCAGCTTCTTCCTAGAAACTAAGTATAGATATTTAACCTCAGGTCAAACTGAGGAGCAGGAAGCGTTTGATCGGTGAGTAAAGGACGTTAGTTCAGACGTCATCTGATGATCAGGTTGTTGGATATTCATTTTAAATCAATTTGAACAGATAAGTCATCAGCGGTAACAACAAGAAGCCCTGAGTTTCCTTCTGCGTGTATTCGACTGTTGTTAATACACTGATATTTGTCTTACTTAGACATATTTACAGACATCAAATATTCGGATCACTTCATTAAGTTCAAACAGTTCTAGAGTTACTACAAGTTACATAAAAACTACACCGTGCGTATTTGTTTCTCGGTTTTGATTAAAAAAGGACATATTCTGCTAATCTTCAGGTAACACCCCACTCCCAAAAAGCAGAATAGGCTCTGTTTGTGTAAATTAGAAACAACAAATATTGGTTTCCTTAGATCACGCCAAGTAAAACTCAAGTCGTTGCGCTCGGGTCCCAAGTTTTAATCTTTGAGATCATCTTCACTGGTTTTTCTGGTGACCACGGCAAAGTTTTGTAGAGAAACTAAATTATCTTAGGTGTACATTTTCCAACTGCCGCTCAGTAACAATATCTAGGATTGACATGGTTTTCTTCTGCAACTTGATTTGGTGTTATCGATCCAAACCAAATTGGATATGGGGAATGCAGTGTCGACTTGCCTAGAAGTTCTTCTGTTAAAGTTAGTCGATTCAGGTTATCAACGTCAATGATTAGATTTGTAGCTTGCTTTTTAAATAAGACAATATTTGGGGCCTGGGGGGAACGTATCAAGACTAAAGTCAAGAATCCTTGTTATTATGTTATTATGTTGCATTGTTGGAGAAGCCTGTGACATAAGATTTTCAACTACATAATTACTCTGTCGCTATGTTAGTTTGACAATAAAGAACCTTGAACCTTTAACCTTGAACCTTGGTAAAGTCATTGAATGTGTGACTCCAGTCAACTCGAACAGCACAAATAACACGTTGTTTTCAGTGTCCGTGATACAATTAAATATCCAAGTTGACTCGCAGTACACAAAGTAGTTTAAAGGTGTTTCAAATGGCAGAAAGTCATCATGAGGGCAAATACTTTTCCATAAAAGTGTTCTCTGTTGGATTTGCTGTTGTTGTTGCTTCACATCATGGCCTTTGTTTCTTTGTTGTTGTCCTGTAAAGAAACACCATAATGTCGTTGCTTCTCATGTCTCAGTCACTTCCTGTGAACCTTCCCTCATCAATCAGCCATGTGTCAGCGGGTTACTCCTGGACTCAGAGAGACTGAGAGCTGTGAGATCTAGAGGAAACATTAAGGCCCTGACACACCAGGCCGAAATCGGCAGTCTTCGGTTGTCTGGCGAAGAAGCGTGCCCTGTCGCCCAAAGTCAATTTGGTGTGTCCCGAACCCTCGGCCGTGACACGCCTTATTTGGCCTTTCACGGTCGACACATGGCCGATTCAACATGTTGAATCGGCCATGTGTCGGACACAAGCTATCGGGCCAAGAAACCACTCTGATCAGCTGTTCAGCTTGCAAATGAGAAGCGAACCGGAAGTGAGGGACGTAAACAAACGATTTAAGGCACAGGACAGCAGCTAAACACCAGCAGGTGATACTTAAAGACATCAAACATAGCCCTTAAATGTCCTCTCTTACCTCCCACACATAGGAGGGACATCTCTGATATCGGCGGGAGCGTCCCCGGCTGTCCTCTGCTGAGAGCTCCGTGATTTGTTTGGTCAAGTCCGGTTTTTTCATCTCATTGGTTTATTTGTCAGTATAAAGTTGCAGGATTAGTCTCAAGTACCTCAACATTGTCCTTAAGTACAGTGTCTAAGTAAATGAGATACTGTCTACTGCTGTTCATTTACCTATTGTGAGTCGCCTCGGATAAAAGCATCACATGGAAATGTACATTTAGCAAGAAGTGGCCATTATTACATTATTACATTGCTGACTCAATAAACTACACACCCGCCAGAACACTGCGATCATCAGATGCAGGTCTATTAACTGTGATTTTATAGTATGTCTGCACTGTATGTGCTCATTTCATCATTCATGTATTTTTATATTCTAAAACATGTTTTCGATGGACGAGAGTGAAAATGGAACGCACACGCTATTTGTTTGTTTATATCAGTCTGTTGTTCTTCTCTGTCTTCCTGTTGTTGCCTATTTTGAATGACGAATACACACTACCGCCGCCTGCTGGTAAGGAGAGTTATTGCCACTCACGCATGCGCAGTTCGTACGTGCTCGGCTGAAGTCTTTGCGGTGTGTTCCAGTGCGACACACGGCCAAGACGCAGGAGAACTCGTCGATGCAACTGTCGGTGTCGGCGAGTTCTCTGGTGACGGCCTGGTGTGTCAGGGCCTTAAGTCTTCATTCCTTTAGAAGAGCTTTGAGAAATGGATCACGCCTTGAGTTTTGCTTTAGGCAGAAAAACAATCTCCAGCTACAGGAAGTTTACCGAATAAATCAGTAGATTATGAAGGGCTGATAAGTGGAGTAGTAGGTGGAGTAGTAGGTGGAGTAGTAGGTGGAGTAGTAGGTGGAGTAGTAGGTGGAGTAGTAGGTGTGACCCTTTTCACACAATAACCCTGTATTATGTGCAGAGTTCAAGAACTGTACATGAATCAACAAACAGTAGTGCTTGTTGGGTACATCCTCAAAGCTGAGTACTAATGATGGATCTTTATTGTCCCATATGTGCTAGTCATACTTAAAGACAATCAAACTACTGCTTTTGAGCTAGCCCAGTTATATTTAGTAAGAATATGCGTAAAGAACTGTAAAATAGATAGTTATTGTGGATGCTAGTGAAGAAAGGGAACACACTATGGGCTCTGGCAGTGTTTAAAGACGGGTTCATGGACAAGAAAATGTGAACATTATGTAACCCTGTAAAAAGCAGGACACTTCAAATCTGATCTTATTAATGGGTTAATATTGCAGAAATCTTTGAAAGGCATCCTTCAGGTTAACTACTTTAACATCTGAAGGATGAAGGATCTATATTCGACTGTACCGTGGCAAAAAAAACAAATAAATAAATAAAACTTGTTGAGTTGATTTAGGCCTTGCAACTAATTCACCACTATGATATATCGTTATGGTTTTTGCACTTATTGTAAGTCGCTTTGGATAAAAGCGTGAGCTAAATGATATGTAATGTAATCTTATTTATGGTTTAATTTAGCAGAAATCTTTGAAACACACCCTTCAGGTTAACTACTTCAACATCTGAAGCCACGATGTCTGCAACAGAAGTTTTGCCTTGTTGAAGTTTTGCCTGAATATTGACAGATTCCCCTCGAACATCAACACCTATTAGAGACACTGACCCCTCCTCAGACTGAGAAAACAGACTCCAGGGTGACCAGGGACTTCATTTCCCAGAAGCCCTTGCTCAGACGCTTAATGTAAGGCACATGTGTCAAACTCAAGGCCCGGGGGCCAAATCAGGCCCTTGGTGGATTTAATTTCGGCTCGCAGGATAATTTGTAATTACTATTCGATCTGGCCCGCCGGTATATTGCACCTTCACTCAATCCTGAGGGTCTCCTCAGCTCAGAGCCTGAGCCCAAACATTGATGACCTTGCACCCAAGATGAGATGCCAAGTATCTGGCTTGAACTAGCATCACAGAGCAGCAAACTGAGTTCACATGGATGTTTCCTTCTGCACTTTCTTTCTTGAGACAACAGGGCAGGTTTGGTTTTCTCTTTGAGGGAAATCGTTTTTTTGAGACTGTTGTTGGCCTGTGGGAAAATGTAATCATAAGAAATGACTGCAAGCTGCAGATAGAGCCATAAGAAATTAATGCAACTGATTATTTAATGTTTAATGTTGTTTTTATAGGCAATCATTTAAGCGTTGTTAGTTCCAGGTTTAATATGTGCAATAAGTTCATTTCAATAAGTTTTGCAATAAACATTGAACCATGTTGGCCCACTGTGTATTTGAGTTTGATACCCCTGCTCTAAGGGTACATTAGGCTCCTGAACGCCTCCTGAGGTTATTTATCTTCTGGAGATTTCTCAGCTTCATTAGGACTCGTATCAATGGCTCGACACCATGGCAACCTTTCCAGAGCGACGGCTTTAAAGCGCTCATTATGGATCCAATTACCTGCCACATTAGGGAATGAAGCGACGGGGGGCCAGCGGTGTGAGCATTAGTGAGACCAGACAGCTTTAATGGAATTTAAATGTAAAGATCTGAGGGCCTGCCGTCCCATACTGACGTCTACTGAGCGCGTCTAGGGATTTCATTTAGACGGAAAGCCTGAATACAAGTCGGAAACATTAACAGGTAACATGTGAGTTGATTTTACGGCTGCAAAATACATCAATATTTTATTGAAATCTCAATATGAACTTATGCAATGTCCAAATGGTAGTTAGGGTAATATTTGGTAAAGTGTTAATATGTGAACATATCTGATTAATACATTGTGGTTCTGCAGGAAAGCCTACAAATGCTTTTCTACTGACTCTAATATCGCGAATTTCGCGAATGCAATATCAGTCAATATAATTCTCTAATAAATCCCTTTCTCTCTCGAAAGAAGAAGTCAATATTTGTTCATTTTAAATCCAATTCTCAACATTATAACCGCCTTTACCACTGGACATAATGGATGTGGAAAAGTAATGGTCTTAAACATTTGGGTTGTGTTGTCTTTATTGTTGGTTACCAAAAGATTGTTGCAACCCAAGGAACACAATCTGGAAATATGGAAGCTTTTTGGTTTATATGAAGGTTAGTGGGACCTCAACAAGAGCCACCATGAATTGGAAATATGTTGGCAGATTTCTTCCAATTCTCTTCCACATTTTAACAAAAAAAACAATGAAAGGTAATTAATCAGTTTGTCTAATTATGGATCATTGCACATGTGTTAAGTTATGTATGGAAATAATACATCCGATCCATCAAGATGCATCTATATGAGGTGCTAAGAGATTAACCCCCTAACCTGCTCTTAGTAACTAAAATAAGAGGTAATTTATTGACATATTGGGAAATGTTTGCGTTGCAGCAGCATAAAAAACAACAAAACAAAACAAGGCATTGAACTAAGAAATCAAAGAGTAGAAATAAACAATACTAGAAATGAAACATCTCAAATTAGAATTAAAACAGCATTAAAAGTAGAAAATGAAAACTCTTTCATTAAAACACTATTGAAGGGCTTTAGACACAATAGATAGAAGGATATTATTTACATTAAAACTTGTTGTTATATTCCATGGAATGCTCTTAACATCCCGATAGCAATGAATATCTGAAGAGCTTTGACAAAAAATCCATACAAAAATATCATCTATGGAAGCTGTAGTACTGTAAAAAGCACGACCAATCATCTGAGCCGGCCCGGCTAAAATAACTGGATGGCCTACCTGCCTGTCAGCCTTCCATCGGGGCACAAACTTATCTCGTGCCCTCATTGGTCATGTGCACGTTCGTGTGTGTTGGAGGAGGGGCTCTGTAAGGAAGTGGCAGATTTTCTCCGGTTGTGTATTTTCAAATTCTAGCGATCTCGAGCCGGTTTCTCCAAAATTACCTACCCCACCTTTAAGTGTGTTAAATTCAAAATAAATGTGAAATGTACATGTGTGTCCAGTTATTATTAACTACGATAACATGTCTGACTGTGTATTGATTTACATTATATATTAGTTTTCACTCTCACTGGGACTCATTACAATACCAGTAAGTTCTTTAAGAGTCTTGATAGTCTTACACTTGACTCAGAGATGTTATATTACAGCAGTTTATGGTGAAATAACAATTACATGATCGGTAATTGTAATGAGTTTCAAGGTTACTGTGAGGGATTTTGTTAATCTCTCTGCTTTGAGGTCGGTAGATTAGTGCTGCAACTCATTTTTAGTTCTCCTAATGGTGTTGTTTTCTTGTAAATATCATGGGACTTGATCAGTATCTCTGGCTTCCTTCGGCCCAGTTTGAGCTCCTTCTGAAGGTGTGTGTGTGTGTGTGTGTGTGTGTGTGTGTGTGTGTGTGTGTGTGTGTGTGTGTGTGTGTGTGTGTGTGTGTGTGTGTGTGTGTGTGTGTGTGTGTGTGTGTGTGTGTGTGTGTGTGTGTGTGTGTGTGTGTGTGTGTGTGTGTGTGTGTGTGTGTGTGTTGTGTGTGTGTGTGTGTGGTGTGTGTGTGTGTGTGTGTGTGTGTGTGTGTGTGTGTGTGTGTTGTGTGGTGTGGCTGCAGGCAGTCCTTATCGTACGTCATCCTGTAGCCTTTTAGCTTTGGGTCTGCTGCTCCTTCAGGCACAACGCTCTGACATTTCACAGAAGACACTCTGTTCATTGATCAGGAAGGAAGGAACATTCACAGATCACAGTTTGACCATTTTTACTGGTGCAACTTCAAACCAGAGTTAAATGCCATAAATGATATGTCTGGGTTGGTCAGGACATTTAAACTTTCATCACTGCTGATTGTTCTTTTTTTAAATATCTTAAAGAGGCGGGTGGCCCAAAGTCGGAGAGAGCTGTGATCTGTATTTCAAGGGTGTGTAGTACAGAAGGAGATTATTACTGGATAGCAACTACAGCACGGTCACATGACTTCACGTCACCACCGCTAAGCTAATGTTGGGCTATAAAGGTACTACAGCACGGTCACATGACTTCACGTGACCACCGCTAAGCTAAAGGTGGCTAATGTTTGGCGTGACAACGTTTAGTCGTCTCATTTAGACACTCGTTATCAACCAACATTTTTTAATTCACCAGTGGGTTATTTACTGATGTATTTTATGTCGTAGAACAAAACATTTAAATCTCTTCAGCTTTTGTTAATCACAGACCTTATTTCAGGCTAACCAAAAACACATTCAGAAAACCATTGACTTCCAGATGAGGGAACAGGAAGTGCTAATGTGCTGATGTTTTGTGTTTCTTAAATTTCAGTGCACATTGGAGTTGCAATCGAACGAATGAATATTATTGACCTTGCCGGAGTAAACTAGTCCAAAACCCAGACGGTTTATTTTTCCTCCTTTGTGATTTTAACAAAAGCCCAAGTTCTTTATAAATGTCAGTGAACACAGCACAGTCAGAGTCTCTTTAGTGCAGTCTGCAGTCT
Source organism: Trematomus bernacchii (assembly GCF_902827165.1). NCBI lineage: Eukaryota > Metazoa > Chordata > Actinopteri > Perciformes > Nototheniidae > Trematomus > Trematomus bernacchii. The sequence goes on along the minus strand of NW_022987669.1, from coordinate 806,675 downwards.
CCTTATGCTCCACTGGTAATCGTTCCTGCTGTGACTTTAACTTATTCACCCCACACATGACTCAACACTTTTATTGACTCAGACGCTGCTGCTGGTCATAGTAATTCATGTCAGTCAATACGAGATGACCTATTATCCCAGCAGTGTGTTGAATCTAGAGTAAGTTTGGATTGTAGGGAGATAGGGTTGGAATAAAGATGTGTATGTAAAACACGTCAGTAAATACCTCACTGGTGAATTTAAAAACGGAGGTTGATAATAAGTGTCTAAATGAGACGACTAACCGTCATCACGCCCAACATTAGCCACCTTTAGCTTAGCGGTGGTGACGTGAAGTCATGTGACCGTGCTGTAGTTCCTTTATAGCCCAACATTAGCCGCCTTTAGCTTAGCGGTGGTGACGTGAAGTCATGTGACCGTGCTGTAGTTCCTTTATAGCCCAACATTAGCCGCCTTTAGCTTAGCGGTGGTGACGTGAAGTCATGTGACCGTGCTGTAGTTCCTTTATAGCCCAACATTAAATGCTGCCTTCAACTTCCCTCCACCACTATATTTGTGGTCCACCTTCCCTTTTATCAGATGAAAGTGTTGATATTGATCTCTTCTGCTAGAGATTTTACGAAGTTAGTTTGAAGGTCCATCAATTCTTCAATGTTTTCTCTGTCAAGTAGGACAGTTTGTCCTCTCAAGTCTTTTCATTTTCATCACAATCTTCCTGTCTCTGTGCTCCTTGCAGCCTCCATCCGATGCACATTATCTTCAGTTTGACCTGATGGTAGCAGTTTAAGATAAAGTCAGTGTAACCTCTGCTAATAATCATGTTTTCCTCTGTTTTGCAGGAGTTTGTGGCTGCTGTGGGCCGCTGAGGCCGAGGTACAAACGCCTGGTGGACAACATCTTCCCTGAGGACCCCAAAGTGAGTCACCTTCACATTAAATCAAGGTTATTATAATCAAGATACCGGGCCAATATGTAAACTATGACTTCTAAGACTCAATTGTTCTCTAACAGCCACCATACCTTTGAATAAAGTAGACAATGGTCCCATTTTTCAATAAGAGGTGAATAAATACCTGCTTCTTGCTAATCTTGATGGGAAATATAGTGGAATCGGCACTAAATATTCATTAATGTCAATAAAGAAATGTCCTTAAAGCTGCTCTAATCAACATTTTATTAGATAGAAGTTGATATATATTGTGAAGTGGGATGTTAGTGATTGTCGTGGCTTCCTTTCTTGCTTTCTATCCAAGCCACTTTGGCGCCTTTACAGACATTTCTAAATATAAACTGTAACACTTTTTACACATTAAACAAAGAAAACAGGCCTTTACAATAGTCAAAACAAATCAAACAAAAGAGCAAAACTCAAATAAAATAACAATTTTGCGATATTTGTTTTTAAGCGACCCAACGGAAGTTTATTGTAAAATGCGGCCATATCTCCGGCTAGGAAGGTCGCATCAACGTGCTCCCGTCTCTAGCACCCCCGCAGCCCAAGCTACGAGGGAAAGAACTAAACTTACATGAAACTTCCGTTGGGTTGCTTTAAAGTCAAGCTTCAGTTTAAAGGGGACCTATCATGCAAAATTAAGCCTAATTTCAGAGTGTCAGCGCCATGACAGCTCCGACAGTTTATCAATTCCACCGAGTCGTAATTTTGACGTTTCGGTGACGAGATGACAGGAAATGAGGGATGGCGAGGGGCGGAATAATGTTTCCCTTCCCGACCTCGAGCTGTCACCTGGCTGCAGAGCTGATATCGATTTTATACCTTGAATAATGGAGCGAGACACAGGAAGGTTTATATCTCTGCAGGAGGTTTTATTCTCATCATCAGGTTTTACAGCCTGCCGGGAATAGGAAGTTGTTTCAACAGAGCTTTCTTTCTTTGTGTGTTAGCTCTTTTAAGTCACTTTAATATGCACTATTCTATTCTATTTTATTTCTATTTACTTGCACTATTTTAACAATTGTATCCGTTGTATTGTGTTGCACTGTTGGAGGAGCCTGTGACCTCAGATTTTCATTGACATATCTACACTGTAGCTATGTAGAAATGACTATAAAAGCCTTGAAACCTTGAACACTTTTTTAGAATAGCTTTGATGTGATTTTTATTTAAAGGGGACCTATCATGCAAAATGCACTTGTGTACGTCTTTTCTACATGAATATGTGTCCCCGGTGTTCCAGGGAACTCACCAAGTGTCAGAAAACACAACCCTCTCTATTTTCCTCCATACCCAAATCTCTAAAAAAGGGGCTGCAACGGATCTGATAAAAACTGATCCAGATTTGAACACTGTCCTGACGTCAGGACGGTGGCGCTACAGCTATTGGGCCAACTCCACCAATCAGGAGGAGACAGCCACGGCCATTGCCGTTCGAAAGCGCTGGAGACGCTGTAGTACATATGCCAGGCCTGTAGATGGTGCTGTTCTCACAGAATCAGCCCTTGCAAAAACAGAGCTAAAAAATGTCAAATTGAGCAAAATGAGGCATGGCTAAATTGGTATTTAAAAAAAAAAAAAAAAAAAAAAAAAAAATATGCCTTATATAGGTATGGTCCTACACTATATTATTCAAATATAGCATGATAGGTCCACTTTAAGATCCACCCTGTAATAGATGTAGAACATGTGATGGAGCATTACTAACCTGACTCAGATGGTTTGTTTCACCATCAGGAAAGCTCCATTGGAAGCCATTTGGAAAAGTATTTCAAAAATACTTGGCAGGTGATTGGATCAATCTGTCTATCACCTACTATCATGGGCCACTTCTGATTGGTTAACAATGACTGGTACATGTGGAGCACAGCACTTCTGATTGGTGTGGATGACTGACACACAAGAAGAACAAAAAATAAAAATAAATACAAATAAAATAATTCTTTTTTTAAATCGCAGGCTTTGCGATTTGATAATTGCATCATTTAAAATCGCGATTTCGATTTAAAATCGATTAATCGTTCAGCCCTAACTTAAACGGTTAAATAATGTGCACTTTAGTAACAGGGCTGAAATAGAGGGGTATAAGATAAGATTTACTATAATAAGAGATAAGAGTACTTTATTGATCCCTTCATCATATAGACATGTTTTGTTATATATCCAAGACCTATAATATTTGCCTAAAAGTTAAGACTAAACTAAGAATTTGCACTAAAAACACTTATGTATATAAATATGTATATAAACCTTAGAAGTTAAAGTGAGAATGTGCACTATACATGAGAGTAACACATGCGTCACTTCCGGGCAAAAATTACAGCTCCGCCCACTTTTGGGGGAAAACAACGCTTTCATTTGAATGGCGGTCAATACAAATTCTGAAGTTTTTGCCAATCTGATCAGACATTTAAGAAAACCGTGGATTTTTGGATCTTCAAAGAGCCCGATTACGATGGCCAAACAATTACATGAAATCATTGGAAATCGGCGATCGGGCTCAATATATGGTTAAATATAGCAGTAGGCGATCGAATGTCCATAGATGAGAGTAACATTTATGTCATGAGAGTAACAGCTGGCGAAATTACGGCCTCGCCTACTGATTTTAATTTAACCATATATCGAGCCCGATCTCCAATGATTTAATGTAATTGTTTGCCTGTCTGGCCATCGTAACCGGGCTCTTTGAAGATCCAAAAATCCACGGTTTTCAAACATTTCTGATCGGATTGGCAAAAGCTTCAGAATTTGTATTGACCGCCATTCAAATGACAGCGTTGTTTTCCCCCTAAAGTGGGCGAGACCGTAATTTTCGCCCCGGAAGTGACGTTGGTGTTACTCTCATCTATATAGACATGTTTCTTTATATATCTGAGACCTATAATATATAATATATAGTAAAATAGGAGACCTTTAAGCCAGAAAGATGTCTGAGTGTCTCTGCTGCTGCATTATGTTGTTACTCAGTGTTTGGACCATCAGTGAAACCTCCACCTCCGGAGAGATTTCCAGACTCAACACGGAGATAATTAGACCCCCGAGCCTCGAGATGAGTCATTTTATTAAACACGACACGGCTTTGATAACACGACAAGTTTATTATCATGCGTTTGATTCCTCGACCCCTGGTAATTCATCTGCTAATTGAGTACATAAGTTGGACTACACACGAGGGAGGGGTTTATTTTCCTCTCATCCTCACCACAATATGCTCTCAAGGGAAATGGAAATGGTCGAGACCTTGTCATTTAATTATGAGCTGAATGTGTCTCGGGGGAGGGTTTCTTTCCAATGAACCCCCCCCCCCTCTTTATGTTAGACACCTGCTGATGATAGATGTATATGTTCCGTCTGTTGTGATATCCAATAGGAGCCTGAAGTCACACCGAGGCCTTTAAAACGTTCCCATGAAGTCAATTAATCTAGCAAGAAGTGCCTTTTTGTTGTGTTGGAATAAAGCCAGCACCATTTGGATCAGAATAAGAAGATATTATTTATCCTGGCAGAAATACGTTTTTGTGACAATTTCTTAATTTTCGAAATAAAATTAAGAAAGATATATATAAAAGATTTATATAAACAAAATATAAAAAATATTAATAAGAGGTTAAAAGAAGAATTTGCAGTAAAAAAATCTAAATAAAATAAAGATATGTATATAGAAACATAAAAGGTTAAAGGGGACCTATCATGCAAAATGCACTTTGTGATGTCTTTTATTCATCACCATGTGTCCCCGGTGTGTCCCCGGTGTGTCGGGGAACTCACGCAGCGTCAGAAAATAAAACCCTCTCTCTTTTCCTCCGTACCCAAATCTCTAAAAACGGGGGAACAACGGAGCTGATCCAGATTTGCGTCCGATATGACGTAATATCTGAAATGTGGACCCACAGCCCTATCAGAAACGTTGCTATCAGAAACAATGCCCGACTGTTTTGGACGTAATATGGTGGGTGTTTACATTAGCATCGCTAACACTCAGAGCTAACCTGTACTGGAGGGCATGTGTGTGAAGAAGCAGGAAATAAAAAGGAACTCACCTTGTGGTATAACCGGCAAGAGAGAAAGCCTTTGAGCTCCATACTGTTTCAGAGAGAATCCTTGATAATCCATGATATGGCGTTTCATCACGGCAGTATTTAGTTTAGACAGTAGCTGCCGGGTCCCGCATGAGCTCAGACCCCTCCTTTTTTATTTTATCAGTTTTTATTTTTTAAAGCTTTATACCCCAAATCAGCACTTTTGAAACAGGAAGTGAAATAGAGGGATATGAGGCATGGCTAGAATGGGTGATCTGTTTGGTATTTTGAGCAAAACACTTCATAGACATGTTTTTTATATATTTGTATATATCTGAGACCTATGCTATTGCCTAACAATAGCATGATAGGTGACCTTTAAAGTAAAATGTCCAATAAAACAAATTAAATAGAATACACATATGTTTATAAACTTTAGAAGTTAAAGTAAGTCTTTGCAGTGAAAAGATAAAATAGAAAATGTATTTATCTACTTTGATTCCCTGCAAAGTTTCAGGAAATGGAGACGGTTTAACACTAGAACCGCCAGAGATTTTTTATACCTAAAACCGCCACCTGGGTCAAATTGACCCGCTACTAGAATGCATTGATTTTCAAGGTAAAATGTTCTTTTATTGAACAGTGAGTTTTGATCGCACAGGGATGAAACGTATACCAATATAATCTGTGGACTCTCAGGGCTCGACATTATAAATGGCCCGCTGGGCCGGAAGCATTATTTAGACCCCGCGGATAGCATAACGTACTTTCAACTCGCCCCACAGCTGTTTGCTGCGGAGCGCAGCGCGAGCAGTCTCCCGTGAGCGGGAGCGCACTCCTTCACTACAGACTGTCTCTATCTCTCTCTCTCTCTCTATCTATAACTATCTATCAATATATCTATCCATCTATCTCTCTCTCTCTCAATCTATCTCTCAATCTATAAGGAACCGCAGTAGACAAAAGGCGTTGCTATAGCAACACGTCATGTTTATATGAAAAGGGGTGGGGTCAATATGACCCGCTGGGCGGAAATAGGTATAAATGGCAATTTTTTTGGGCGATTTCTTTAATCTGACTTCATATTGACAATTTTTAACAACATAGGGTGCTACATAACACACTTTCAGGAAAAGTCACGGACTGGAAGACTTTAATATTTTATTGAAAAAAAGTTACACACAATAAAAAACAGCTCTGGGTCAAATTGACCCGATTGGCGGTTCTAGTGTTAATCTCTGTTTCTCTGCAGGATGGCCTGAGTAAATCTGACATGGAGAAACTCACCTTCTACGCCGTCTCTGCTCCGGAGAAGTTGGACCGGATCGGAGCGTACCTCGCCGAGAAGCTGAGCCGAGACGTGGTGCGACACCGATACGGGTCAGTTTCTTATTTTATTTAAATAATATCCTGCTTATATTGTGTTGACAGAAAAGTGTCTGTCTTTGGCTCTTTTCTGCTGTAACAAATGTCAATTCCCCCTCTGTGGGACGAATAAAGGGATTCTGATTCTGATTGGTTGTTCAGGAACGTGGTGATCGCCATGGAGGCTCTGGACCAACTGCTGATGGCCTGCCACTCTCAGAGCATCAAACCCTTCGTGGAGAGTTTCCTGCACATGGTGGCCAAACTGCTGGAGTCCAGAGAGCCGGACCTGCAGGTGCTGGGGACAAACTCGGTAAGACCTCACCTGCAATAAGACCTCACCTGCAATAAGACCTCACCTGCAAAAAGACCTCACCTGCAATAAGACCTCACCTGCAATAAGACCTCACCTGTAGGAGGAGACTTTTTAATCCTGAACGAGCCAACACTCAGCTGTGTGCGTCACTCTTTAGTGTCCCCTGGTCTCCAGCTGTGTGCGTCACTCTTTAGTGTCCCCTGGTCTCCCTGCTGTGTGCGTCACTCTTTAGTGTCCCCTGGTCTCCCAGCTGTGTGCGTCACTCTTTAGTGTCCCCTGGTCTCCCAGCTGTGTGCTCACACTCACACTCACTCATACACACTCACACTCACACACACTCATCAGTCTCCAGCAGCCCAGAGGTGTGTGTCGGTGGTTAAATACCTCATTTAACTTTAACTGACAGTGGAAATGGACCTTTACCAAACTCTGTGAAATTACCATTAGCCTCTTAAAAGCCCCGCCGGCAAAATGTCAGCCGATTTCTCTTTTTTTTCGCACGTCTTCTGAAGGTTATCTCCAAGTTTTTATTTGCCTCTCCATGCCTGTCGTCCTTGCTGTTGTTGGAGGTTAATCTGAGCAGGAAACAGAGGTGTGAAGCTCTGCATTATTGATGTGTGGTATTTAGAGGAGAAGGGGAGGAGGTGAGAAACAGGAATAGGTGTTTTTATGTTGATTTTGGTTTGGCTGCACGGTACATTTCTCATTTAAAGACAATATTTTAACGTAACGACCTGTAAAGACACAGATTCTTTACTGAAATGTCTTTGTGGATTAGTAAGAAATACCTCACTGAAGTAAAGGTAGAAATACTATGGTCTTAAAATACTTAAATCTTAAATAGAAAATGTTACTGAAGTAGAAGTATGATGAGCAAAGCGTTCTTCAAGTATCACAATTACAATTATTCAATCCAATTTATTTAAGTCACTATTCTGGAAGAGTATGAAAAGAAAACAAGTTTGAATTAATCAATGGATAGATGCTAGATGCTAGATATTTACTTTATTAATCCCACATTGGGAAATGATGTTGTTCCAGCAGCAGTGTCAAGCTTTAACAAGTTACAAATGTATATTTTTAAAATTAACATTATTGGCAAATCTGTAAGAATACAAATGTAAAATGTGACACATTTACTAGCTGCAAGCAGCCGCGGCGTTATGGGTGGGCCTACTGGGCCTAGGCCCACCCACTCTGTCACTGGGCCCACCCATTCATTGATAAAAAATGACTGGGCGAAAATATAGTTTCCAACATTTTTATTTTTGATTATCAAAACTAACGATTACATAATAAAATAAGAGCAAACATGTGTTTCCCTTTAAAAAAACTTAGAAAATTAAAAGCAACATGAATTAATGTAATCGGGCAACGTAAAATGTGAATTTGGACCGAACTCATAGTGGAAGCGCGGGAGCAAACACATCGTAGAACGTCTCGCGGGCGCGCGCAGATGAAGGAGGACAGTGGACTGGACAGACACAAAAAATATACCGCACTCACTAACGATGTCACAACAATAGATGTTCAGTTTTTCATTTGAAAGAGTAAGAAGAGTCATCCTCACAGCAGGTGCCGCCTTAGAGAGACGAGAGTGTGTTTAATGTTGTGCCCCGCTGAGCTCAGTCCCTCTGCGGGACGTAGCACCCGTTGCAGGTCAACAGAAAATAGCATCCCAGTGCCGGACCTCTCAGCCATAGATGACCCGGCGGCTACACAGCCAAAGCTCATAAAGTACCCTCAGACACTTTTCGGACAAAAGAAAAGGAGCTCCGCTGCCCACTGGTATGTCAAGAACACATTCTTGGAGTATAGCATTAGCAAGGACAGTGTGTTTTGTAAAATATGCCGGCATTTTAGTGAGAGGCGGGGCCGGCGGAGAAGATACATTCAGTCGCCATGGTTACAGGGACTGGAAACACATCGACTATGCTCTCAGTAAACACGAATGCAGCGCAGCTCATGCAATAGCTATGGAGAGAAATACAAACTACAGACAGTGCGAGAAGTCTGACCATGGAACCATCCTCCATCAGCTACTCAACCCAGAGGGCCGACAGGGAGAGATCATTGAGAAAAATCGGGAACACGTAAAGTTTTACCGGACATAATTGTCACGTGTGCAAAGCAAGAGATTCCTCATTTCATATTGAGACTAAATATCTAGGAAAATTATTAAGAAACGTAGAGCTAAAATGTGGTGCCATTTGCAACTACCAGAGCGCACCCAGACGCGGCAGGCATTCTCCAGCCCACATCAGCAAAGCTTATGAGTGTGAAGCAACAGTATCTGCTGCCCAGCTGCTTTAGTATGAAACGTATACTTCAGCTCATGAAAGCTCTGCAGTATCAGAAGGAAGTGGCCTAATGATAAATCTGCAGCCTCTGAAAAGTGCCGCGTCAGAGAACCAGTGCCTTTTGCGCACGGCCGCTCACTTCGCTAGATCCGCTAAAGGACAGCAGGCTGCGGTCTTACCACACAGACACACATCAGGTGCTCGCTCATTATTCCATATTCTGCCGTTGTATGCTCTTTGTTTCTAAACGTATCAATGTATTGTGAACCAAAACTAAATAACATGCAGTATAACATTTATTTTCACTCATTGCGGCGTGCCGTTTAATCATTTAAATAATATTTAAGCTTCTCATAAGTGAAAATGTTTAAAAGAGAAGGGTTTTGAAAAAGTGTCTTTACTATAGGAAATATGCATTACACAGTTGCCTACAATGATATGCAGGCATTTATTTTTATTACATTTTTGTTAACGAGAAACATCTATTAGAACAGGCCCAGCCGAAATTACATTGGCCCACCCACAATTGAAATCCTGGCGCCGCGGCTGGCTGCAAGTATATACAAATTCACAATAGAAAGGACAAATATATACCTAGAGCTGCGGTCTCCAACCTTTTTTAGGTTTAGCACATTTTAACATTATGACATGCTGACCTTTAACCTTTGTGTGCTGTTTGGGTCTGTGGGACCCGTTTGCAGTGTTTACTAAAAGAACATGTATGCAATTTAATTATTTTAACCTGCTTTATTTGGGGGGGGGGGGACCTCACCTCCTCCAGGGGGGTCCTCACCTCCTCTAGGGGGGACCTCACCTCCTCTAGGGGGGTCCTCACCTCCTCTAGGGGGGACCTCACATCCTCTAGGGGGGACCTCACCTCCTCTAGGGGGGACCTCACATCCTCTAGGGGGGTCCTCACCTCCTCTAGGGGGGTCCTCACCTCCTCTAGGGGGGACCTCACATCCTCTAGGGGGGACCTCACATCCTCTAGGGGGGTCCTCACCTCCTCTAGGGGGGTCCTCACCTCCTCTAGGGGGTCCGGGGGCATGCATCAATCTGCTGCACTTTGAGCCCCAGATGAATGTATGGATACAGCTCTCAGCACTCAGATGAAAGGGAGCTTCTATACTTTTCAATAATCCAAACATCTTTAGAATATGATCACAACCAATAACAAATCATTTAAACTGGTTTATTCTGATCTGATGTTTCCTAGTTAGCATTCTTTCTTTCTATGTATGCTTATTTTACTAATCACTCCCCTTTCAAACTGTTATTTTTTTTTACTGTCCTATACAGTACACATTGACCCAACTCGACCCTAACGCCGCTCACAGCCGGCCAACTAAACGTTGTTCCGTTCACGTTGTCATTTTTAGACTCCTTCGCTTCTTTGCTCGTGAATCCAAAGGCTTGGCTGTTTTCGTTTCGCCATATTTTTTATTACAAAGCCAGAGTTAAAAAAATATCAGTATGAAAATGTCAAATACCGCGCCGGCATCGCCGCCGTAACCATAGCAACGTAAGTAGCGTAAAGAATGCAGCGCCGCCACGTACAGATGGCAACACCCAGAAATATTCACAAATATAAAACAAATATTCAGAAACTTTAATGAACAATAACTATTATTTATTTACAGAAACTCAACATTTCTAATCTGTGTGACACGAATATATAGAAATATACTACAGACACACATTGGCATTGGATTGAATGCATTATCATTGTGCAAAATAGCTGTAGTGAAGAGTAAACACTACAATAATGTAGTGTTTAGATATTGAATTAAATTGTGTCTGTTGTGTGAAAGAAACTCCTCTTTAATAAATATAATGCAGACTTAGCAGTCGACAAGATCGAGTTCCAGATTCAACTTTTGTGATATTTAACTTCTCTAACAGACGAACAGAGAACCTTGTGGGTGGAGGTGATCAATCATTCTGTAAATATTATACACAGGTTTTCTAATCAATCTGACGGTGACATTTCATTAGAAACAAGCTCCATTTTTCAGTTTTTCAGAACAGAACAGCTTTTTCTATTTGTACCCGGCATGTGTTGGTGTTCCTCTGCTAACTTCATCTCTGGGAATTGGCAGAAGTGTCTCTTCTCCCTGCGTCTCAGTGGAAGAGACACTCATCCGTCCACATGAAGACACTGAGTCACCCTCTCAGGGGACGGTATTTATAGCCTGTGGACCAAAGATAAATCTGTCCGTCTGTTCAACCTCCTTCACTCGTTCTGGATCAAACAGAGTTCATGGGCAGTGACTCAATGTCTGCCAGCTCATAGAGGCCTGTTGTGAACATGGACATGTTGAGGACCCCAAAGTGTTATGTTAGAAATGTAAAGTGTGGTGGAATTTAACCAATAGAAACAAAAAAAAAGATTATGAAATGGTGAGGAAACCTTTCTGTTATACTCAAATGAAGATACTTAAAGTGGACCTATCATGCTATATTTGAATAATATAGTGTAGGGCCATACCTATATGAGGCATATTTATACTTTTTTTTTTTCAAAATACCAAACAGATCATGCATTTTAGCCATGCCTCATTTTGCTCAATTTGAAAAATGTTACCCCTGTTTTAGCAAGGGCAGATTCAGTGAGAACAGCACCACCTACAGGCCTGGCATATGTACTACAGTGTCTCCAGCGCTTTCGAACGGCAATGGCCGTGGCTGTCTCCTCCTGATTGGTGGAGTTGGCCCAATAGCCGTAGCGCCACCGTCCTGACGTCAGGACAGTGTTCAAATCTGGATCAGTTTTTATCAGATCCGTTGCAGCCCCTTTTTTAGAGATTTGGGTATGGAGGAAAATAGAGAGGGTTGTGTTTTCTGACACTTGGTGAGTTCCCTGGAACACCGGGGACACATATTCATGTAGAAAAGACGTACAAAAGTGCATTTTGCATGATAGGTCCCCTTTAAAATAAGACAGTTTATTCTTGCAAGAAGGTAACAGAGTGTCAGCAGTCTGCAGCGAAGTACACAAATGAGGAGGTCTGCAGAGGGTCTTATAGTCACATTTTCACACAAAGAATACAAGAGGAGGGTTAAGATAATCAAATAAACGTAGCATATATAGGATTCTTTAGAACTTCTGACATTCTTAGGATTAAAAATGGCAGTTTTGAGTCCAAAACAACAAATATGGCCACTTTCTGGTTGAAACTGCCAAAATTGTCCAAAAACGGCCATGCAATTCTGTAGCTATTGGTTGCATACGTATGCTAATTAATGCTAATAATGCAACTTGTGCTAATTGTGCAAATTGCCAAACATATACATGTTAGCATCCGGAAGTTTCTATGTGCTGGGGACCCTTACTATACATTTCTATTATAAAACTTTGGGGTACTCAACATTTCTTAGTTTTCTACTAAGAAGAAGTGTGGACGGTAGGCGTAAACATATCTAAGAAACAACAACATGTATACGTGTGGCTGTAGCTTCAGGCTGGAGACTACTTTGGGTTGGTAAATCCTATTTCAGAATCTTTAATTGTCATGCATTAAGTTGGACAAAAATTAGTGTGTAATCTCATTTCCTTTTTGTTTAAGTGCCACACATGAACTCTACAGTAGTTAGTCTACTTGCCAGCAAAGTGAACCCAGAAATGTCTAGTACCCCAAAGTCTTGTGATATAAATGTATAGTACGGGTCCCCAATTGGCACAAAATAGTTGCATTATTAGCATTAACTATCATTTGCAGACGATTGCTAAGAAATGCCTTGGTCGTTTTGGAAAATGTGGGCAGTTTTAACCAGAAAGCGGCCGTGGCTGATTTTGATGATTTTTGAAGTTTTAGGGGTCTCAAAACTTCAATTTTTTAATCGTAAGTATGTCAGAAGTGTATTCAACATCCTCAATAACCTCCAAAAACACACCAAAATGGTTCAAATCAGCAAAGCCATTTTTTAGCCATCGTCTGCATATGCTAATTAATGCAACTTATGCTAATTGTGCAAATCACCCAACATATGCAGGTTAGCATCCGGCAGTTTCTATGTGCTGGGGACCCTACTATACATTTCTATCATAAAACGTTGGCGTACTCAACATGTCCGTGTTCAGAATAAGCCTCTATGAGCTGGCAGACATTGAATCACTGCCCATGAACTCTGTTTGATCCAGAAAATGTGAAGGAGGTTGAACAGACGGACAGATTTCTCTGTGGTCCACAGGCTATAAATACCGTCCCCTGAGAGGGTGACTCAGTGTCTTCATGTGGACGGATGAGTGTCTCTTCCACTGAGACGCAGGGAGAAGAGACACTTCTAGCCGTCCAGCATTCACACCGATGACGCACAACCTGGCAATGCAATCAAACGCAGACATCAGGTTCAGTATTTTGTCCAAGAACTCTTCGATATTGAGGATTTGTAGACTCAAGTATGTGAAGCGACAGATCGTACAGCCACTATTTAACCTACAGGACATGAGTGTTTGACACGTTAAAAAAGAGGACGATTTCACTCCATCTCCATCTTTGAAAAGATAATTAGAAAGTGGTCCAGCTTTAATTGACTTGTTTCTAAACGCTCACTGCGATGTCAAATGATCCACTGAGCCAACGTGGAGATGTCTCTGTTAATGTCTTCCACCACTTGTTATGTAATCAGTATGCATGGATAGAGAAGTAAAACCAGCCAATTCCACAGGACTCTTTAATGCCTCCTTGTTGTTCCCTTTTTCTTTTTTAAATGAGCTCTTTAAAAATGGCCTGAGGGAAGTAAAACAAATGGATCTGGTGTTTGTATCACCCTCTCATTTTCTCATTGTAGAGAATCCTAAGTGCTTTGCCACGAGGCTTTCTGAACGTTCTTATTTACATAATGAAACCTCGGCTGCAGACAGAATTAACTCCCCTGTAAAACGTTAAAGTGATGCCAGAAAACAATGTCAACCATCCCACTTTAATGAGTCCACGCTGACATGTTTAAATGTCTGGTGTTGTCCAGCCAACAGTCCAAAACCCAGAGATATTATATTGACAATCATGTAAAGGAAAAAGAAAGCAGCAAATCCTCACATCTTAGAAACTGGAACCAGAAATATGGATGGCATTAGTAATCAATTTGAACAATGATAGTGTTTTAGTTGATTAAGATATACTTTATTGATCCCAAATTGGGAAGTGTATCTGTTACAGCAGCACGTTGACTTCATATATTGATATTTAAAGAGCTAAACTAGTTTTTGTTTGGGTTTTTGTTGCTCTTACTCTCTGCGTGCGCCCTCATACCAAAATGCAGATTTTCCCCCGTAAAATGTTATTTGCCCCTTTTTGTTTGTTTGTTTGTTTGTTCCATGTAAAGCAGCCTTGGTTCCATTGAAAGGCGCTATACAATTGTCATTTATTATTATTATTAAAGTGATGCCAGAAAACAATATTTCTGTTCGTCAAAAACGGAATTACTCCAGAAATATGAATATCAAACAGAGACAGCTTTGTTTTTACCGAGCTCCGACGCCATGTTGTTGTTTACGTCCACTGCGCCATCTTGTATACGGGTGTCGTGTTTTCGCCAGAATTTATATATCTTATATACAAGATCAGCGCCTCAGTACTCATACTTTATCTTTCTAGAAAAACCCTTGCTTTCGATATGAAATCTTCTGTCTCCACATATTAATACCACTTTACGATTTCTGAAGTAAAAAGCTAATGTTGGGCTATAAAGGAACTACAGCACGGTCACATGACTTCACGTCACCACCGCTAAGCTAAAGGTGGCTAATATTGGGCTATAAAGGAACTACAGCACGGTCACATGACTTCACGTCACCACCGCTAAGCTAAAGGCGGCTAATGTTGGGCTATAAAGGAACTACAGCACGGTCCCATGACTTCACGTCACCACCGCTAAGCTAAAGGAGGCTAATGTTGGGCTATAAAGGAACTACAGCACGGTCACATGACTTCACGTCACCACCGCTAAGCTAAAGGCGGCTAATGTTGGGCTATAAAGGAACTACAGCACGGTCACATGACTTCACGTCACCATGCTAAGCTAAAGGTGGCTAATGTTGGGCTATAAAGGAACTACAGCATGGTCACATGACTTCACGTCACCACCGCTAAGCTAAAGGAGGCTAATGTTGGGCTATAAAGGAACTACAGCACGGTCACATGACTTCACGTCACCACCGCTAAGCTAAAGGCGGCTAATGTTGGGCTATAAAGGAACTACAGCACGGTCACATGACTTCACGTCACCATGCTAAGCTAAAGGCGGCTAATGTTGGGCTATAAAGGAACTACAGCACGGTCACATGACTTCACGTCACCATGCTAAGCTAAAGGTGGCTAATGTTGGGCTATAAAGGAACTACAGCATGGTCACATGACTTCACGTCACCACACTAAGCTAAAGGTGGCTAATGTTGGGCTATAAAGGAACTACAGCACGGTCACATGACTTCACGTCACCACCGCTAAGCTAAAGGCGGCTAATGTTGGGCTATAAAGGAACTACAGCACGGTCACATGACTTCACGTCACCACGCTAAGCTAAAGGTGGCTAATGTTGGGCTATAAAGGAACTACAGCACGGTCACATGACTTCACGTCACCATGCTAAGCTAAAGGTGGCTAATGTTGGGCTATAAAGGAACTACAGCATGGTCACATGACTTCACGTCACCACCGCTAAGCTAAAGGCGGCTAATGTTGGGCTATAAAGGAACTACAGCACGGTCACATGACTTCACGTCACCACGCTAAGCTAAAGGTGGCTAATGTTGGGCTATAAAGGAACTCCAGCAAGGTCACATGACTTCACGTCACCACACTAAGCTAAAGGTGGCTAATGTTGGGCTATAAAGGAACTACAGCACGGTCACATGACTTCACGTCACCACGCTAAGCTAAAGGTGGCTAATGTTGGGCTATAAAGGAACTACAGCAAGGTCACATGACTTCACGTCACCACACTAAGCTAAAGGTGGCTAATGTTGGGCTATAAAGGAACTACAGCACGGTCACATGACTTCACGTCACCACCGCTAAGCTAAAGGCGGCTAATGTTGGGCTATAAAGGAACTACAGCACGGTCACATGACTTCACGTCACCACGCTAAGCTAAAGGTGGCTAATGTTGGGCTATAAAGGAACTCCAGCAAGGTCACATGACTTCACGTCACCACACTAAGCTAAAGGTGGCTAATGTTGGGCTATAAAGGAACTACAGCAAGGTCACATGACTTCACGTCACCACACTAAGCTAAAGGTGGCTAATGTTGAGCTATAAAGGAACTACAGCACGGTCACATGACTTCACGTCACCACCGCTAAGCTAAAGGCGGCTAATGTTGGGCTATAAAGGAACTACAGCACGGTCACATGACTTCACGTCACCACGCTAAGCTAAAGGTGGCTAATGTTGGGCTATAAAGGAACTACAGCAAGGTCACATGACTTCACGTCACCACACTAAGCTAAAGGTGGCTAATGTTGGGCTATAAAGGAACTACAGCACGGTCACATGACTTCACGTCACCACCGCTAAGCTAAAGGCGGCTAATGTTGGGCGTGATGACGTTTAGTCATCTCATTTAGACACTTGTTAGCAACCGCAGTTTTTAAATTCACCAGTGGGGTATTTATTGACGGATTTCATGTGGTAGAACAAACATATCTTCAGCTTGTTTCATTCAGAAAACGATTGACTTCCGGACCAGGGAAGAGAATAGAGCTAAAATGCTGAATCATTTCCAGGTTTAGCCCTTGATGTCTCGCCTCTGGTTTCCCTCCTGTGTGATCCAGGGAATCTGAGGGGAAACCACTCTCCATCTGAGCCATTTCCCCAGGAGAGGTTAGGTAACAAATGGGAGGAAATTACCAGGTAGAGCGGTGGGTTCTGGTCACCGATGGAGAACTGTACAAAAGGCAATTTACTGCAGTGGACAATAATGGGTTATTGAGGAGAACAGCTGATGGTGAGGACACTCCTGTTTTGAGGGAGGAAATTACAGGCTGGTCAAAAGAGGGGGGATGTCTAATGGCTGCTATCATTATCACCATCACTTCCGGTTCATCCCCATGCAAGAGTATGAGGATATTTCTGGTCTGAGTCACTGGAAACGCTCTGCATGTCGTTGTGTTCTCGATTAACTCAATGTTTTGGTCTCGTGGTGACAAGTCAAAAAGCTTCACAGCCGCGATGCTCTGATTGGAGGAAATTGAAAATGATTGCAGGTGGATTCAGGACGCTTTGATGTTTTTTAAAACAACACTGAAGCAATGGCTTTCTGCCAAAACAGAGTCCATAAAAAATGTGACGTGGAGTAATTACACAAATTTTGACGAACAGAAATATTGTTTTCTGGCATCACATTAACATTTTAGAGGGAACATCTGAATTGTGGTATGAGGCCGCACGGCGAGAGTAAGAAATGCCCTTCTGGTGTTGACCAAAACAGATTTTAGACGGATGATATTGCACACTTTAAATTGTGCCATTTTGATGTGTAGTTTTTGCTTAGTGTGTCCACATTACGGACAGTTTGTAAAACTGAGTGTAACGGCAGTTTATTTACAAAGCAGATTTTAGACTATCTATAAAGTGCTTTTCATGAGCATAAATATACAAAACAGATGAGAAGAAATCCCATACATGCATTTAAGAGGTGTAGATAAACAAACATTTAACATATTTAAATGCCCGCGAGATAAGACGGTTGAAAACACGATTTAACAGACGATGAGGACGGCAAACCTCAAGTGTTTGCTCCAGATGTTCGGCGCAAAGACACTGAAAGCTGCTTCATCATAAAATAAAATAGAAATACATTGCTTTGTTGACAATTAATGGACATTATAAGGACCGTAAAAGTTGACGGTTATGTGAACACTTCAATCTGGACAAACCTCAGCCACCAATCATCTTCTTTTATGGTGGCTCTCTCCAAGGTCCTAATGAGAAATAACCCCAATGAATTATTCCTTCTTCTTCCTCCTGTCTTTTTTCTCCAGTTTGTGAAGTTTGCCAACATCGAGGAGGACACGCCGTCGTACCACCGTCGCTACGACTTCTTCGTGTCCCAGTTCAGCGCCATGTGCCACTCCACTCACGAAGACACTGAGACCAGAACCAGGTAAGAGGACTTAGAGGTCTCCTATTATACTGTTTCTCATCAATATATCACAGGTCTCAGATATATGCAGAGCCTGTCTCTGATTGGCTGAAACACCAAACAGATCATTGCAGCATTACCCATAATCCCCTCTGTTTCAGCCCTGTTTCCAAAGTGCTGATTCTCTGTCTGTTACTTCAGATGAAAATAAGGAGCCCCTCCCCACGCCCCTCTGAGAGACATTTGGTTACAAAGAACTCAATGGTGCTCTAGGAGGAGATTCAGGTGATAAGGTGGGGGGGGGGGGGGGGGGGGTTACCTTGGTTGCTGATTGGCTAATGGTTACACAAGACAAAAAAACATTATGACATCATAAATTGGCCAAAATTTGATCAGCTCATTTTCAGACAGGTTTTTATAAAAATGGATCAGGACAAAAAGAGAGAGAATCTTTGTTCCTGAAACTTTCAGAGTCTCTGAGGGGACACATGTTGATGTAGAAGAGACATGAAGAAGAGGGGACACATGTTGATGAAGAAGAGACATGAAGAAGAGGGGACACATGTTGATGAAGAAGAGACATGAAGAAGAGGGGACACATGTTGATGTAGAAGAGACATGAAGAAGAGGGGACACATGTTGATGAAGAAGAGACATGAAGAAGAGGGGACACATGTTGATGTAGAAGAGACATGAAGAAGAGGGGACACATGTTGATGTAGAAGAGACATGAAGAAGAGGGGACACATGTTGATGTAGAAGAGACATGAAGAAGAGGGGACACATGTTGATGTAGAAGAGACATGAAGAAGAGGGGACACATGTTGATGTAGAAGAGACATGAAGAAGAGGGGACACATGGTGATGTAGAAGAGACATGAAGAAGAGGGGACACATGTTGATGAAGAAGAGACATGAAGAAGAGGGGACACATGTTGATGTAGAAGAGACATGAAGAAGAGGGGACACATGTTGATGAAGAAGAGACATGAAGAAGAGGGGGACACATGTTGATGTAGAAGAGACATGAAGAAGAGGGGACACATGTTGATGTAGAAGAGACATGAAGAAGAGGGGACACATGTTGATGTAAGAAGAGACATGAAGAAGAGGGGACACATGTTGATGTAGAAGAGACATGAAGAAGAGGGGACACATGTTTGATGAAAGAGACATGAAGAAGAGGGGACACATGTTGATGTAGAAGAGACATGAAGAAGAGGGGACACATGTTGATGTAGAAGAGACATGAAGAAGAGGGGACACATGTTGATGTAGAAGAGACATGAAGAAGAGGGGACACATGTTGATGTAGAAGAGACATGAAGAAGAGGGGACACATGTTGATGAAGAAGAGACATGAAGAAGAGGGGACACATGCTGATGTAGAAGAGACATGAAGAAGAGGGGACACATGTTGATGAAGAAGAGACATGAAGAAGAGGGGACACATGCTGATGTAGAAGAGACATGAAGAAGAGGGGACACATGTTGATGTAGAAGAGACATGAAGAAGAGGGGACACATGTTGATGTAGAAGAGACGTGAAGAAGAGGGGACACATGTTGATGTAGAAGAGACATGAAGAGGAGGGGACACATGTTGATGTAGAAGAGACGTGAAGAAGAGGGGACACATGTTGATGTAGAAGAGACATGAAGAAGAGGGGACACATGTTGATGTAGAAGAGACATGAAGAAGAGGATTTTGCATAATAGGTGACCTTTAAACACCATATTCTCACCAATTAACTAACATAGACTGAACTATTACAAAGCATTTGAATCCACTAACTTGAATTTATCAACACATGCACTCAGACTCAACTCTTCCTTCCTAACAGTTCTAAGGGTTTCGTTGGTATTTGTGGTATACTCTTATTTATGTATTTCTGCTCCTCATATTTGAAGGTAGTACTCACCTGGTAGCACGAGATCCCAGAGTTTAACGCTTAGTTGACAACATTCAAATATATGTCATGTTTGAATCCAACTAGAAAAAAAGATATAAGATGGTACATAAACTGTTTGTAACTTAATGAAAACTAATAGCCGCTTTCACACCACGTACTTAGCCGGTACTTGTCCTCGGTACTTGTTCCCCCCGAACTCTTTAGTCCCTCGAACTGTCCTAGTAGATCGCGTTCTCACCGGAATAAGTCCCTGAGGGAGGATTAGGCAAACGAAGCCGCTGACGTCACTTCTTCTTCTTCTGCTTTGGGTTTACTGGCAGGCTGCTGGCTCGCGTCTTCCGAGTAAATCGCCAGAAGCGCCGACACCTCCTCATCACTCCACCGCTCCCATGTTTTCTTTTGTGTTGCCATAAGTTAGTCTCTCTCCGTTGGTGCGCTGGGCTAATGCTAATAATGCAAGCAAATAAAATGGCGGCTTCACAAAACTTTTCGGAGTTTTACGGGGCGTGGTTTGCAATTCGCCCAGCCAATCAGAAATTGTTAGCGTGGCCGACAAACCCACGAACCATTTCCCCCTCAGGAAAGTACCACCTCTCTAGCAGGGACTATCTGGGGGTGAAAAGGTTTGCGCGAACTAGGGACTAGTTCCAGATCCTTTTTGGTGTGAAACCAAATCCCCCCCCCCCCCCCTATCGGCCTAGTTTACGGTGAAAAGTACTCCGGTGTGAAAGCGCCTAATGTTTAGTATTAAAGAGTCCCTATCCACCTCATTTTCAAGTGTATATCACTAGAAATCTTTCTGTCTGTGCTCTGGAGGGAACAAAATGATTTTAGCCTTTGCAGACCATTTACATGCACTAAAACCTATACGACACACTACAGGAGAGGGAACACACCAACAAGCTGAATTTAACAAAGGCCCCTTTAAGACCTCCACTGTGTTTTGCCATTATTTCTGAGGTTCCTACATTTTACAGCTTAAAATCATTATATTTCTATTTTTGATGCACTTATTTTCTCCCGATTTGACTTTTAAAGGTCGTTTTATTTATCAGACGGGTATTTCCTTCGTGCAATTTGGTGCAAAATGCCGCCCACCAGACTCCCTGCTGAGTGTAGAAGTAAAGCCTGACCTTGGAAAACAGCAGGTGGATTTACTAAAAGCTTGTAAGTGGATCTGGAATTCATATTTGTTTTGGAATAGTGGACCATATCGCTCTGATCCTCGTCTCCTCGCAATTATTTTCTGATTATTATTTTAATATTCTTGGTCTGCCAGATGGAAACAGAGCTAATCTTTAATCGAAGGTTGAATCTCTGGATAAAGAAAATCCCCACGGTTGAAAAAAAGATGGCTTATTGATCTCTGATGAAACCGACGTATCCTTCGCTCTCTTCAGATTCTCTCATCATCTTCATTTCAGAAGCAAACTAATCCTAATATCGTTCCAGAAGTGAGGCGGCGGTGCGTAACGAAGGGATGAATTCTTTAATTTCACTCTCTGGAGCTTCACAGCAGCTTGGGTTATTAATAGTGAAAACACTTTCTCTGATTAGTTCTTCATCACAGGGGGAAATTAGGCTGGAGCCGAGAAAACAGCTGCTTTCATTCAAGCCGTGTGATTGGATGAAATAAAGATATACATACATACGCATATGAGTAGTCAGAACCTCATTCATGCATGAACAAGTACAGTACAACATAAATCAAGTCAATAGATTTGAACAATGACTTTGTAAGCTGGCCTGATCACCAAATCCACTTTATTCAGACTGATCTGTTCAAAAACATTAATTTGTAAATGCTTTTATTTGGAAACCATCATTTCTGTTTGCAGTAAGAGATGTTTAGGGACACAAACGTCTACTGACTGTCTGTATTGTTTGAAAGTAGATTTAATAATATCTTAGTGAGGGTCAGGTCTTTACGAGATGATCCAAATATTAAAACGATACCTGAAGACATCTCTCTGACTCAGTGTGAAAACCAATTCCCCTTCTCCGGTGTCACTGCAGAAATATGGTGTGTGTGTGTGTCTATCTCTCTCTGTCACACACACACACACACACACACACACACACACACACACACACACACACACACACACACACACACACACACACACACACACACACACACACACACACACACACACACACACACACACACACACACACACACACACACACACACACACACACACACACACACACACACACACACACACACACACACAGACTCTTCTGCAGTAACACCGGAGAAGGGGAATTGGTTTTCACACTGAGTCAGAGAGATGTCTTCAGGTATCGTTTTAATATTTGGATCATCTCGTAAAGACCTGACCCTCACTAAGATATTATTAAATCTACTTTCAAACAATACAGACAGTCAGTAGACGTGTGTGTCCCTAAACATCTCTTACTGCAAACAGAAATGATGTTTTTGAACAGATCAGCCTGAATAAAGTGGATTTGGTGATCAGGCCAGCTTACAAAGGCATTGTTCAAATCTATTGACTTGATTTATGTTGTACTTGTTCATGCATGAATGAGGTTCTGACTACTCATATGCGTATGTATGTATATCTTTATTTCATCCAATAACACGGCTAGAATTAAAGCAGCTGTGCGTGCGCGCGTGCGTGTGTTTCAGTCGTCTGGCTTGATATCTCTCTGCCGCCTCACTGTTAACAGTATGACTTCTCACTCCCCCCCCCCCCCCCCCCCCTCCTGTATTTCATTAATCCACCTCGCTGAAGGTGGAGGGGAATTCCCAAATAGATTTTCTCTGCTGGTTATTGGATTAGGCCCAAGGCGAGGTCACCCACACTGTTCTTCATATTATCTGTCATACAGGAGACAGGAATAGCCAGGGACGCTGGGCTCTGATTGGTTCAGAGACCCCGTCGAGGTCTTTCTGTTGGAGAGAGAGAGTGTATGTGTAGTGCTGGGAATATATTAAGTGTTATTAAGATGAGTTCTTTAGAGTCAGAAATAGAAGTTGAGAGAGACACAGAGTGAGTCAGCCTCTCATAAGTAGGTGGAGAAACTCTCAAACTACATTTGGGTGTTAAAGAGTCCTCTCCTGCTGATGCTCAGGTGTATATCAGTATGTAGTGTCTCTACTTTAAAGAGTCCTCTCCTGCTGATGTTCAGGTGTATATCAGTATGTAGTGTCTCTACTTTAAAGAGTCCTCTCCTGCTGATGTTCAGGTGTATATCAGTATGTAGTGTCTCTACTTTAAAGAGTCCTCTCCTGCTGATGTTCAGGTGTATATCAGTATGTAGTGTCTCTACTTTAAAGAGTCCTCTCCTGCTGATGTTCAGGTGTATATCAGTATTTAGTGTCTCTACTTTAAAGAGTCCTCTCCTGCTGATGTTCAGGTGTATATCAGTATGTACAGTAGTGTCTCTACTTTAAAGAGTCCTCTCCTGCTGATGATCAGGTGTATATCAGTATGTAGTGTCTCTACTTTAAAGAGTCCTCTCCTGCTGATGTTCAGCTGTATATCAGTATGTAGTGTCTCTACTTTAAAGAGTCCTCTCCTGCTGATGTTCAGGTGTATATCAGTATGTAGTGTCTCTACTTTAAAGAGTCCTCTCCTGCTGATGTTCAGGTGTATATCAGTATGTAGTGTCTCTACTTTAAAGAGTCCTCTCCTGCTGATGTTCAGGTGTATATCAGTATGTAGTGTCTCTACTTTAAAGAGTCCTCTCCTGCTGATGTTCAGGTGTATATCAGTGTGTAGTGTCTCTACTTTGAAGAGTCCTCTCCTGCTGATGTTCAGGTGTATATCAGTATGTAGTGTCTCTACTTTAAAGAGTCCTCTCCTGCTGATGTTCAGGTGTATATCAGTATGTAGTGTCTCTACTTTAAAGAGTCCTCTCCTGCTGATGTTCAGGTGTATATCAGTATTTAGTGTCTCTACTTTAAAGAGTCCTCTCCTGCTGATGTTCAGGTGTATATCAGTATTTAGTGTCTCTACTTTAAAGAGTCCTCTCCTGCTGATGTTCAGGTGTATATCAGTATGTAGTGTCTCTACTTTAAAAAGTCCTCTCCTGCTGATGATCAGGTGTATATCAGTATGTAGTGTCTCTACTTTAAAGAGTCCTCTCCTGCTGATGTTCAGGTGTATATCAGTATTTAGTGTCTCTACTTTAAAGAGTCCTCTCCTGCTGATGTTCAGGTGTATATCAGTATGTAGTGTCTCTACTTTAAAGAGTCCTCTCCTGCTGATGTTCAGGTGTATATCAGTATGTAGTGTCTCTACTTTAAAGAGTCCTCTCCTGCTGATGTTCAGGTGTATATCAGTATTTAGTGTCTCTACTTTAAAGAGTCCTCTCCTGCTGATGTTCAGGTGTATATCAGTATGTAGTGTCTCTACTTTAAAGAGTCCTCTCCTGCTGATGTTCAGGTGTATATCAGTATGTAGTGTCTCTACTTTAAAGAGTCCTCTCCTGCTGATGTTCAGGTGTATATCAGTATGTAGTGTCTCTACTTTAAAGAGTCCTCTCCTGCTGATGTTCAGGTCTATATCAGTATCTAGTGTCTCTACTTTAAAGAGTCCTCTCCTGCTGATGTTCAGGTGTATATCAGTATGTAGTGTCTCTACTTTAAAGAGTCCTCTCCTGCTGATGTTCAGGTGTATATCAGTATGTAGTGTCTCTACTTTAAAGAGTCCTCTCCTGCTGATGTTCAGGTGTATATTAGTATAGTGTCTCTACTTTAAAGAGTCCTCTCCTGCTGATGTTCAGGTGTATATCAGTATGTAGTGTCTCTACTTTAAAGAGTCCTCTCCTGCTGATGTTCAGGTGTATATCAGTATGTAGTGTCTCTACTTTAAAGAGTCATCTCCTGCTGATGTTCAGGTCTATATCAGTATCTAGTGTCTCTACTTTAAAGAGTCCTCTCCTGCTGATGTTCAGGTGTATATCAGTATGTAGTGTCTCTACTTTAAAGAGTCCTCTCCTGCTGATGTTCAGGTGTATATCAGTATGTAGTGTCTCTACTTTAAAGAGTCCTCTCCTGCTGATGTTCAGGTGTATATCAGTATGTAGTGTCTCTACTTTAAAGAGTCCTCTCCTACTGATGTTCAGGTGTATATCAGTATGTAGTGTCTCTACTTTAAAGAGTCCTCTCCTACTGATGTTCAGGTGTATAAGCATCTTTGAGCATTAGGAAAAGCGCTATAAAAACCTTTGTATTATTATTATTATTATTATATAAGGTATCAAATACATTTTAGGTATCGTTGAAGCCATTTTTTTTTTTGAATAAGGTTAAATATTTGCTTGTGGATATCTAACAGTTCTTTGTTTCTGTCTCAGGATCCGTATTGCAGGGATTAAGGGTCTGCAGGGCGTTGTGAGGAAGACGGTGAACGACGAGCTGCAGGCAATCATCTGGGAGCCTCAGCATATGGACAAACTGATCCCCTCCATGCTGTTCAACATGCAGGACAGCGACGACTTGGACAGGTACTACACACACACACACACACACACACACACACACACACACACACACACACACACACACACACACACACACACACACACACACACACACACACACACACACACACACACACACACACGCACAAAGGCAAACACATTCAGACAGCTGTTACCAAAGTCAACAAAAAGATGGCTGTACCCTCATGCCCTTGAGCTTCACTTGATCATAACTCACGTCAGAAAAACAACTTTTTATTTATTTCTCTCCCTATATTTCTCTTATCACATGTGGGCAGTGTTGTGGGAGATGTACTGCTCTTACAGTCCTGTTGTGATTCCTCCTTCCTGATACTTTCAGTAGACCTGGAGGGTTAAGAAACAGAAGGTGTTCAAGGTCATTGCAGTCAGTTTTAGAAAGACAGTATGGAGAGCAATGTTGACAAAAAATACCTTTTTATATACGAGGTTCTGCACCGACAGTTCCCCCTTTAATTGCAATTATATTATAAATAGGCTACGCTCTTTTAGGGATGACAGATTGACAATGTTTTACTGTAATTTGATTGTATTTTTCCACTGGCTAAACTTCTGGCAGATGACTCAGCAGGTTGTACAATAAATGAACTACAGATTAAATCTAGTGGAGCTAACAATAGTAAGCTAGGCTAACTAGCTTCAGCCCTCTTTAACTTAACAGCATGATGAACTCCACGGGTTAATACCAACAACGTATAGCTAACATTATGAAAACCAGCTGTAAAGGATGGCTGAAATAAGTTATGTGATTAACACAAGCTAAACGTTTGTTCTACAAACTAATATAAGTCAGTAAATATCCCACTGGTTAATTTGCAGTGTCTAAATGAGACGACTAAACGTCCTCGTGTCCAACATTAGCCTCCTTTAGCTTAGCTGTGGTGACGTGAAGTCATGTGACCGTGCTGTCGTTCCTTTATAGCCAAACGTTAGCCACCTTTAGCTTAGCGGTGGTGACATGAAGTCATGTGACCGTGCTGTAGTTCCTTTATAGCCAAACGTTAGCCACCTTTAGCTTAGCGGTGGTGACGTGAAGTCATGTGACCGTGCTGTAGTTCCTTTATAGCCCAACGTTAGCCTCCTTTAGCTTAGCGGTGGTGACGTGAAGTCATGTGACCGTGCTGTAGTTCCTTTATAGCCCAACATTAGCCACCTTTAGCTTAGCGGTGGTGACTTGAAGTCATGTGACCGTGCTGTTGTTCCTTTATAGCCCAACATTAGCCACCTTTAGCTTAGCGGTGGTGACGTGAAGTCATGTGACCGTGCTGTAGTTCCTTTATAGCCCAACATTAGCTGCCTTTAGCTTAGCGGTGGTGACGTGAGGTCATGTGACCGTGCTGTAGTTCCTTTATAGCCCAACATTAGCCTCCTTTAGCTTAGCGGTGGTGACGTGAAGTCATGTGACCGTGCTGTAGTTCCTTTATAGCCCAACATTAGCTGCCTTTAGCTTAGCGGTGGTGACGTGAGGTCATGTGACCGTGCTGTAGTTCCTTTATAGCCCAACATTAGCCTCCTTTAGCTTAGCGGTGGTGACGTGAGGTCATGTGACCGTGCTGTAGTTCCTTTATAGCCCAACATTAGCCTCCTTTAGCTTAGCGGTGGTGACGTGAAGTCATGTGACCGTGCTGTAGTTCCTTTATAGCCCAACATTAGCCACCTTTAGCTTAGCGGTGGTGACTTGAAGTCATGTGACCGTGCTGTAGTTCCTTTACAGCCCAACATTAGCCACCTTTAGCTTAGCGGTGGTGACGTGAGGTCATGTGACCGTGCTGTAGTTCCTTTATAGCCCAACATTAGCCTCCTTTAGCTTTGCGGTGGTGACGTGAAGTCATGTGACCGTGCTGTAGTTCCTTTATAGCCCAACATTAGCCACCTTTAGCTTAGCGGTGGTGACGTGAGGTCATGTGACCGCGCTGTAGTTCCTTTATAGCCCAACATTAGCCTCCTTTAGCTTAGCGGTGGTGACGTGAAGTCATGTGACCGTGCTGTAGTTACTTTATAGCCCAACATTAGCCACCTTTAGCTTAGCGGTGGTGGCGTGAAGTCATGTGACCGTGCTGTAGTTCCTTCATAGCCCAACATTAGCTCTGACCTTTAACCTCTGTAACTCCGGCTGCCTGCAGTGTGAGGAGAGGTCAGGACTCTAGAGTAAATCCTGCTGTTGGATCAGTGTCGGCTGCAGGAAAATAAACCTCCGTCTGAACTCGATCCCGGGAATTAAAGCCGCCGCTCTCCTCAGACCTCATTATATTCTTTCAATCCTCAAACCCGGCTCTGCAGGAGGAAGAAATCCTGGAGATGTGAGGAGTGTCTGCGTCTCCTCATCCCCTCAGATTCTGGGAATGGGAACGCTGCTCGCTGTTTTTAGGCCGGGGAGGTTTATGACAGAGATCAACGAGGACAGGAAGCTTAACGCTGGGCTCACCTGTCGACCCACCTTAAGTCCTTTTTATTTATTCTTACTCACCTTCATGTATTCTTTGTTCTCCAGACCCCTCTTCTCTCTGTTATATTCTCATCTCCCACATAGTAAGACAATCTGAAAATACTTTATTTTGGGGAATTGGGTTTTGTGACAGTTGCTTCATTATATAATAGAATAAATATTAATAATCAACATAACCAAAATGACATATTGATAGAGACATCAGGAGTACAAATGTGCACATTTTTTACCACAAAATATATGTCAAACTTTCGAAAGAATACAATAAATGCATCAGTTTTAATAAAATGTAGAAAGACCCTGGTATCTATACAAGGACATAAGGGTAGTGTTCCAGAAGTAAGGGACAACTATGTAGGGTTTAATGGGGAGAGGAACTCCCTCTGAAGGGAACACAGGGATGTTAGCCTTTGCAGACCATTTACATGCACTAAAACCTATAGAACACACTACAGGAGTGGGAACACCCCCCAAAACAAAACATCATGTATAGGCATTGCTGCAATTGCAACTTGACCAAGTAAAACACATGCAGTTATCCATTTTTTTACATGGAAAAAGTGCAAAACAAGCCCAACAACCTCCTACAGGGCTTGCATCTTCTAAAAAATGCTGAGTTTTATGTATGATTCAACAAAGAAAGTCCCATTGACGTCAGAACCCTCTCTTCAAAAGACACCTGGCCAAGGAGATAGCTTACTAACAAAATATGTCAAAACAGATGAAACACTACAGCAAAACCCATAATATTAAAAAGACCAAGACAAGCCTTCGTGTATTTCTACTCCTCATCTTGTCATCCCTTCTCCTCCCTTTCAGTTTTAATTCCCTCTCCTTTCTTTCTGCTTTCACCGTGACTTCCTCTCCGTCTCACTCGGGTGGTTTCCATGTGAACTAAAATCTATTTTTGGACTCTGTTCTTCTTTCTTCTGAGTTTGTCTTCTTCTCCTGCTGACTTTTCTCTACCTAAAGCCCTACAAGTAGCTGCATCTCCTGTCATCACACGTGGAGGAGTTAAAGGGTTAGGAGGTGATCCGACCCCACCGGGAGTCTCCATCATTATTTGGTGTTGGAGGAGATTCTGTCTGGGTGATGGATCTCCTTAAACCCTAAAAAGACTGGTGCAGGAATGAGTCCTAAAACTGGGGAAAAACACATCTTTTTACCACTTCCTGTCCACTCGTCTGGAAGTCAATGGCTTCCTGAATGTGTTTTTTGGCCTGAAATAAGGTCTGTGGTTAACACAAGCTGAAGAGATTTTATTTTACAACATAAAATACATCAGTAAATACTCCACTGCTGAATTTAAAAACTGACAAGTGTGAGACGACAAAACGTCATCACGCCCAACATTAGCCAACATAACAGTTAAGGGGGTTGTCGACCCTCTGCTTCGCGTCGGGCCGAACCACGCCCCTTAGCTGTGATATAATGACCATATACCACGGCCTGTCTTGAGCTATTGCTTAAATATAGCACACTTTTGAGCAGGATTCTCCCCTTTTTTAACTCTGCATTTGCATAACAGGCCTCTCTTTGATGGGATGTGTCACTCTCAGCATCAAAGGAATCACCTTACCAACAACCTTCACCAAGTGTGGACGTTATTAGCACATGAAAAGAGGGTTTTTTCCTTTTAAATGAGCTGCCTGCGAGCCTTCCTTTGTACTCGGTTTGAACTGAACAAGTTCAAATCCGTTTGACCTACATGTGAGAGCCCAGCCGGCCTGTAACCATCCCAAAACAGAACTGGTGCAAAGTGCAGACCAACAAATGTCCTTTAGAAGGATGGACTGAACATGGGGAGACTAAAGAGTCCTGCAAAAAATGAAAGTTATATTTTGTAGTGTTTTAGAGAGGTGTTTATTTAACGTTGTGATCATTTCGGAGGCTGTTAGACGTCTTTATTACAACAAAGAAACCTTAATGCTCCCTGCAAACAAGGATTTTTAAGGCAACAATTCACCGCCTTTACCACTGAAAAAAAAAACTTAAATTTGCTAACATCTGTCTTTCTAATTAAGTGGAAATCTGCATTAATTCTTGGGACAAATGCCAGAAATACCTGAAATGAAAGCTCCGAATAGCAGTGATGGTAACCACATGAGACCTGGGTCAACACTTCAACTGTTGCCCCTTTTCCAGTGAGATGTAATGACTATAAGTTGCACGATTATTATTGTATTTTAACATTTACAATATGACATATAAAACCTGCATATGGATGGCAATTTGTTAGGGAAAAAGTCAACTTATTTTGGTAACATCGGCTGGGACAAACGAGCAATCGGCAGAGATAGTAACATGAAACCAGGGTCACAAATGATCTGTTTTGCCCTTCTTTTCAGCGCGATGCTATGCCACATGTTTAAGTGATTACATTAATGAATTAAATCAGCCAGGATAATTCTAATTCATGAGGTTCAAAACGCACATTGTCACGTCAAAGTAACACTTCGTAGTTAAAAAACAGAAAGGCTTCTTCGTCCACTGGTAATGAGAGTCTACCGCCTATTTTTAGCGTCATTTCCGACATTTAAGAACCTGAATATGCGTGCTTATTTGGAGAGAAGCGTGTTTAGATATGTTCCTATCCTGCCGTTCACAAAGCCAGCTCCACAAACACATGATTCTCCCAGTTTGGTGTGGAAGATCTTGACCAGGCTTTGAACTGTACTCCTCAAACACCTGAGGGATGAGCTGAAGAACAAACAGTAGATGTTATGTCTGGCTTTCACCCTTTTGGATAAAACCTGCAATCATTGACCTCCTGAGAACCCAGGATTTAAGTCATGCTTGTTTTCCATTGCATCCTGGATCTTAAACGTTTTAAAAATAGATCTAGTAACCAATAGTGTCCAAAAGTTGTTGTTGAAAAGTTGTCCATATATGTGGTTATGCTACAGAATGCTAATTAGCACAACCTATGTTGGCATCCAGCAGTTTCTAAAATCTGGGCTCCCCTTAAAGATGCTTTTCTTACAAAACCTTTGGGGTATTAAACATGTCTGGGTTTACCAGTAGACAGAATACTGAGGCATGAGAAGTATCTTTGCGTCAATTAAAGCCATTGATATAAAACAGGCCTTTTGTAGCCCGTTTTTCAAGAATTTCTGTACAAATAAGGTCCAATTAATGACGTTTGTAGAGTCTTTGTATGCGGAAACCGAAAAAAGTCGTTTCCTACGGGTTTGGTTCCCTTCCCTCTTATAACTGTCCAATCAACTAATCTAATCTTCCATGATTTTAATGGAATTCACATAATCCGTATATACAATTATAGTGCATATATTCATTCAGCTGCGGTGCGTCCATCACCTCGGGGGAACATCTCTGCATTAATGGTAACGTTCCAGCTGTTTTTAATGGGCTTTCTGCAATTTAATGAGCTGGAGAAGCAGCAGTATGTGTCAGGTCAAACCGGAAGGACATGTTTCATATAGAAATCTGACTTGGCTTTACGTTTCTGTTGTGTGTAATATAGGTTTTGTGCTTGTAAATGGTCTGCAAAGGCTAAAATCCCTCCAGGAAAGGACTCTTTAAAGTAGAGACACTTCATACTGATACACACCTGAACATCAGCAGGAAAGGACTCTTTAAAGTAGAGACACTTCATACTGATACACACCTGAACATCAGCAGGAAAGGACTCTTTAAAGTAGAGACACTTCATACTGATACACACCTGAACATCAGCAGGAGAGGACTCTTTAAAGTAGAGACACTACATACTGATATACACCTGAACATCAGCAGGAGAGGACTCTTTAAAGTAGAGACACTTCATACTGATACACACCTGAACATCAGCAGGAAAGGACTCTTTAAAGTAGAGACACTACATACTGATATACACCTGAATATCAGCAGGAGAGGACTCTTTAAAGTAGAGACACTACATACTGATATACACCTGAATATCAGCAGGAGAGGACTCTTTAAAGTAGAGACACTACATACTGATATACACCTGAACATCAGCAGGAGAGGACTCTTTAAAGTAGAGACACTACATACTGATATACACCTGAATATCAGCAGGAGAGGACTCTTTAAAGTAGAGACACTACATACTGATATACACCTGAACATCAGCAGGAGAGGACTCTTTAAAGTAGAGACACTACATACTGATATACACCTGAATATCAGCAGGAGAGGACTCTTTAAAGTAGAGACACTACATACTGATACACACCTGAATATCAGCAGGAGAGGACTCTTTAAAGTAGAGACACTACATACTGATATACACCTGAACATCAGCAGGAGAGGACTCTTTAAAGTAGAGACACTACATACTGATATACACCTGAATATCAGCAGGAGAGGACTCTTTAAAGTAGAGACACTACATACTGATATACACCTGAACATCAGCAGGAGAGGACTCTTTAAAGTAGAGACACTACGTACTGATATACACCTGAACATCAGCAGGAGAGGACTCTTTAAAGTAGAGACACTACATACTGATATACACCTGAACATCAGCAGGAGAGGACTCTTTAAAGTAGAGACACTACATACTGATATACAGCTGAACATCAGCAGGAGAGGACTCTTTAAAGTAGAGACACTACATACTGATATACACCTGAACATCAGCAGGAGAGGACTCTTTAAAGTAGAGACACTACATACTGATATACACCTGAACATCAGCAGGAGAGGACTCTTTAAAGTAGAGACACTACATACTGATATACACCTGAACATCAGCAGGAGAGGACTCTTTAAAGTAGAGACACTACATACTGATATACACCTGAACATCATCAGGAGAGGACTCTTTAAAGTAGAGACACTACAAACTGATATACACCTGAACATCAGCAGGAGAGGACTCTTTAAAGTAGAGACACTACATACTGATATACACCTGAACATCAGCAGGAGAGGACTCTTTAAAGTAGAGACACTACATACTGATATACACCTGAACATCAGGAGGAGAGGACTCTTTAAAGTAGAGACACTACATACTGATATACACCTGAACATCAGCAGGAGAGGACTCTTTAAAGTAGAGACACTACATACTGATATACACCTGAACATCAGGAGGAGAGGACTCTTTAAAGTAGAGACACTACATACTGATATACACCTGAACATCAGCAGGAGAGGACTCTTTAAAGTAGAGACACTACATACTGATATACACCTGAACATCAGCAGGAGAGGACTCTTTAAAGTAGAGACACTACATACTGACATACACCTGAACATCAGCAGGAGAGGACTCTTTAAAGTAGAGACACTACATACTGATATACACCTGAACATCAGCAGGAGAGGACTCTTTAAAGTAGAGACACTACATACTGATATACACCTGAACATCAGGAGGAGAGGACTCTTTAAAGTAGAGACACTACATACTGATATACACCTGAACATCAGCAGGAGAGGACTCTTTAAAGTAGAGACACTACATACTGATATACACCTGAACATCAGCAGGAGAGGACTCTTTAAAGTAGAGACACTACATACTGATATACACCTGATCATAGAGTCATTTCTAACCCCATAATGTTTACACTGAGGTTAAGGAGATCTTTGGAGACTCTCTCAGTTTAAAGTGACCTGGATCATGTTCTCTCACAGCCAATCAGAGGCTTCCCCTGCCACAGACAAACCTCTGATGAGCAGTGAGAGACTTTAATAACCTGCTCTGTGATCCTGAGTGCCGTCACAGCTCAGTATCACTGAAAACAATTCCTGACACACACACACACACACACACACACACACACACACACACACACACACACACACACACACACACACACACACACACACACACACACACACACACACACACACACACACACACACACACACACACACACACACACACACACACACACACACACACACACACAGCAAAACACATCACAGCTTGACATTTTTCGTAGATGTTTTGGAAACCTTTTATCCGTGCAAACAGCAACTTTGTGGAGCCACTATTGAATGGGTTGCCGTAACATAATTGTACAGAAATGTCAAAAAAGGATTTATATTATTGAACTTTTTCAAAATCCTTTCCTCTGGCGCCAAAAGTAGATAAAACCATTAAACTCCCTTTCTTTTGTTGAAAAATCCACAGCTTCAAATTTCTGAGGCGCTTTTGTGCTTTACACAAGAGAAAATGAAATAATTAGGTTTATAAAAGGCAGATTTGAGTATTTCTACAGTGTGGTATTAATACTTTTACTTTTACTACTTTAATCTGAATACTTTTTCCACCTCTGGTAATTCACTGATCAAGAGCTGCTCTCCATGGATTTTGCGGTTAAAATTGTCCATTACAAAACACTGTTATTATGGGCCGGCGAATCACATGCAACAAATGCTTTCCTTCCACCGAGCAGCTCAGCATAATCCAGCATTCACACAAATTTCCATTAGCACATTTGTTTTTTTGAACAGTGTGTCTCCGCTCGCTCCACAAACACACAGTTAGACGTCAGGGAATAACTGCTCCAGAGGAAAAAACGTGTGTTGTTGTTTTGTTAGTTTCTTGTCGTCCAAACACATGCATCAGACACACCATCCGATTACTAAAACGATAGCGTCATACTGTTGTAGGCACATAACAGGGTTGTCATTTTTGGTGTGTGTTTTATGTAAACCATCATCACGTCTCAATTAGGTTCATTGCTTAATTTTGAATAACGTTGTTCCCGAACAGAACCGCAGTCCGTGTTGTTGTTTTTTTCTAATCGAGCGGCGGTCAAGGGCGCTTGATTCTGTTAATTGCTTCAAGGAGGCGGACGTGGGCGGCGTGCAGAAAACACACACACACACACTGGCTTCACGTGGTGTCTGTGTTAGAGGAGGCTTTTTTTACTCCTGTATATGTAGTAAAGGAGAAGTAAAAGTCCTTTAGTAAGGGTCATTTGTTGAAGAATTTACCATCAAATGTTAAACCAGATCCTTAAAGGGGTCCATATATCAGCAGGTAGTGTCTCTACTTTAAAGAGTCCTCTCCTGCTGATGTTCAGGTGTATATCAGTATGTAGTGTCTCTACTTTAAAGAGTCCTTTCCTGCTGATGTTCAGGTGTGTATCAGTATGAAGTGTCTCTACTTTAAAGAGTCCTCTCCTGCTGATGTTCAGGTGTGTATCAGTATGTAGTGTCTCTACTTTAAAGAGTCCTCTCCTGCTGATGTTCAGGTGTATATCAGTATGTAGTGTCTCTACTTTAAAGAGTCCTCTCCTGCTGATGTTCAGGTCTATATCAGCAGGTAGTGTCTCTACTTTAAAGAGTCCTCTCCTGCTGATGTTCAGGTGTATATCAGTATGTAGTGTCTCTACTTTAAAGAGTCCTCTCCTGCTGATGTTCAGGTGTATATCAGTATGTAGTGTCTCTACTTTAAAGAGTCCTCTCCTGCTGATGTTCAGGTGTATATCAGTATGTAGTGTCTCTACTTTAAAGAGTCCTCTCCTGCTGATGTTCAGGTGTATATCAGTGTGTAGTGTCTCTACTTTAAAGAGTCCTCTCCTGCTGATGTTCAGGTGTATATCAGTATGTAGTGTCTCTACTTTAAAGAGTCCTCTCCTGCTGATGTTCAGGTGTATATCAGTATGTAGTGTATCTACTTTAAAGAGTCCTCTCCTGCTGATGTTCAGGTGTATATCAGTATGTAGTGTCTCTACTTTAAAGAGTCCTCTCCTGCTGATGTTCAGGTGTATATCAGTGTGTAGTGTCTCTACTTTAAAGAGTCCTCTCCTGCTGATGTTCAGGTGTATATCAGTATGTAGTGTCTCTACTTTAAAGAGTCCTCTCCTGCTGATGTTCAGGTGTATATCAGTATGTAGTGTCTCTACTTTAAAGAGTCCTCTCCTGCTGATGTTCAGGTGTATATCAGTGTGTAGTGTCTCTACTTTAAAGAGTCCTCTCCTGCTGATGTTCAGGTGTATATCAGTATGTAGTGTCTCTACTTTAAAGAGTCCTCTCCTGCTGATGTTCAGGTGTATATCAGTATGTAGTGTCTCTACTTTAAAGAGTCCCCTCCTGTGTTCAGGTGTATATCAGTATGTAGTGTCTCTACTTTAAAGAGTCCTCTCCTGCTGATGTTCAGGTGTATATCAGTATGTAGTGTCTCCATGCTTTAATGTTCAAAAAGCTCTTTACTTTTCTCATACTGCCTGAACGTACATCGATTCAGGACTAAATTGCTTTAGTAAAACGTTGCTTTTCATTTGAACCAAAACTGTAATTATAC
This sequence comes from Trematomus bernacchii, assembly GCF_902827165.1. Lineage (NCBI taxonomy): Eukaryota > Metazoa > Chordata > Actinopteri > Perciformes > Nototheniidae > Trematomus > Trematomus bernacchii. The sequence goes on along the minus strand of NW_022987669.1, from coordinate 770,548 downwards.
TTTGAGAAAATCCCCTTTTAAAACAGTGTGAAATTAAAAGTTAATCTGCAGTGAATGGGTTTTTTTTATTTAGTCCATTTTTTTAGCGATGAAAGCCCAAAACACAAAGCTCTTGTATTTATTATTCTTCAATGATTAAAGTCATGTAATTGTATGTAGTTCATGTTTTTGTTATCTAGTTTTGAAAGGTCCCAACACAATTAAGGTTACTGTTATAAATATGAAGTCACAACTCCTGCCAAATATCCAAAGCCATGGCAGCATTTATTTAGGATCTGCACCATTTTCTTCCTTTTCCCCTCAGATTCATTATGAGATGTGGTCAGCGAAGCCTCCTTAAACCCCTCTATACTTTATATAGCGGGGTTTTCAGGACTCACTAACACTCACTTTGTATTTTCATCATCAGCAACCAGTTATTTTCTCCAGCCATTTCATTAAACATCACCAATCGTCCTTCTATTAAAGCAGAGATGTCCATTTTTACCTCTCATGTCGCTGCTCCTAACGAGCAATAAGCGTTTCATTTCCCGCTGTGTGGGATACAGTAATTGCATTGTTTCCCTCCGGAGACCCCGCTGCCCACGGTCCATCTGTACGTGATTTACTGTCGCATTATTTCATAGATATCACACATAACGGGAGGCCATGTTGGTGTCCTGCCAGGACTGAGGACTCGCTTGTTACGAGACATTTTACCGTGTTCAGTTTGTAGAGCTGCAATATCTACTAGAGGAGAAAAGGCCCATACTAAAGCACAACCATGGGTCTCTATTACTTTAAAGAGTCCTCTCCTGCTGATGTTCAGGTGTATATCAGTATGTAGTGTCTCTACTTTAAAGAGTCCTCTTCTGCTGATGTTCAGGTGTATATCAGTATGTAGTGTCTCTACTTTAAAGAGTCCTCTCCTGCTGATGTTCAGGTGTATATCAGTATGTAGTGTCTCTACTTTAAAGAGTCCTCTCCTGCTGATGTTCAGGTGTATATCAGTATGTAGTGTCTCTACTTTAAAGAGTCCTCTCCAGCTGATGTTCAGGTGTATATCAGTATGTAGTGTCTCTACTTTAAAGAGTCCTCTTCTGCTGATGTTCAGGTGTATATCAGTATGTAGCATCTCTACTTTAAAGAGTCCTCTCCAGCTGATGTTCAGGTGTATATCAGTATGTAGTGTCTCTACTTTAAAGAGTCCTCTCCAGCTGATGTTCAGGTGTATATCAGTATGTAGTGTATCTACTTTAAAGAGTCCTCTTCTGCTGATGTTCAGGTGTATATCAGTATGTTGTGTCTCTACTTTAAAGAGTCCTCTCCTGCTGATGTTCAGGTGTATATCAGTATGTAGCGTCTCTACTTTAAAGAGTCCTCTCCTGCTGATGTTCAGGTGTATATCAGTATGTAGTGTCTCTACTTTAAAGAGTCCTCTCCTGCTGATGTTCAGGTGTATATCAGTATGTAGTGTCTCTACTTTAAAGAGTCCTCTCCTGCTGATGCTCAGGTGTATATCAGTATGTAGTGTCTCTACTTTAAAGAGTCCTCTCCTGCTGATGTTCAGGTGTATATCAGTATGTAGTGTCTCTACTTTAAAGAGTCCTCTCCTGCTGATGTTCAGGTGTATATCAGTATGTAGTGTCTCTACTTTAAAGAGTCCTCTCCTGCTGATGTTCAGGTGTATATCAGTATGTAGTGTCTCTACTTTAAAGAGTCCTCTCCTGCTGATTTTAGTCTTTGCAGACCATTTACATGCACCAAATATATATATTTGTTTAAGTCTGTAGGACCTGATTTCTCTGCTGCACACATTTGTTTGTGTTTCTGTCTGCTGATATAAAGCTACCCCCCTCACACACACACACACACACACTCTCTATCTGATTGAGCTGGTCGATACTCTCATTTGATTTCTCTCAGATGCTCTGATTGATTTTAGTCCTTCATTTTTCTTTCATATCCTGAAGGTTTTTTTATTTTTAATAAATGTTATTGCGCTCTGATCCTCCCCCTCTTTACAGATTTTTACTCTGATATGAAGAATTGATTCTTGGCTTGTAGTCTCACAGAATCAGAATCAGGTTTATTGTCAAGTAGTTGAACACACTCGAGGAATTTGCTTTTGTGTATAAAGAAACACAGTGAGAGGTATCAACCTGATGAGCAAATAAAGAACTATTATACAACTGTTATTAGTGTATAACATATATTTAAAAAACCTAAATAAATACATTTAAAATATAAAATGTAAAGAAATGTAAAAATAATAGAATTAAAATGTTTTACATCAAATGTCAAGAAAAAATAAAAATAAATGTGCAAATAATAAAATAAAATAATTAAAGGTAGGGTAGGTAAGTTTGAGAAACCGGCTCGAGATACACTTTTTGTTATATTCCATGGAATGCTCTTAACATCCCGATACCAATGAATATCTGAAGTGCTTTGACAAAAAATCCATAAAAAAATATCATCTGTGGAAGCTGTAGTACTGTAAAAAGCACGACCAATCATCTGAGCCAGCCCGGCTAAAATAACTGGATGGCCTACCTGCCTGTCAGCCTTCCATCGGGGCACAAACTTATCTCGTGCCCTCATTGGTCATGTGCGCGTTCGTGTGTGTTGGAGGAGGGGCTCTGTAAGGAAGTGGCAGATTTTCTCCGGTTGTGTGTTTTCAAATTCTACACACTCGAGCTGGTTTCTCCGAAATTACCTACCCCACCTTTAAATATACAAAAATATCCCAAAAAGCACAACAAGAATATGACAAATTACTCATAGACTTCTATTCAATCTGGCTCTTATGCAGCCAACAGTATCGCTCTCCGCTGGCCATTTAATG
>NW_022987669.1:752721-762721 GCF_902827165.1 Trematomus bernacchii | reverse complement strand
ATGGTAATGATTCCTTAAATGTTCCTGTTTCACTACCAGGAAGCTTATATTTGTGGTAAAGAGAGAAATATCTAAAACTCTCTTGGAAATGAATGCCAGTAATGTTTGCAGCCAGTGGTGTTGCCCTCTGCTGGTCATTAGAGGAAATGCAGATTTAAGGCACCTTCGAATTGAGTACACCTGGGGTCAAGACTGAAATATCTCAACAGGTATCGGATGGATTGTAATCATATGACTAAGTTAGGTAATTAAATTAAGAAGAAGGGTCATTTGTCATAGACTTCTATGCTTTTTTGCAAGCAATGGAGTCGCCCTCTGCTGGATGTTGATGGAAATATCCCAACAACTATTAGATGGATTGTTGGGAAACTAAGTAGAAACATTCCTGTTCCCCTCATGGAATATCATAATGACTTTAATGATTCTCTAAATGTTCCTCTATCACTACCAGAAAGCTTATATTTGTGGTGTTGAGATACATATCTAAACTTCTCTCGGAAATGACCGCTAGTGCTTAACAGATATCACAATCTAATGGGACGCCAAGCCGCAAATGGAAAAATAAATGTTACATAGCACTCACAACAATACATTAAACATCCATTAGACTAAGAGTTTTGTAAATAAATCCCAGTGTACATTTAAGACTCTTGACTGACACTCTGTAAACAGGACACGTATTGAGTGCAAAGCTTCAGTTCCTGCATCACTTAAACTGACCAACAATCAATACTGAGGCGCCTGGAGGTCTGAGCCATAATGGTCCGACAATTACCCGATGTCTGTCCTAACAGAGAGATATAAAGTACAGAGGGAGAAGAGAAGGACATTAAAGGTCTCCTATCATGACATTTTGATGTATTTTATGCATAAATATGTGTCCCCGGTGTGACAGGAGACTCTCAAAGTGTCCGAAAATAAAACCCTCTCTCTTTTCCTCCGTACCCAAATCTCTAAAAACGGGGGAACAACGGAGCTGATCCAGATTTGCGTCCGATATGACGTAATATCTGAAACGTGGACCCACGGGCCAATCAGAAACGTTGCTATCAGAAACAATGCCCGACTGTTTTGGACGTAATATGGTCTGTGTTTACATTAGCATCGCTAACACTCAGAGCTAACCTGTACTGGAGAGCATGTGTGTGAAGAAGCAGGAAATAAAAAGGAACTCACCTTGTGGTATAACCTGAGAGAGAAAAAGAGTTTGAGCTCCATACTGTTTCAGAGATAATGCTTGATGTGGTTTGGAACATGATATGGAGTTTAATCACGGGAGCATTTTGCTGAATCTCGTAGGACCCAGAATCAGCGTTTCTCTAACAGGGCTGAAATAGAGGGATATGAGGGATGTCTAAAATGCATGATCTGTGCAAAACACATCATAGACTTGTTTTTTTATGTATTTTTATATATCAAAGACCCATAATATATGCCTAAAAATAGCATAGTAGGAGACCTTTAAAGCAAATAGAGACGGAGAGAAAGGTAAGAGGCTTGTGTTCTTCTGTAATTACAGGTGTTGGCCACGTCACTATGAATAAACGGAGGGATGTTTTTCACGTCTGCTGCTCTTTGTCTCCAGCTTATTTTGGTGAAATTGCCTTGACAGTGTAATTAACACTAAAGATCCATTGTGGTTGAATGTATTCTTGTTGCCAGACTGAGTTGTCTCTCCGTCAAATTGAATTATTTCATGGAGTTTCTGTTTTAATTGGTGGTAATTTAGACTGTCTGTGATTGCTGTCGCTAATTAATTCTCTGGAGGGAAACCAAGGGCACTTTGATTGATGGGGTTTTAATCACTAATTATAGAGAAAATGTTAAACATCTACGAAGTACTTTGTTGAACATGTTTTGTGACATTGGACAGTCACAGAGTTGGACTCTCTTAATATTCTAGTCTTACCGTGATTCATCAGCAATTATTTTACTTTTGCTTTTTTCTCGGCCTTGACACTGAGTTACGAGTAATGACTACCCAGTCTCACAAAAAAACGTGTAATAGCTACGTTGGTCCACCGGGCAAAACGTAGTATATTCACAAATAACCCTCTCAAGACGTGACATGGATACAATATTTTGTTAAAAAAAAACATGAAGCTCAAATAATCTTCGTAATATCTCTCAAACTATGGATCCTATACATCCATAAAAGTACAATATAAACTTCTCGCTAGAAATGTAATCAAAAAGCATTTTAACGGCCAAACTATCCTACAATTTAGGATTTTCCACTCAAAATAAATCGGGTGTTTTTTCTCAGTGGGAAAGTTTGTGATCACGTGACACGGACACCGGTCATTAGAAATGAATAGGAAACTATATTGTATCCATGTCACGTCTTGAGAGGGTTATTTGTGAATATACTACGTTTTGCCCTGTGGACAAACGTCGCTATTACACATTTTTTTGTGAGACTGGGTTGGTAATGACTAAGTTGAGCTAAAGAAAAAGAAACCAACTGCAGCTTTTTGTTTAAATAAGGCAAGAAACCGAGTGCAATGCACACATTAAAGCACATTGTACACTATGACAAAATGCTGCAATTCGCTGTCGAGTGATGAAAAAAACAATGGAATTTCTCCATTGGATTTTGGTATATTGCAGAAAATAAGCTCTGTGGCTACTAAACATGTTTCGTTTAACTGGAACATCTCCACATATTAAGATAAGATAAGATAAGTTGTACTTTATTGATCCCAATTTGGGAAATCTTTGCAAAAATACAAGGCATAAGAGAAATTCAAAGCGTAGAAACAAGCTATTCTAAAATGTGAACATCTCAAAATAGAAATAAAACAGTGTGAGGAATGGAATATTAAGGTAAATGTAAGTGTAAAAAGTACATTGTGAGTTTAGGTCCAGTTATCCAAGAGAAGCTATGGAGCGCACAAGCTTCTCACACCACTTTCTGATTTGTTTAAGCGTAAATGCAATTGCCAGAAGTAAGTCATTTACCCTTTTTCTGGGTAAATCTTGCTAATAATCTGGTTTAAAATCTTGTAAATAGATGTTTGGGTCACAGTACGTACAGAGATGATTTGCTCACCAAGCCGTGGGAATTGTAGTCTTTTATACTCTGTTGACTACAGACGTCACGCAGAGTTTCCGTTCCAATTTTTTTTTGCCGGTCAAAATGTCCGTTAAAGTTTAAATCTTCCGGACAAAATGAGAAAAGTGCCGGTCAAAGGTCTTCTTTGTTATTTATTGAGCTTTAAAACAAATTGATATGATTCAATATTAAACAAACTAATTATAGTAGATTAAATACATTATTCAAAAGTGTACAATAACACGGGAATAATAGACAGCCCTCCAGTATCATGCAGCTCGCAGATCCAGTAATGAGTGACCCGACAGTAAAACTAAACATATCTATAACTAGTTTAGGTAGTTTGAGAGGTCATTAAAATAGCTACGTGTGATGTTCTAACCTGAAGTGTGTGTTTTGTTCCGCTCACCGCTGCAGGTGATCGTGCAGAGCTGCGTGTCGACTCGTCAGCAGCAGCTGATCTCTCTCTCCCGTCAGATTAGACTTTACTCGCGTTTATGTCCATATCGATCAGATCTAACTGGTTCTAGCTAATGATATGACTACCTGCTTATCAAGACACCTAAACAATAAGCGTCGCTATGCAACCGGGTGAGGCCACAAAGTATAGCGCAGCATTATGCATTTGTTTACATGCCCACCGGAACCCCGAGACATTAGAATTGACTATTCTTGTCTGTCACATACTATTCTTGTCTGTCACAGACTCTTCTTGTCTGTCACATACTATTCTTGTCTGTCACATACTCTTCTTGTCTGTCACATACTATTCTTGTCTGTCACATACTCTTCTTGTCTGTCACATACTCTTCTTGTCTGTCACATACCCTTCTTGTCTGTCACATACTCTTCTTGTCTGTCACATACTATTCTTGTCTGTCACATACCCTTCTTGTCTGTCACATACTCTTCTTGTCTGTCACATACTCTTCTCGTCTGTCACATACTCTTCTCGTCTGTCACATACTATTCTCGTCTGTCACAGACTCTTCTCGTCTGTCACAGACTCTTCTCGTCTGTCACATACTATTCTCGTCTGTCACATACTCTTCTCGTCTGTCACATACTCTTCTCGTCTGTCACATACTATTCTCGTCTGTCACAGACTCTTCTCGTCTGTCACAGACTCTTCTCGTCTGTCACGTACTCTTCTCGTCTGTCACGTACTCTTCTCGTCTGTCACGTACTCTTCTCGTCTGTCACGTACTCTTCTCGTCTGTCACGTACTCTTCTCGTCTGTCACGTACTCTTCTCGTCTGTCACGTACTCTTCTCGTCTGTCACGTACTCTTCTCGTCTGTCACGTACTCTTCTCGTCTGTCACATACTATTCTTGTCTGTCATAGAAGTGGCGCAACTGATGCGGTATTGCGCTAAGGGGAAATTATTTTGACCGGACATTTTGACCGGAGAGATTTAGATTTGCCGGTCTTCAGCATATTTTACTGGTCAAAGTCCGGTAATTACCGGCTAACGGAAACTCTGACGTCACGGTTAGGTGGCCTTTCTCATAAAAACTCAATAACACTGGCTCTAACACTGGCACATATTAAGGTCTGATAGCAGCTTCATCCCTCAATAGTCCATTGTTTAATTTCTCTCTCCATTAAACGGCCACTTTGACAATGAAAGGAGTTGTCTTTCTGCAGGGAGGAGGAGGAGGCGGAGGAGGAGGAGGAGGCGGAGGCGGAGGAGGAGAAGCGCCTTCAGACTATAAATAGCAGGGATTGGGGTTAACGGGAGGGTTTTGGGGTTTGGATTGACGTCATGTTGGAGAAACGGTTCCAATCCTTTTCATCACTGTCCTCTGCTTTCTCCTTTCCCTTGGTCCTGTCTTCTGTTCTCTCTCTCTCCTCTCTCTGAATGATGTCCTTCTTACATGTGCATATTGTAGTGAATCACATGCAACAATAAATGCGTAAAATGTTATATATAACTGTACATATTACAATGAAGGCAGTGGTGTATTAGTAATAATGCAGATAAGAATAAGGAAAACCAGAGTATTGCTCAAATGTGCTGTACCTCTCAGTTCTTGTGGATCCTGACAGAATGTAGAACATGGAAGATGCACATGTTGGCCGGTATCACCATGCATGGATTACTGAACAGGCAAACCGTGTTAGAAAGCTGTGGGTATTTGACAAATAAACAAAGGGATGAAGAGCCTTTTCACGTCTGAGGCAACCTCTGGTTTAGACAAATCAAATCAAACTATAAAATACCAGTGTTTTAAGTTTTCAAGCCCTGCTTATTTGTTGGTATTGCTGTCAATTGGAATAGATCATATGAAAAATGTTCCCTTTTGTTCATACCTGATCTACATATTGAAGTGAAAGGGCCTTACTCTGTTCATTTGAGGTGTATATCAGTATGTAGTGTCTCTACTTTAAAGAGTCCTCTCCTGCTGATGTTCAGGTGTATATCAGTATGTAGTGTCTCTACTTTAAAGACTCCTCTCCTGCTGATGTTCAGGTGTATATCAGTATGTAGTGTCTCTACTTTAAAGAGTCCTCTCCTGCTGATGTTCATGTGTGTATCAGTATGTAGTATCTCTACTTTAAAGAGTCCTCTCCTGCTGATGTTCAGGTGTATATCAGTATGTAGTGTCTCTACTTTAAAGAGTCCTCTCCTGCTGATGTTCAGGTGTATATCAGTGTGTAGTGTCTCTACTTTAAAGAGTCCTCTCCTGCTGATGTTCATGTGTGTATCAGTATGTAGTATCTCTACTTTAAAGAGTCCTCTCCTGCTGATGTTCAGGTGTATATCAGTGTGTAGTGTCTCTACTTTAAAGAGTCCTCTCCTGCTGATGTTCAGGTGTATATCAGTATGTAGTGTCTCTACTTTAAAGAGTCCTCTCCTGCTGATGTTCAGGTGTATATCAGTATGTAGTGTCTCTACTTTAAAGAGTCCTCTCCTGCTGATGTTCAGGTGTATATCAGTATGTAATGTCTCTACTTTAAAGAGTCCTCTCCAGCTGATGTTCAGGTGTATATCAGTATGTAGTGTCTCTACTTTAAAGAGTCCTCTCCTGCTGATGTTCAGGTGTATATCAGTATGTAGTGTCTCTACTTTAAAGAGTCCTCTCCTGCTGATGTTCAGGTGTTTATCAGTATGTAGTGTCTCTACTTTAAAGAGTCCTCTCCTGCTGATGTTCAGGTGTACATTTCCTGAATAGTCCGAATTCTGAAATGTTCAGAAAAAAGTCATTATGTTGAGATGTTTCCGTTAGTTTTCCCTCCCTTTCCCAATTTGATTTTCATGAAGGTAAAAAATTTTCGTAACAATTTGACTTTATTTATAATATTATTAAAAATTATATGATAATGTTAAGAGGTTATATCTGTAATCTTAAAATGAAATTTTGTAGAAGATGTAAAGATGTTCTGAGGATGGTGGGTGGTTGTGTGTGTGTGTGTCGTGTGTGGGTGTGTGTGTGTGTGTGTGTGTGTGTGTGTGTGTGTGTGTGTGTGTGTGTGTGTGTGTGTGTGTAGTGTGTGTGGTGTGTTGTGTGGTCGTGTGTGTGTGTGTGTGTGTGTGATGTGTGTGTGTGTGTGTGGTGTGTGTGTGTGTGTGTGTGTGTGTGTGTGTGTGTGTGTGTGGTGTGGTGTGGGTGTGTGTGTGTGTGTGTGTGTGTGTGTGGTGTGTGTGTGTGTGTGTGTGTGTGATAGCAGATGTAAGTAATAGCTGAGTTGAGCTCGAGGCTAAAATCTGTCCTCCATCTGTCGCTCACCCTCAAACCTCGTGAACATCTCAACTCTGTGGCTTCAGACTGAAGTTCAAGTTACTTTTCTAACATCAGCACTGGGATGTTTCTTCTTGTTTCCTCCTCTGCATTACCTCATTATATCCGTCTATCTGTAACGGCTGCAGCCTAGTTAACATTTTATTATATCAGAGTTGTATTAACGATGATCTTCTGCCCTTCAGCCACCTGGATAACCACCACCTGTGGGACCCCAATGAGTTTGCTGTGTCCTGCTTCAGGATCATCATGTACTCCATCCAGGTACAGTACTCTCAAGAAACCCAACTCTACATGCAATGGGTTCAAAAGAATATCTCTGTGGGACGAACAAAAGTATTCTGCAGGATAAAGACCAAGATGGTACTTATTTTTGTGAATGCACATTAAAAAAGGACCTAATATAAGACTCTTAAACTACCATTGTTTTGTAAAATAGCAATCGTGTTAAATTCTGACTTTGCACAGATGTTTTGAATCACGTGATTGTTGATTTTAGGCAATGAGGTTGGGGATGAATACATTAAGCGTGCATTCATGTTAATATCTCATAACATGGACAGAAAGACTTAATGCTGTCTCTCTGAAAGAAATGTATTTCGAGAGATGATCTCCCGTTGTATTTTCCTTTGCAAAAAATACTGTGGACATTTTATTGGATGAATCGGGCAAAATGTTAAGTATTTACAGTATAGCTTTTGTATTTCTTTGTGTTTGTACTGTTAAAAACATATTTTACCGATATTAATTGTGTTTTAAGTATGATATTTAATACTCTATTACTCATTTTATTCACAGATTGTCCATTTTTAGAACATGTACCCAGTCCCGTAGCAGGCCTCTCATGTAATTGGTCCCTTGTGAACATGTGACTGAATGTGAGCGACAGCCTGCTGGCTTTGTGCTCCCTTCCCAGTTTAAATATTTGCAGGAATAATTAGCATCTGATTAGCATTGTGATTCTGAGCATCTGACAGTCTGGGCCGTCACATTTCCTCTCTAATAATCAGAGATGGCAAAAGTACACACCTCCTTTACTCAAGTAGAAGTACAGATACTCGTGTTTAAAAATACTCTGGTGAGAGTAGAAGTACTGACTAAACTTCTTTACTCAAGTCAAAGTAAAGAGGGCTTTGAAATGTACTTCAGTAAAAAGTACCCATAACTAGCAGCTGTTTTAAAGAGTACCTGACCTCCCTTTATATTAATAGAACAATAATGTCATTGTTAGCTAATGAATGTTTCCATGCTGAACAACGGCAACATGACAACGTTTTCATTGGTCCCTCTTCTTTAGAGAAGACCAGGAAATGATGGATACACGGATCGTGTTCAAATCAATAGGCACGCAATGACTCTAAATAATAATGATCACGCCACCAAACACACATTCAAACTAAAGGAACCAGCCTGTTTGGGAAATGTGAGAAGTAGAAAGTACAGGTATTTGGGTTCAACATGTGAGAAGTAGAAAGTACAGGTATTTGTGTTCAACATGTAAGAAGTAGAAAGTACAGGTATTTGGGTTCAACATGTAAGAAGTAGAAAGTACAGGTATTTGGGTTCAACATGTAAGAAGTAGAAAGTACAGGTATTTGTGTTCAACATGTAAGAAGTAGAAAGTACAGGTATTTGGGTTCAACATGTAAGAAGTAGAAAGTACAGGTATTTGTGTTCAACATGTAAGAAGTAGAAAGTACAGGTATTTGTGTTCAACATGTAAGAAGTAGAAAGTACAGGTATTTGAGTTCAACATGTAAGAAGTAGAAAGTACAGGTATTTGTGTTCAACATGTAACAAGTAGAAAGTACAGGTATTTGTGTTCAACATGTAACAAGTAGAAAGTACAGGTATTTGTGTTCAACATGTAAGAAGTAGAAAGTTCAGGTATTTGAGTTCAACATGTACGAAGTAGAAAGTACAGGTATTTGTGTTCAAAATGTAAGAAGTAGAAAGTACAGGTATTTGTGTTCAAAATGTAAGAAGTAGAAAGTACAGGTATTTGTGTTCAAAATGTAAGAAGTCAAAGTAAAAAGTCGTCAGAAGAATAAGTAGTGGAGTAAAGTACTGATACCAGAAAAATGTACTTAAGTACAGTAACGAAGTATTTGTACTCCAATACTTCATCATGGTTTATTAGAGAGGAAATGTGACGGCCCAGACTGTCAGATGCTCAGAATCACAATGCTAATCAGATGCTAATTATTCCTGCAAATATTTAAACTGGGAAGGGAGCACAAAGCCAGCAGGCTGTCGCTCACATTCAGTCACATGTTCACAAGGGACCAATTACATGAGAGGCCTGCTACGGGACTGGGTACAGTACATGTTCTAAAAATTGACAATCTGTTTAACATTCACAATAAATCAATGTTAAAAAGATTGTAATTCCTACACTTTTCTGAATATGTAGGAATTGTTACTTTTTTCTCAAAATACTTACTTTATTCAGAAAATCCAAAATGTCTGACATTTTTCTGAACATTTTAGAATTCAGCCTTTTTCTCGGAATTCTGATTTTTTTCGGAAAATCTAAAAGTTCTTACTTTTTTTCAGAAAATTACAGAACTCTAACTTTTTCTTTTTAATTATGACTTTTTTTCAGAAATTATGACTTTTCTGTAGAAATTAAGAATTATTACTTTTTCTCAAAAGTCTGACTTTTTTCAGAAACTTCTGACTTTTTTCAGAAAATTAAAATAGGTGACTTTTTTCAGAAAATCTCAGACTTACAATTTAAAAAAAAGTCATAATCACACATGTTCACAATGGACCAGAGTCCTGTTTTGGGACTGGGTAAATATTCTGTCTAACATTGACAATAAATCTCATACTTAAAGGTGGGGTAGGTAAGTTTGAGAAACCGGCTGACAGGCAGGTAGGCCATCCAGTTATTTTAGCCGGGCCGGCTCAGATGATTGGTCGTGCTTTTTACAGTACTACAGCTTCCACAGATGAGATTTCTTTATGGATTTTTTGTCAAAGCACTTCAGATATTCATTGCTACCGGGATGTTAAGAGCATTCCATGGAATATAACAACAAGTGTATCTCGAGCTGGTTTCTCAAACTTACCTACCCCACCTTTAACACACAATTCATGTCGATATAAGATGTACTGAGTAGTGGAGTTATGGCAGGAAATGAGCTCCTCCTCATGTCTCTCTGTGTTTTTGTCCCGCTCCAGGCTCAGCACTCGCAC
>NW_022987669.1:422721-747721 GCF_902827165.1 Trematomus bernacchii | reverse complement strand
TCGGAAGGCTTCAGTAGAAGCTGCTGGGAGTCCCAGCAGCTTCTACTGAAGCCTTCCCCAACTCCGGGGACTTCCGGCCGGGGACCTCGGGTGGCAGTATACGCCGTGAAGTTGTTTGCGGCCTGCCAGTAAACCCAATGCAGAAGAAGAAGAAGTGACGTCAGCGGCTCATTTGCCTAATCCTCCCTCAAGGACTTATTCCGGTGTGAACGCGATCTGTTAGTTCATGAGAACTAAAGAGTTCTCATGAACTAAGTTCTCATGAACCTTTGTGGGAAAAGTACTGCGGTGTGAATGCGCCTAATGCAACATGTGATACTCAAGACTTGAAAAACAGATATAATAATACATTAAAGGTGGGGTAGGTAAGTTTGAGAAACCGGCTCGAGATCGCTAGAATTTGAAAATACACAACCGGAGAAAATCTGCCACTTCCTCACAGAGCCCCTCCTCCAACACACACGAACGCGCACATGACCAATGAGGGCACCAGATAAGTTTGTGCACAGATGGAAGGCTGACAGGCAGGTAGGCCATCCAGTTATTTTAGCCGGGCCGGCTCAGATGATTGGTCGTGCTTTTTACAGTACTACAGCTTCCACAGATGATATTTTTTAATGGATTGTTTGTCAAAGCACTTAAGATATTCATTGCTATCGGGATGTTAAGAGCATTCCATGGAACATAACAAAAAGTGTATCTCGAGCCGGTTTCTCAAACTTACTTACCCTACCTTTAATTAAATAGTGACATAATGGTTCAAGTGTTCATATCTTTCACAGCTGGAAGTCTGTGAAAATTCTCCACTGCAAATAAAAGTCATGCATTTAAACCTTACTTAAATAAAGTGGATGAGATTGATTAGTAATTGTGGTCAATGTTATAAAGGTGGGGTAGGTAATTCACTTCAGAAACACTTTCTGTTATGTTCCATGGAATGCTCTTAACATCCCGATAGCAATGAATACATTAAATGCTTTGACAAAAAAATCCATTAAAACATTTCATCAGTGGAAGCCGTAGTACTGTAAAAAGCACGACCAATCATCTGAGCCGGCCCGGCTAAAATAACTGGATGGCCTACCTGCCTGTCAGCCTTCCATCTGTGCACAAACTTATCTCGTGCCCTCATTGGTCATGTGCACATTCGTGTGTGTTGGAGGAGGGGCTCTGTGAGGAAGTCTGAAGGACGGGGCTGGTTTCTCCATTCTTACCTACCCCACCTTTAATATAAAACATATAGATTGTGCAGTAAAATGTAGTACTTAAATGATTGATTGACAGTCATAAAAAGCCATGATCTGAAAGGTAACTCAAACCCTCTGAGATGTAGTGGAGTAGAAGTTGAAGGAGTTCAAATAGAGTACCAAAAATGTGTACATAAGTTCAATACTTATAATACTATAGTTAATGTCATACAAATGCTACCCTGCACCCCTGATTTGTGTTTCTCTGTGTCTCTGTGTTCCAGAATCATTCCTAACGTTGCAGCGCTGAAGATCAAGAGGGAGAAGATCTCCAAGCAAGACGTTACATTCATGAAGAAGGTAAAACACAACATTACTATCATCCTGATGTGCCCTTTATATATAGGACAATATATTTTAAAGTGGAGGGCTGTGCAGACATGTTTGTAGGAATGTGCAAAATATAGTCAGAGAGTTGAGCATGAACATGGCTCACAGTATTAAGAACATGTTCATGAACATAATGTATAATGTTTGTGGGGTGAAATAAAAAACAGAAACTTCTCAAACCTCTAAACATAACCCCCTTTTCCATCGTCTGTTTAAATGAGAAGGTTGGCCAAAGTCTGGTTGAATACAGCCTCCATGTTTGACTCTGTTGCACATCATGCTCTTGGTCTGAACTACAGTATCTTCTGTGTTCATTGGTAAGACACATGCATGGCCAGGAAGGATACATATCGACACTTTAACCTGTTAAGCCCTGAGCCTGTTTTTAAGGTCTCGAAAATGACATGCCCAGAACAAATGACTATATCTTCACTTCTAAAAGGGGTACATTAATAATCTTTTTTCTCAAAGCAATGATAAACCTGTGGGTTGGATGTAGAAAAGTCAGAATCAATATAGATGTTTTTTATTTTAAAGTAAATTCAGATTGAACATAGTAAAAAAATGTAAATTATAGTGGCCGTCCAAGAAAAACATTACTTATAGTGAAAACCACCCTTGGATGATGGGATAGTAGACTAAAAGCTTTTGGAATCCAAACTATAACATATAATCAGTACCCTGTATCAAGATTGATGCAAAACACGTGACATTTGACCTTTTTAGAGAGGTTTAGCACAAAAAAAACACTTCTGGGGTCATTTGGGTGTATTTGGGTGTATTTGGGTGTATTTGCCGTTTCTCTGGAACCCATTGGTCGATTTTGGTGATTGACACCTCTTTTGAACCGTTAGAGCCAATAGAATCGAGGGGAAGTTCCTAAATCCATCTAAACATTACCATTGAGGAGTGAGAGTGATGCGCACACAGCTTGCCCAAAATCGGAAGCTCCGTCACACTCTATATGAAAACTCAGTTTATTGCCATAAATATGATGATGGATTATCAGTAATCATTTCAAAGTGACACAGAGACACTGGATTAACCTTCAGCAGCGTTTGTATGCGTGTTAATGCCATTGAACACAACTTTGATCAGAACACAGCAAAGGTAAGAAGTATTTGCCGTTTTGGCCCCGTAAAGCTAAGTTGTGTGTTGTCTGGATTTGCCTTATACTTCTACCAATGGAATCTGTGGAATCTCAGCTTTCATATTGATCGAGTTTGTGCAGATCCGATGAAGTATAACATATTTATACCGTGAGTTATGTGCTATGTGCGTTAGCACTCTTTCGCTTAGTACTCATTCAGAGGCTCGGCGTTAGAGTTGTGTTTTGTTTCGGTAAAAATGGTTCATATCGTCAGGTAGCTGAGTTTCTTCCCGTTAAGTGGGTATGACACATTCATAGTTTGTTAAATGTTAAGAAGCCCTCAGACGCTGTTTCTTGCAAGATGTTGCGGGACCCCCCCCCCCCCCAAACAAGATATCAGATTAAAGCTGATATTCCACAGATTCTAGAGGTATAAGTATCATCACTGTGCGACAAAAACTCAGGGCAGCGGAGGCAAACCCAGACAACACACCACGTAGCTTTACGGAGCCAAAACGGCAAATACGTCTTACCTTTGCTGTTTTTCTGATCAAAAGTTGTGTTCAATGGCATTAAAACGATAAAAACGCTGCTGAAGATTAATCCAATGTCTCTGTGTCCCTTTGAAATGATTACTGATAATCCATCATCATATTTATGGCTTTCACCTAGTTTTCAGTTTTCAGAGCGTAACATAGCTTTTGGTTTGGGCATGCTGCGTGCGCATCACTCTCACTCCTCAATGGTAACGTGTAGGTGGATTTAGGAACTTCCCTCTCGATTCTATTGGCTCTAACGGTTCAAAAGAGTTGTCAATCATCAAAATCGACCGAGGGGGGCCAGAGATTACATTACATTACATGTTACTTATTAGACGCTTTTATCCAGCGGGCAATCCCCACAGGAGCAATTTGGGGTGAAGTGTCTTGCCCAGGGTACTTATTATATGTTGTACTTTGGATTCCTAAAGCTTTTAGTCTCCAAGGGTGGTTTTCACTATAAGTAATGTTTTCTTTGGACGGACACTATCATTTACATTTTTTTACTATGTTCAATCTGAATTTACTTTAGAAATTAAAAACATCTATATTGATTCTGACTTTTCTCCAGCCAACTCACAGGTTTATCATTGCTTTGAGAAAAACGATTATTAATTTACCCCTTTTTAGAAGTGTAGTTATAGTCATTTGTTCTGGGCATGTCATTTTCGAGCCTGAGACCTGAAAAACAGGCTCAGGGCTTAAAGGGTTAATTATTTTAATACGTATATTAGTTTAAATCAGACCCCTTTCCACCCCAGTGATCTTTTCTCTAACTGTTCTCTAACTGTTTTTATCTGTTTTTTCCTCCTCTGTTTAGCACGGGCAGCAGCTTTACCGCCACATCTTCCTCGGCTGTAAGGAGGAAGATAACGGTCATAAAAACTTTGAGCTGCTCTTCACCACGCTCGCTGTCCTCACCATCGAACTGGCCAACGAGGAGGTGGTGATCGACCTCATCCGCCTCTCCATCGCTCTGCAGGTACGCTGGGTTTATTCTCTGCAGGGAGTAGTTGTGGTTTACACAGAAGCTGCAGCTCTGTGAACCTGCATACTGAGATACTTTAACCTGTTAAGCCCGAGAGACCCCGGTACCGGGGCACTGCCGCAACATCTTGCAGGAAACAGTGTCTGAGGGCATGTTCATTTAATAAACTATGAATGTTTTATATCCATGTAACGGGAAGAAACTCATCGAACTGGTCTTTTTTTTTTTTTTTCAAAAGAAAACCCACAATGCTAACACTGAGCCTCTGAATTAGCAACGAGCGAAAAATGCTAACACCTTACTGCACCGAAAATCACTCACAAAACCTTATTATTTATCTTTTCACCACATCCAACACATCGATTCACATCGTGAGGTGACACAGAATCTATTGACAACGACATTACCACTGAATTATACGTATTTGCGACGTTATAAGCAAAAACGGACATCAAAACAGGTGACGCTAGGTAGCTAAAAATGCTAACATTTTTACCTTGGCTCTGTAGTCTCTCCAAAGTGGTCTTCAATGGCATTAAAACGATAAAATCGCTGCTGAAGTTAATCCATAGGTTAATCTAATGTGTCTCTGTCCCTTTGAAATGATTTCTGATAATCCATAAGCATTAAAACTGCTTTTCCGTTTCCAGATGTCAAAGCTAGAGATAGGTTCACTCTGATTGAAAATTACATGCGCGAAGCCCCCACCTTTTCTCTTCACAACGTGTGTGTGTGGGGGACTCCCCCTTCAATTCTATTGGCTCTAACGGTCAGAAAGAGGTGTCAACCATCAAAATCGAGCAAGGGGGGCCAGAGATATGGAAAATCCACCCAAATGACCCCAGAAGTGGTTTCTTTTGGCTAAATCTCTCTAAAAAGGTCAAATGTCACTTGTTTTGCATCAATCTTGATACAGGGTACTTATTATATGTTGTACTTTGGATTCCTAAAGCTTTTAGTCTACTAACCCATCATCCAAGGGTAGTTTTCACTATAAGTAAAAAAGAATTTTTGGACGGACACTATAATGTAAAATCTGAATTTTCTTTAAAATAAAAAACATCTATATTGATTCTGACTTTTCTACATCCAACTCACAGGTTTATCATTACTTTGAGAGAAAAGATTATTAATTTAACCCTTTTAGAAGGGAAGATATGGTCATTTGTTCTGGGAATGTCATTTTCGAGCCTGAGACCTGAAAAACAGGCTCAGGGCTTAACAGGTTAAAAAATATATGTACAGTATATACAAGGAAGGGAGGAAGGAAGGAACGAGGGAAGGAAGGAAGGAAGGAGGGAGGAAGTGAAACAATGAAAGTAAGGAAGTAGAGAGATAGGCAGGCAGGGAGGGAAGGAAGGAAGGAAGAAGGGAACACACACACACACACACTTTGATAGTAACAAGTGTACCTTCAGTTGGAACGTCTCTAAGTCTTCTGAGTTTTATTTAGGACTCTATTGCTGTTTTAGTGTGTGTGTTGATGTGTCGATATGTGTGTGTGTTGATGATAATAGTAGTAATTCATTACATTTTATGATAATTGATGATTATGATCATTATTATAGCGCTTTTCCAAGTGCTCAAAGCGCTTTACATGACATATTACACATATTAGACATGTAAGTGTTATTACTGTGGACAATATGGTGTGTGTGTTGATGTGTGTGTTCGGTGCAGGACATGGCTCTGACTAACGAGGAGAACCTCCCGATGTTGACCCGCTGTGCCGTCCTGGGTCTGGTGGCAGCGTACCTGAACTTCCTGAGTCAGATGATCGCTAACCCTCCATTCTGCCAGCACGTCAGCAAGGTGAGACACACACTCCTTCAGATCTGAGCTCAAACTGACACACACTCCTTCAGATCTGACCTCAAACTGACACACACTCCTTCAGATCTGAGCTCAAACTGACACACACTCCTTCAGATCTGAGCTCAAACTGACACACACTCCTTCAGACCTGAGCTCAAACTGACACACACTCATTCAGATCTGAGCTCAAACTGACACACACTCCTTCAGATCTGAGCTCAAACTGACACACACTCCTTCAGATCTGAGCTCAAACTGACACACACTCCTTCAGACCTGAGCTCAAACTGACACACACTCCTTCAGATCTGAGCTCAAACTGACACACACTCCTTCAGATCTGACCTCAAACTGACACACACTCCTTCAGATCTGAGCTCAAACTGACACACACTCCTTCAGATCTGAGCTCAAACTGACACACACTCCTTCAGACCTGAGCTCAAACTGACACACACTCATTCAGATCTGAGCTCAAACTGACACACACTCCTTCAGATCTGAGCTCAAACTGACACACACTCCTTCAGATCTGAGCTCAAACTGACACACACTCCTTCAGATCTGACCTCAAACTGACACACACTCATTCGATGCACCGGCGTTTTTGGCTTTTATTGTCATTTTTATTTCTCTGTTGATGCCTCTGCAGGTGATTGAGCTGAGGACCTTGGACGCTCCGTTCCTCCTGCCAGAGCACGTCTTCAAAGACAAGTGTCCGTACGTATCCACAGGTTTAAACAGAAAAGATCCGATTGATTTAGTTGAATTTCATCCCATTTAAAGAACATAAGGGACTTTTCATTACGTTACCCTCCGATATCCAAGTGCAATAATGCAAATAACATCTAAGTTGTCCGCAGTCATGACATTAAGCTACACATGCAATCAGTAGAAGTGATATAATATTAAATAGAAAGGAAAACTGGGATTCAGGGCCGTGGGAAAACGTCCCCTAAAGTAAATCCTCAACGCAGGATAGCCAATTATAACTGTCGATTTCGTTATATTAGAAATTCAGCCTTTAATTTCCCTCCCTCTCTCTCGTTGTCCCCAGCCTCCCTGAGTCTCTGGATAAAGAGGACAGACTTCTCTACTTCCAGACCGTCGATATGAGCGAGTGTTTAGCCGGACCGGGGTACAACGCTGAGAGACTCTCCATCCCTTATGTTCCCCAGGTCACAGGTAATGAACTTTCATTAAGTAAACACCAGAGGTGGGAAGTAGTGGAGTACAAATACTTTGTTACTGTACTTAAGTACATTTTTCTGGTATCAGTACTTTACTCCACTACTTATTTTCCTGACGACTTTTTACTTTGATTTCTTACATTTTGAACACAAATACCTGTACTTTCTACTTCTCACATGTTGAACACAAATACCTGTACTTTCTACTTCTCACATGTTGAACACAAATACCTGTACTTTCTACTTCTTACATGTTGAACACAAATACCTGTACTTTCTACTTCTTACATGTTGAACACAAATACCTGTACTTTCTACTTCTCACATGTTGAACACAAATACCTGTACTTTCTACTTCTTACATGTTGAACACAAATACCTGTACTTTCTACTTCTTACATGTTGAACACAAATACCTGTACTTTCTACTTCTTACATGTTGAACCCAAATACCTGTACTTTCTACTTCTTACATGTTGAACACAAATACCTGTACTTTCTACTTCTCACATGTTGAACACAAATACCTGTACTTTCTACTTCTCACATGTTGAACACAAATACCTGTACTTTCTACTTCTTACATGTTGAACACAAATACCTGTACTTTCTACTTCTTACATTTCCCAAACAGGCTGGTTCCTTTAGTTTGAATGTGTGTGTGGTGGCGTGATCATTATTATTTAGAGTCATTGCGTGCCTATTGATTTGAACACGATCCGTGTATCCATCATTTCCTGGTCTTCTCTAAAGAAGAGGGACCAATGAAAACGTTGTCATGTTGCCGTTGTTCAGCATGGAAACATTCATTAGCTAACAATGACATTATTGTTCTATTAATATAAAGGGAGGTCAGGTACTCTTTAAAACAGCTGCTAGTTATGGGTACTTTTTACTGAAGTACATTTCAAAGCCTCTTTACTTTGACTTGAGTAAAGAAGTTTAGTCAGTACTTCTACTTTTACCAGAGTATTTTTAAACACGAGTATCTGTACTTCTACTTGAGTAAAGGAGGTGTGTACCTTTGCCATCTGGTTTAACGTTTAATAAAGACAATCCTCAAGTGAAAATCCACCCAGATGTTTCCAGGATCTTCTCTTCACAGCTTTGATTTTAACCGGTTTATAAAAGTGTATTTTGTCTCGTCTTTAATCTAACAAAGCGTGCTTCTCTTTCCTTCCTCGCCTCGCTCTCCTCTTCCTCAGTGCTTTACACAGTAGGAAGAATCCTGCACAGGTGCAAGCAGACGTCCAGAGGTACAGAGTAGAGATGTGTTCAGACATATAGATATATATATATATGGTATAGATGCCACTAGCTGCTGTTCCAGATCCCTCCAGCTGCAGAAATATGTTGTTTTTATACAGCTTTGATAGTTTGTGTTTGACTGTGTTTTGGTTTTAAACGCCTGGAGACAAACCACAATGAAGGAGATGGATTGAAATAGCACTGCTTTTCTTTCGTGAGAAATATCACAGACTAAAATTGAAGTTATAATTGAAAACTGCACTGCTCTGCGAGATCAGAGATATCCCAATAATGTCTGTGTGATCATTTAGGAGATCCATCCATGCTTCTCAAAACAAGGCAGTACTCTTCTACCTTTTCTCTTCACTACATATGAGTACTCTTATATTATTAGTTTGTATAATGTGTGTTTTGCACAACAACTTAAGGTTTTTCCCTTTAATACCATGGCACATTTCAGACACAAATGCATTTCAAAGTGCCTTACATGAGCGTTCACACATAAGAGAAAGACCATTTTTTAAAGAGACAGACGATGGTTTAAAATCAGCATTTGAAGAACAGCTGATCCTGCAGGAGGTGCAGAAATAATAATAATATGTTAGATGGATAGATGGATAGATGGATAGATGGATAGATGGATAGATGGATAGATGGATAGATAGATAGGTAGGTAGGTAGGTAGATAGATGGATGGATAGATGGATGGATGGATGGATAGATAGATGGATAGATAGATAGATAGGTAGGTAGGTAGATAGATAGATGGATGGATGGATAGAGAGATAGATAGATAGATAGATAGATGGATAGATAGATAGATAGGTAGGTAGGTAGGTAGGTAGGTAGGTAGGTAGATGGATAGATAGATAGAGAGAATAAACACAGCAGCTTAATAGTAAAACTGTACAGTAAAAAGAGCAATTACATATCTACAGTAAACATGAAACATAGACGTTGAGGAATAAACTCTGGAAAAGCAGCGCTACACAGAGAAGTTTTTAGCCTCGATTTGCACAGTAAAGGACAAACATCCGAGTGAAGGAAGGATCAGAAACACACATTTCTGAGAGGATGGGAAACCTTACATTCAGACTAAAGCTCTGATGTAGAGAGGAGCTGATTTGAAGGTAGACATAATTTTAAACTTCGCTTTAGAGAAGCTGTCACATGCTTTTCTGCGTGTGAGTTGTGTTCAATGCCATCTTCCAAGTACATATTCCCAACAGAGATTAAAGGTGTCCACTTAACAAACACTACATGTCATCCCTGTAGCTTTCAGTAGTTCCTCTTGTTTCCTGAGTAGCTGTAGCATCAAACTGAACAGAAACAGAACGATTTGATCATTTATTTAACTGTTTTGCCTTCATTACATCTGGAAATGCTGCGGTGAGTACTTCATGTACTGTAGATGACAGAAATACGTTTTTTAAGATAGCAGTAGTGTGTGTTTCTTGGTGATCATTTTTAAAGGACCAGAGTTGAGGATTTAGTGACATAATTCTGAACTTGTCTCTGTGTTATTCGGAAAATATGTGCAACAAGGTTCCTCAGAAGTTTATCTCTTTGCAGGATCTGAAGGATTTAGTTGCTTTAAACTAAAACATCGCAACAGAAATCTTGGTTTATGGAAAATGCAGATCTGTGATACTGCTTTTTATCAAGTGGCCTCGAAGAACAAATGAAAAACATTAAAGTTTGTCAGTTCCTCTCAGAGACATCAGGTTTTGATTTCTACATGTAAACAGTGGGGGATTTTAGTAATTTTTAAACATAGATCTCAGATGAACGGGGCAGAAAGGAGGGTCTGTTTCATTAAAACTGCACAGGAACATTTAGTCCATTTCTTTATTATTATTGGACTGATTTATGCTGTGAGCACACTGCTGCTACAACATAGTGTAAGAAAAATGGTTCAGACTGTTTTTCAAAACCATGCGTCAAAAAAGTGAATAAAATAAAGACTTTTTAACTTTTTTTTTAATTTAAAAGTCACTATTTATCTCAAGGGTTAGGGTTTGTTGTGTAAACGTAGCTTACACTGAGGGATGAGGGGGAAAAGGAGGTTTAAGGTATACTAATAAGGGAATAAATACATATTGTTATTACCATCATTTATCACACTGGACACCAAAAGGATTTACAAAAAACATTATTAGTATTATTACTATTCTTAGACAGAGTGAATGAACAAGATGGTGACGACTAGAAACCAAGATGGTGACGACTAGAAACCAAGATGGTGACGACTAGAAACCAAGATGGTGACGACTAGAAACCAAGATGGTGACGACTAGAAACCAAGATGGTGACGACTAGAAACCAAGATGGTGACGACTAGAAACCAAGATGGTGACGACTAGAAAACAAGATGGTGACGACTAGAAAACAAGATGGTGACGACCAAAAAACAAGATGGTGACGACTAGAAACCAAGATGGTGACGACTAGAAAACAAGATGGTGACGACCAAAAAACAAGATGGTGACGACTAGAAAACAAGATGGTGACGACTAGAAAACAAGATGGTGATGACTAGAAACCAAGATGGTGACGACTAGAAAACAAGATGGTGACGACCAAAAAACAAGATGGTGACGACTAGAAACCAAGATGGTGACGACTAGAAAACAAGATGGTGACGACCAAAAAACAAGATGGTGACGACTAGAAAACAAGATGGTGACGACTAGAAAACAAGATGGTGACGACTAGAAAAAAAGATGGTGACGACCGACCAAAAAACAAGATGGTGACGACTAGAAAACAAGATGGTGACGACTAGAAAACAAGATGGTGACGACTAGAAAACAAGATGGTGACGACTAGAAAACAAGATGGTGATGACTAGAAAACAAGATGGTGACGACCGACCAAAAAACAAGATGGTGACGACTAGAAAACAAGATGGTGACGACTAGAAAACAAGATGGTGACGACTAGAAAACAAGATGGTGACGACTAGAAAACAAGATGGTGACGACTAGAAACCAAGATGGTGACGACTAGAAACCAAGATGGTGACGACTAGAAAACAAGATGGTGACGACTAGAAAACAAGATGGTGACGACTAGAAAACAAGATGGTGACGACCGACCAAAACACAAGATGGTGACGACTAGAAAACAAGATGGTGACGACCAGAAAACAAGATGGTGACGACTAGAAAACAAGATGGTGACGACTAGAAAACAAGATGGTGACGACTAGAAAACAAGATGGTGACGACTAGAAAACAAGATGGTGACGACTAGAAAACAAGATGGTGACGACTAGAAAACAAGATGGTGACGACTAGAAAACAAGATGGTGACGACCGACCAAAAAACAAGATGGTGACGACTAGAAAACAAGATGGTGACGACTAGAAAACAAGATGGTGACGACTAGAAAACAAGATGGTGACGACTAGAAAACAAGATGGTGACGACCGACCAAAAAACAAGATGGTGACGACTAGAAAACAAGATGGTGACGACTAGAAAACAAGATGGTGATGACTAGAAAACAAGATGGTGACGACCGACCAAAAAACAAGATGGTGACGACTAGAAAACAAGATGGTGACGACTAGAAAACAAGATGGTGACGACTAGAAAACAAGATGGTGACGACTAGAAAACAAGATGGTGACGACCGACCAAAAAACAAGATGGTGACGACTAGAAAACAAGATGGTGACGACTAGAAAACAAGATGGTGACGACTAGAAAACAAGATGGTGATGACTAGAAAACAAGATGGTGACGACCGACCAAAAAACAAGATGGTGACGACTAGAAAACAAGATGGTGATGACTAGAAAACAAGATGGTGATGACTAGAAAACAAGATGGTGACGACTAGAAAACAAGATGGTGACGACTAGAAAACAAGATGGTGACGACTAGAAAACAAGATGCGACTAGAAAACAAGATGGTGACGACCGACCAAAAAACAAGATGGTGACGACTAGAAAACAAGATGGTGACGACTAGAAAACAAGATGGTGACGACTAGAAAACAAGATGGTGACGACCGACCAAAAAAACAAGATGGTGACGACTAGAAAACAAGATGGTGACGACCAGAAAACAAGATGGTGACGACTAGAAACCAAGATGGTGACGACTAGAAAACAAGATGGTGACGACTAGAAAACAAGATGGTGACGACTAGAAAACAAGATGGTGACGACCGACCAAAAAACAAGATGGTGACGACTAGAAAACAAGATGGTGACGACTAGAAAACAAGATGGTGATGACTAGAAAACAAGATGGTGACGACCGACCAAAAAACAAGATGGTGACGACTAGAAAACAAGATGGTGACGACTAGAAACAAGATGGTGACGACTAGAAACCAAGATGGTGACGACTAGAAAACAAGATGGTGACGACCGACCAAAAAACAAGATGGTGACGACTAGAAAACAAGATGGTGACGACTAGAAAACAAGATGGTGACGACTAGAAACCAAGATGGTGACGACCGACCAAAAAACAAGATGGTGACGACTAGAAAACAAGATGGTGACAACTAGAAAACAAGATGGTGACGACCGACCAAAAAACAAGATGGTGACGACCAGAAAACAAGATGGTGACGACTAGAAAACAAGATGGTGACGACTAGAAAACAAGATGGTGACGACTAGAAAACAAGATGGTGACGACTAGAAACCAAGATGGTGACGACTAGAAAACAAGATGGTGACGACTAGAAAACAAGATGGTGACGACTAGAAACCAAGATGGTGACGACTAGAAACCAAGATCGTGACGACTAGAAACCAAGATGTTGACGACTAGAAAATATACATGTTAATTGAGTTAATTTAATTTAGTTATTATATTGTATTCAAGTATTCTAATGTACGACTGCACTTGAAAGCACTTCAAAGATAGCTGGCGGTGAGAAAAACGTTATTAAAAAATGTAAAACTTTATAAAACCACGTTACTTCCCCTCCTCGTTGAAGTGTTGTAGGACACACAAAAAAGAGATGTTATATGTAGAAATATTCTCCTCATGCACTCTGCTGTGCTGCTGATGCTGATATTGTTCTCGCGGTATGAATAAATCAGGGTTTGGAGGTTTATCTGTTCTCCTGTCTCTCAGATAAAGACCGGATGACGAGGAGGAAGAGCTTCGTGGACACCATCTCTCTGCAGGTGGACATCATCTCCAACATCCTGCCTGACAAGGTCCGTCTACACGCTATAATTATTAACATTATTAATTATCTTTTATTATTATTTTTAATTACTTTTATTTGATTTGAATTTTTAATGTATTTATTGTATTACTTTTGTATTATTGTAAATAATATTTGTATTACTTTTATACTTTTTAATGTGTTTGTTCTTTTATTATTATTATTATTATTATTATTATTATTATTATTATTATTATTATTATTTTGTTTTTAAATGTATTTTCTTCGGGATGTATAAACTGTCTAATTGTTGAAATAGTAGAATCAATAATAAATCAAAGAAAAAATAAACAAAATATAGAAAAACGTTTAACAAAAGTTAAAAAGAAGACATTCCCGTCAATAACACAGAGTTCAATCAGGAGAGACGGTTTTGATGAAAGAGTACATATTTATTGCCAGGAATACACAAATGATTGTAATGGAGTTTTGGCGATTAGGCCCCGTTGTGCAGGAGTATCATTCGGGAGGGGAGAACCGATCAGATGAAACCCCCCCCGGGGTCTAGACACTGGTGGTGGTGAATGGATAGTTGGGGTCGGTCTGAAGGGGAGTGGCTTAGCTTGACCCTGGTGGTGGTGAATGGATGGTTGGGGTCGGTCTGAAGGGGAGTGGCTTAGCTTGACCCTGGTGGTGGTGAATGGATAGCTGGGGTCGGTCTGAAGGGGAGTGGCTTAGCTTGACCCTGGTGGTGGTGAATGGATAGTTGGGTTCGGTCTGAAGGGGAGTGGCTTAGCTTGACCCTGGTGGTGGTGAATGGATAGTTGGGGTCGGTCTGAAGGGGAGGGGCTTAGCTTGACCCTGGTGGTGGTGAATGGACAGTTGGGTTCGGTCTGAAGGGGAGGAGCTTGACCCTGGTGGTGGTGAATGGATAGTTGGGTTTGGTCTGAAGGGGAGGGGCTTAGCTTGACCCTGGTGGTGGTGAATGGATGGTTGGGTTCGGTCTGAAGGGGAGGGGCTTAGCTTGACCCTGGTGGTGGTGAATGGATAGTTGGGTTCGGTCTGAAGGGGAGTGGCTTAGCTTGACCCTGGTGGTGGTGAATGGATAGTTGGGTTCGGTCTGAAGGGGAGGGGCTTAGCGTGACCCTGGATTCAGAGGGACAGGAGGTGAAAAGGGGTGGAGGAGGGTTGCGTCGAGTCACCTGAAATGACAGCTGTCGGAGGAGAGAGAGCAGATTTAAAAGGGTTAGCGGAGCGCTATGATAGGCTTGTGAGAATAGAGCGAAGTGATTGGTTAAGCTAGGGAGTGACGCCCCCGATCACTTATTGAGAGGAGAGAGTAACATAGAAATAGTAAATTAATTAGTAAACACGGTCTTCCTGGTTGAACTTGCGTTGAGCTTCATTTGTAGTATTTTTTAAAGTGTATTATTCAGGGTATGTTCATCAGATGTCATCCTCATGTGTTTAAATCTAATATGTGTTTTATTTGTATTTCCTCTAGTCCCAGCTGGCCGAGGAGATCACGTTCGAGACGCTGAAGAAAGCCATCGGTGAGATTTCAGAGACGTTTCTGAGACTTTCTCCTTAAACCTCGTCCCACCTTTTCTGCTGAAATCCCTCCCAGATTACAAAGGAAATGTTGACTTTTGTCTGGAGCTCCATCATCCTGGATTATTGCAATTCCCTTTTATCAGGCTGTCCAAACTCATCATGAAAGACAATGGACCATCTTGTCATTTGACTATATTCTCAGATATGTTTGTTGTTTTTACTTTATATCATTCATGTTTGTTGATTTGTGAAGCCCTCTGAGACAAATGTGTTTTGTGATATCGGGCTATATAAATACATTTGAATTGAATTGAATTGAAGCCTCCATGTTTGTTTGCCCTCAGACACGACGGGGGTGGAGGAGCAGGAGCGGGAAAAGAGGCGTCAGCTGATGGAAAAGTTCCAGAAAGCTCCGTTTGAAGAGATCGCCGCTCACTGCGAGTCCAAGGTGAGACAAACCAGTACCACGTTTCCATTAACCACCCCTTCATACCTCTATTCTACTGTGGAGTTAAATATTGGAGGTTTTAAATTATTTAATTATGGCTGATTTCTTCCTGCAGGCGAACTTGTTGCACGACCGTCTGGCTCAGATCTTCGAACTAACCATCAGGTCAGTCATCTTTTTGTTTACTTTAGTTAATACTTACTTGAATTTAGGATTTGATAATACTATCCATGCATAGCCACGTCGTCATCAACATGTGTCCCCTCTTCTTCATGTCTCTTCTACATCAACATGTGTCCCCTCTTCTTCATGTCTCTTCTACATCAACATGTGTCCCCTCTTCTTCATGTCTCTTCTACATCAACATGTGTCCCCTCTTCTTCATGTCTCTTCTACATCAACATGTGTCCCCTCTTCTTCATGTCTCTTCTACATCAACATGTGTCCCCTCTTCTTCATGTCTCTTCTACATCAACATGTGTCCCCTCTTCTTCATGTCTCTTCTTCATCAACATGTGTCCCCTCTTCTTCATGTCTCTTCTACATCAACATGTGTCCCCTCTTCTTCATGTCTCTTCTACATCAACATGTGTCCCCTCTTCTTCATGTCTCTTCTACATCAACATGTGTCCCCTCTTCTTCATGTCTCTTCTTCATCAACATGTGTCCCCTCTTCTTCATGTCTCTTCTACATCAACATGTGTCCCCTCTTCTTCATGTCTCTTCTACATCAACATGTGTCCCCTCTTCTCCATGTCTCTTCTTCATCAACATGTCCCCTCTTCTTCATGTCTCTTCTTCATCAACATGTGTCCCCTCTTCTTCATGTCTCTTCTACATCAACATGTGTCCCCTCTTCTTCATGTCTCTTCTACATCAACATGTGTCCCCTCTTCTTCATGTCTCTTCTTCATCAACATGTGTCCCCTCTTCTTCATGTCTCTTCTACATCAACATGTGTCCCCTCTTCTTCATGTCTCTTCTACATCAACATGTGTCCCCTCTTCTTCACGTCTCTTCTACATCAACATGTGTCCCCTCTTCTTCATGTCTCTTCTACATCAACATGTGTCCCCTCTTCTCCATGTCTCTTCTACATCAACATGTGTCCCCTCTTCTTCATGTCTCTTCTACATCAACATGTGTCCCCTCTTCTTCATGTCTCTTCTTCATCAACATGTGTCCCC
This sequence comes from Trematomus bernacchii, assembly GCF_902827165.1. NCBI lineage: Eukaryota > Metazoa > Chordata > Actinopteri > Perciformes > Nototheniidae > Trematomus > Trematomus bernacchii. The sequence continues at coordinate 730,944 of NW_022987669.1, read as the reverse complement.
TCTTCTTCATGTCTCTTCTTCATCAACATGTGTCCCCTCTTCTTCATGTCTCTTCTTCATCAACATGTGTCCCCTCTTCTTCATGTCTCTTCTTCATCAACATGTGTCCCCTCTGTGGAAAGAGACTCTGAAAGTTTCAGGAACAAAGATTCTCTCTCTTTTTGATCCATTTCTATAAAAACCTGTCTGAAAATGAGCTGATCAGATTTTGGCCACTTGATGATGTCATAACGATGTTTTGTCTTGTGTAACCATTAGCCAATCAGCAACCAAGGTAACCCCCCCCCCCTTATCACCTGAATCTCCTCCTAGAGCACCATTGAGTTCTTTGTAACCAAATCTCTCTCAGAGGGGCGTGGGGAGGGGCTCCTTATTTTCATCTAAAGTAACAGACAGAGAATCAGCACTTTGGAAACAGGGCTGAAACAGAGGGGATTATGGGTAATGCTGCAATGATCTGTTTGGTGTTTCAGCCAATCAGAGACAGGCTCTGCATATATCTGAGACCTGTGATACATTGATGAAAACAGTATAATAGGGGACCTTTAAAGGTTCAGGAAGTCATTTATTCAAGTGGATCTTCCGTGAGTTTAAGCGACTTCTATAACGTTCCCCCCTCTCTCCTCCACAGACCCCCCCCCAGTCCTTCAGGGGTCGTCTCCATTTCCTCCGGACACAATCAGTCCGTCCCCGTCTACGAGATGAAGTTCCCCGACCTGTGTGTGTACTGATCTCACACACACGCGCACACACACACACACACAGTGATATATCAGCAAACTGCTAAGGAAGAACTCTCACTCTGTACTGTCGTTTCCTCAGACCAGCACAGCGTCGCACAAAATGCAGAAAAACACAAAAAAACTTTAATCTGAAAATCCAAGCAAAAATCAGTTTATAATCTCCAGTTAGTTTGACAGCCTTTTAATGGAAAACGGTACAAAGAATCACACAATTCTGTTCAAATCTACTTTAAAAACTTGGATTTTCTGATTGCTGATGTTCTGCATTTTGTTGCCTGACATCCCTGAAGCTACACGAATAATAAGAGTCACGAAGAACAAACTAAAGCCACCATCTTCCACTCCTTAGTGTTTAGATGCTGAAATATGCCACTATCAAAGGCTTCCCGCCTTGTACATACGCTGTAGGGTAAATCAATCACTCGTTACATTGGATAAAACCACTTTAAAGCTTAAAAAACGTGCGTCTAGTGTTAGCTGTGATGCTAATTCTCCAGAGCCAGCTTCTACGTATCTGTTCTCATGTCTCACAAATAAACCTAAATGTTAAATATATCAGTTATCAGAACTGAATTAACTTGTGGTAGATTAGATCTTAAGCTCTTAAAGGTAACCTAAGCACCAGAAACAGGCTTCAAGACGCAGCTAAGTTTCACGAGAGGAAACTGAAATCTAGAGCAATACTTAAGACGTGGTGAGAGTTTGTGTTCAGGACAAACGGCTCGCTCATAGTTGGTGATTTCCCTCTTTCTGTCGTGTCTTATATAGGTTTTAGTGCATGTCAATGGTCTGAAAAAGCAAAAAAAAGGTCTGGAAAATATCACTTTGGAACCCTCGCGCTCCTATTGGCTAGCGCTCCAACGCGTTGTGCGTGATAGGCTAAGGGCAGGGACATCTTTAAGTGGTTAACCAATCACAACAGAGCAAAAAAAAGGATGGAAAAAGGTGCAAAAAAAAAAAGATCCCGTTGATTTTTCTTTAAAACTTGGATCCTAAATCCACCGAGAGATGATTTTTAGGTGAGAAAAAGTTAAATTTGGGTCCTGTTTTGTACAGAATGGTTAAAGATGGAAAGTGAGTGAAAGAGACGAGGAAGAGTGTCGGGATGTTTTGTGATTTGATCGAGTACGTTTCAGATGGTTTGGGAAGTTAAAGGATGTGAAATCACCAACATGAGCTGAAGCATTTGATCTCTAACAGGAAGTCAGTCTTCTTCAGGATCAGTTTGAGAGTCTGTTTCCACCTGGTGTTAAATCATGTGTATCTGTACGTCAGGAACAATACATGTCAATGCAGCAGAACACAGTGTTTCTGGATATGGCTTTATGATAGAAAATGACCACGACTATTCTTTTCTATCATAAACCGTTGGTGTATTCAACACTTCTGAGTTCACAACAGGACTCTATGAGTAATATGCACATAAACATCTGAGGCTCCTAAATGTTGATGATGCATGATGGGAAAAGTGTGCATCGTGCAAGCTGATTGGCTCTTTACTATGGGGGTAACAGGAAACAACAACAGGAACCTTTTCAAGTGAGATTTGACAGCTTTTACAAGTAATATTTTACAGTTCATCTCAAATGAATTGTTCCATGTCGTGTCAGCAAAGTCTTATCCTCAGTCAGTCAGACAGCAGGCCGTTCAAATCCATTCATATTGAAGCCTAAGGTTAATTTGAGAGCCTTTAATGTCGCTAAAAAGCATAAATAATCTACTTTTAAACGTGTGAAAATCAAACTACAATCCCATATTATTTACAGACTTGCTTCGTCCGACACATTATGGATACAAATTATAATTATTGCTACAATTAACGTAAGAAAACCCACTTCTTCACAGAGTCAAAGTCCATGGGGTCTTTTGCCAAAAAAGTAAAGAAATAAAGGCAAAAATACTAGGAAATAAGGCCTTTAAAAGTTACGTTTTAAAAGTTATTTAACATCCAATTTGGTCGATTTAGAAGTAAGAGAAGGAGTCGTTTTTGGAGCTGTCGTTAAAATGAATAAAAGCACGACAGTAGGCAGTTAAAAGTTGGGTTTCATAGTTAATACTCACATTAAATCTGGTCCGATAGTCGTCACATGACCCTTATCTTAGCATTAATTGAACATCATTTTGTACGTTCACCTAAATGCAGCGTGGAGATCATGTTTCAGCTTTTAAAAGTTGAGTTTAACACTTAAAAAGCAATCAATTTTGATCCTTTTGGTTTAAAAACAGTAATGTTTCTCACTCTCCTGATAAGTGGGGTGTAGTTGCAATAAAGACCATGACTATCCACTAAAAAGAAGAAGGACAGACGCCTCCAAAAGCTGATTTTCACACTTAATTTCTAACCAAATTTGGTCGGTTTCCAACCAATAAAGTAGTCCCTCTTTGGCTGATATGAAAATGGATGCTTGGTCAGATTGTGCTTCCAGATACAGATGTGTGTTTAATACCAGGTTTAAACAGAGGCTTTGTTCTGCAGATGAAGCTAAATAAACGTACGAGTGGTTTAAAGTGAGTTGACCTGCAGAGTGTGTCCTCTAACGTGAGAAAGACGGAGTTATGAGCCTCAAATAAATGAAGAAAGCGTTTTATATTCCCCGTGTATAAAACCCATCCTCCACCGATGCATCAAAGTGATTCTATCTTTTAGAAATCCACGCTGCTTACCGTCATGCAAACTCATATCATAGCGCTACGTTAAAAACATGCATCATGTGAACGAGCTGCACGATATCACGCTAACGAAAAAAAATGTACTTTTAAATCCGACTTTTCTCCGAGGTGATCACAAAGGAGCCAGCGCAGTGCACACGTCACTGATTTCACTCTGGAGGAAAGTCCGATTGGTTTTAGCTGGAGTTATTTCTTTACGAATGTGTCATTATAGCGGTGTTTCATATATATTTTTGTACATTTTATGCATCACATGCGGTCACACTGTTGCCGGGTAGAGATTTAGAGAGAGGGAGATTTATTCTGCAGATCAAATTTATCGAGATGACGATAAACGCTCATCTGTTTTTATTTGAAATTACATTTGTTTGTTGTTTATTGAAGATGACGGTTCAGGGTTTCAATGAGATGGTGGGAGAAAAGATCCCATTCATACTTCATTTCTCGGTCTTATCCATCGTATCATTTCAATATGCTGACTTACTAACAAATATTATATCTATGGTCAGTTATTTTTGCAAGAAGTGGAGTAAATCTGTGCTTATTTTAGCATTTCAATTGTGTTTTTTTGCACGGAAGTTGCAGCTCAAGATGTATTCAATATTAAAGCTTTAAATTCACTTACACTTATTTTTGCAAAGACAGTTTTACATGTTTCACTATTCTGCTCACGAGGAAATGTCAAAAAACTACTTTATTTCAAAAGAAAACGGACATTTCTTAAAACTGCTTTCACCTTTTTGTTTATTTTCCAGCGGCTCCAGTATTCAAATGATCTGTAAATGCATTTAGAGTGAATTATAAGGTTTATTTCAGAGCCTTTCATGTCCTTTAAATGCAAAAACAATTGAGTTCCCGTTGTTTAATCCGACAGATATTTAGGGTTAGTTGCACGATAAATACTTTGCTCAGAAAGACACAAAAATCATGCCTTTATTAAAAGTTGTGCTCTATTAAATTGGCTGTAATCTGAATTTGACACCGTCTCTAATTGAGTAAATTAAGTTGAGTGAATCTGAGCTGCAACTTCTTGTCAGTAAATAAAAAAAGGTATAATAATAAAGTATAAATCTGATGCAGGAAGCGATCAGTCTGTGAATCTACTTTTGATAAAGCACATTTAATAGACTTAGCTCATTTAGACGGTGTAAAATGTGTTGCTCAAATGAGATGCTGAACATGTATTAACCGTCATAACGAAATATGGTGTTTGCACTTTGATCACTGTGTACTGGTACTATAGCAAAATAAATCGCACAGATTCATGTCGGTACGGTTTTGATCATTCGAGGTATTTTCTCCCATATCGTTCAGTCTGTTGTATCCATGAAGAAATAATAAAAAATAATAATGAAGAAAAAAGTCTGTTCTTACGAGTTATTGAAGTTATTAAAGAGGTCTTATTCTGCTTTTTGGGGGGTTTCCTTCTCCTGTAGTTTTAAAGGTTTTAGTGCATGTAAATGGTCTGCTAAGGTTAAAATCTCAAAGTTCGGGACATAGTGACATCACTACCTAACACTCATGCTCCTATTGGCTATCGCTCCAACACATTGTACGTGAAAGGCTTCTCAGAATTCTGACTTTTTCTAAAAGTTTCAGAATTCTGACTTTTTACTGAAAATCTCAAAATTCAGATTTATTTCTGAAAATCTCAAAATTCTGACTTTTTACTGAAAATCTTTATCACAAAGTATTTAAGAGCGTAGATTAAAAATGAATAATCCGTGTTGAGGCTGAAGTAATAATATTCTTCATATCAATTAATCTATTGGTGATCAGAATAAATATTTTTCTATCAACACTCAACGTTTATAACGGCTTTATTTCTGTTAGAGTTTGAAGGGAAATGCCATAGCTTTTATTTCATTTCTTTTTTTTATTAAAATCATGTGAAGAAAACCTGAAAATCAAAGTAAACATTTAATTTTTTTCTGAAATGTACAACTTCAAATGTGCAACAAAAACCTCTGAAAAACATAATCATAATTATTCCCAAAGCTGCCGTTAGAAGAGAGAAACACTTCTAGATTCCCTCTTCCTCTTCTTCTCCTCCCCCCTCCTCCTCTTCCTCTTTCCCCGCTGGTCTCTGCGCTGTGATTGGCTGTTGGTTGCTGTTCTGTCCTGTGATTGGCCGGTGGTTGTGTGACGGCGGCGCTTTGCTCTCTCCACTGGACGGAGGAAACGTAGTGAAAGAAAAATGAGGAAGATGAGGAGGGTTCTTCGGCTTCTCTTCTTGCTTCATGTTCCAGTTTTCATCGCTGCAGAGAAAAAGGTATTTGTTTTGAACATTTATTAGATAACAAGTTCCTTGACAGTGAGTCTCACACAACATGGTACGCAGATACCATCATATCGTTACAACAAAAATATATATATAATATAATCAAAAAGTACAATATATAATAGTAATTATCAACAAAGCATAATAAATATAACAAATATAGAGTCCAATTAAAGCATGGGTCGGCAACAGACGTCGCCCGCTACGCCGCCCGCCTACGATCACACCGCAAATACTTCAGTCGACGAGTGGCAATAACTGTCCTTACCAGCAGGCAGCGGTAGTGTGAACAGCCAATCAGAGTGATTGCTTGGGCCGACTTTCTCTGACCTCCCGCGGGCGATTCAACATGTTGAATCGGCCGTGGGAGGCATCGGGAGGTGTGAAAAGGTGCCGTAAAGAGACGACGGTGCGGGACACACAAACCTGAGTAGGGCGCCGCGAATGCCCGACTGCCTCTGACGGCCTCTGACGGCCTCTGACGGCCTCTGACTCCCAAAATCTGGCTGGTGTGTCCGGGCCTTTATACCTTACAACAGGTGACCATTTCTCTAAATACACTTCCATCTTGAGTTGTAGTTTTTTACATTTTCGAAAAGAGGTATTTTTACGTCAAAAACTGAGAGAGTTATTTCATGTTTTTCAGGAGTTTTACGAATAATAGGTCTTTTTAGAACAAACTAAAAGAAGTGTATTTGTAGAAAACAGCAGAAGAACTGAGAAGATCACGTCATGGGAACCGTTGTATTTAAGGCATGTTTCTTTGTTTTGTTTTACTCACATTATACATCGCAGAGACTCTGAACTAACGTCAAAATGTGAAGCTCAATTAGAACATGCACGCTATTAAGATAAGATAAGATAAGATAAGATAAGATAAGATGGACCTTTGTTAATCCCCGTGGGGAAATCCAGTAGTTTAAAAAGCAACAGGGTGAGACTAAAAAACAGCACAGATTCACACAAGATGAATACAATTAAAGATACAATTACACTGATATACAGGTAAGAAACTGTTACAATAAGAAATGAATGAAATGAACATGTATAGTACATATTTGAGTCATATATACATATTCAATATATTTACATGTATGTATGCTGGTTATTGTGAAAACAGTGTGTATTTGATGTACAGTACTTGTACCTTCATAACTCTACTTATATTACCCAATTCATCTCAATGTTACTTTAGAACTCTCAACCTTTTGATCCTCAGGTTCAATCCCACCTAACGTCTAATAAGTGTAATATTACATCTGAGGCAGCATTGCAGATCAGCGTCAGCTTTTCAGCATTCACACCTCAATTTCTTCAGGAAGTAGTCTTAGTAGTTCAGATAGTGAGGGATGTGGTTTCAGAGGAGAGATTTAGAGATAGGCCTCGTTGTGTTATATTTGTTTCTTTCGTTTGGCACAATCTCATTTGTCTCCTCCTCCTCCTCCTCCTCCTCCTCCTCCTCCTCCTCCTCCTCCTCCTCCTCCTCCTCCTCCTCCTCCTCCCTTAAAGAACATTTGTTGGCAGTATTCTTTGTTTAAAAGGAATAAACATGTTGGTTAACGTTCACTCTGATCCCCCCTGATATTAGTTGTTGTGTGTTACTATTTCTATTCTATTTTATTTGTATGTACCTGCACTATTATCTGTTTTATTGTGTTGCTCTGTTGGAGGAGCCTGTGACCTCAGATATATCTCCACCGTAGCTATGAACACATGACATTAAAAGCCTTGAATCTTGAATCTACTGTCCTCAGGTCCCCTAGACCTTAGTGGGGACGTAACAGTCAGCTTTTCAGCATTCACACCGCAATTTCATCAAGAATTGCATTGTTTTGTTTTAACTGAGAGAAAGAACATTTACGATGTGACCGCTCACCTGTTCTGGTCTCTTGGAGGTGGAGAAGTCGTGTTTTTATCCGTAGATGTCTCCCGACCTGCTTCAGGTTTCTCCCTGATGACGTCATCAGAGTTTCCTCCCTGGCTCTCCTCACTCTCCTCACTCTCCTCGCTCTCCTCGCTGGACTGAGATGAAAGCCGTGGGTTGGGGGGCCGTGTGGGCCGCCGGCAGGGAGGCTCGGGTCCTCGGCACTGAGCCGCCGGGAGGCTGTGGTTAAAGTGAGCGAACGCCATACACTCTGCCGTGGTTTTATCACACACACACTGCAGTTTATCACACACACTCACGCCCTGACCTGAGGAGAGACGAGTCGTTGAGTCAGGTTTCATTATTGATCATGTTTAACTTGTTTCAATATAAGAAGCAGTGTAGAAGAAGTACTCAGATCCTTGGCTGAAGTAAAAGCAGCAATAGTTATAGGTAAAAGTACTGTAATTTAGTACACATTTTAGGTACTTTTACTATCGTTACACTTCAAAGGTCTCCTATTTCACTGTTTTTAGGCACATAGTATAGGTCTCAGATACATACAAATATATAAAAACATGTCTATGATGTGTTTTGCTCAAAATACCAAACAGATCAACCATTCTAGCCTCACCCCCCTCTATTTAAGCCCTGTTACTAAAGTGCTGATTCTGGGTCCGTAGCTTAATTCTCAGCTAAATTCTGCCGTGATTAAGCTCCATATCATGTTCCAAACCACATCAAGGATTATCTCTGAAACAGTATGGAGCTCAAACTCTTTCTCTCTCTCAGGTTTTACCACAAGGTGAGTTCCTTTTTTAAATGCCTGCTTCTTTACACATACTCTCTCCAGTACAGGTTAGCTCTGAGTGTTAGCGCTGCTTGCTAATGTAAACAAAGACCATATTTCGTCCAAAACACGTCAGGCATTGTATTCATATTTATGTATAAAAGACATCACAAAGTGCATTTTGTATAATAGGTGACCTTTAAGTAAAAGCAGCAATAGATATAGGTAAACGTACTGTACCTAAGTACACATTTTAGGTACTTTACTCAAGTATTTTCCTATCATTACACTTTAAACCAGGGGTCGGCAACCCCTGGCACGCGTGCCAGCATTGGCACGCGGCACCGTAGCCAGTGGCACACTAGGAATAAGTCGAATAAGTGTGCAAAATATTTAAATTGTATTTTCGGATCCTGAACGAGACCGCCGCCAGAGCGCGTCTCCCCGTTACCTGCAGAAGGAAGCCATGCACGCAACGCAGCCCCGCTCTCTTTAACTCCAGGTGACTTTCTGCCGCTTTCCTCCGTGGTGCAGTGCTGATCGTTTCACCACGGAAGAAAGCACTTCACAAATTGCAGTACCCATAAGGAGCTTTACAAATGTCGCAGTTTTTGCGTGGCTGTGTGTGTCTTTAGTTGAAAGCCCAGTGGCGATCTGCTCAACTCTCATTGAAATAATATGCTACAAAGGGGCGGACTGGCCATCTGTGTGTTGAACTTTCCTGTCGGCTCCCAGACCGTAGTCGAGGAGGGCAGAAGCAACGAGCTTCAGGTTCAATAACCCACTTTAGCTTAAATGACTGGAGAGAGGCGAGCTCTTCTTGAGAGGCCGTTGCATTTATTTAGCTGTTCTTCTGTTTCACAAAATACATCACAGACCTCTGTTTTTCTGCTGCCTCGTTTCACTTCCAGAAACATACTCACACGCACACGCCACACCCCTCTCTCTCTCTCTTAAAGGGACAGCGATCTCATCTCACTCTGCATGACCCTAATATCATAACATGTGTGTTCTGGAGAATCACAGAACTGACGATCGTCCTTATTATTATGCCGTTTAAACCAATTATTTAAATGTGTTTGTTAAATTCGGTATCATGTAAGTTGCGCTGACAGGTCCACACACTGCTTCCCCGCAGCGAGGCCCCCCCGCCCTCCTGTTGCTAGATCACGAGCGTCAAGTTCCTCAACATCCTCAACACCCCCCCCCCCCCGTTGATAATTCTCGATCGTTGGCACGCTGATAATTTTTTTTTTTTTAAATGGCACTTCATATCAAAAAGGTTGCCGACCCCTGCTTTAAACAATGCAGGACTTTTGCAAAAGAGTCTTTCTATTGCGTGGTATAAGTACTTTTACTTCGGTAAAGGATAAATGAATACCGTAACACAGGGGTGTCAAACTCAAGACTTCATTTTATGTGGCCCCGCAAGAGCTTGCAAAGTATATAATACGTTTATTATACGGTTACATGCCACTTTACAGAAGCACGTTAAACTACATGTCCCACAATGCATCTTGTTTTGTGACATGCGCACTGAAGAGACTCGCAATTATTTTCTGCTTTCAGACGTAGTTAATTATGAAGTTATTACCCTATCCGATAATAATCCAATGCAGAGGCAATAATGTAATATAATACATTATGTTATATATATTATATATATTATATATTTATATATGTATATTTATAAAGTCTTAAAGTTACTACCGGCCTTTTGAGTGCAACCATAATGCTGATGTGGCCCACGATGAAATTGAGTTTGACCCCCCTGTTTTAAACAATGAAGGACTTTTGCAAAAAAGTCTACAGCGTGGTATTAGTACTTTTACTTCAGTAAAGGATCTGAATACTGTAACACATTAAAGTAGTTGCTTTACTCACAGCGAGGCTTCCCCCCCTCACAGGAAACCTGAGCGCTGAGCTTCCTCTCCGGACTGCAGCCCATCGAGCTGATTTGCTTCAGACAGCAGTGATGGAAGAAGCAGCACCTGAGGAAGAGGAAGAGGAGGAGGAGGAGAAGGAGGAAGAAGAGGAGGAGCTGAGGTTAAAACACCTTCCACATTGTTCTGGGACTTTGTTAGCTACACCTGTACTGGATGGGTGGAGGGGTTTTTAATGAAAACGTAAGTGGGAATTAGAGTGGTGCTGGGATGTTGTATTTCTGTATTGGACCCTGAAGGCAGCATCTCCCTGGTCCAATGGGATTTCTCCATTTGGTTTTGGATTGTGACAGAAATTGGAATCAGAAACAGGTTTATTACCAGGTATGTTGACACGTACGAGGAATTTGATTTGGTGTTGTGGTGTATACATAAAAGTAAAATAAAAATGTATAGAGAACTATTTTAATAAAACTATAATACTATTAAAAAATATAGTAAAAATATAGCAGTATTTACATTGAAATAGAATGGAATAAAATGCAGTAATACAAAAAAAAGTAATATCAACGGCACGTTTATGATACCCACACTTTTTGGGGGTTTTTGGACTCATTCCTGCAGCTCTCACAGTGTAAAGTTAGTTTATCAACACCCTTTTGGGGTTTTCGGACTCATTCCTGCAGTGTAAAGTTAGTTTCTTGCAGTTAACTTCTGTTTATTAACACTGCCGCCCCCTCCTCACCTGTCCAGCTGGTCCTGAGGCTGCCCCCCCTCTCCTTCCTGTCCACAGTAGCAGCCGTACATCTCGTACTCGTGGGGGCATCGTCCGGTCAGACAGTGAAGCATTTCCCCCAGAGCAGGAAGCTCCCGATGGGCCGCCCCCGCGCTGCCGTACAGCGTGAAGGAGTGGCTGCACTCTGAGGGGGACGATATGAAAAAAACTCAATTTAAAGTGTCCTTTTAGAGAGAAATGAGGCCAAAGACATGCAGTTCCTCAGGCGTACCTTTGCTGTCCGGCTGCAGCGGGACGTCAGTCAGACCAATGGACTCCAGCAGAGACCAGGCGAAGAACGGCATCGTCCTCTTCCTCACCTCCAAGTCTGCAGACAGAGAAACAGTCAGGATAAACTTCACTTAATGCAGCATCAGAAGACAGGATGACTAGAAGAAGACCAGAAGACGAGAAGAAGAGCGGAAGACCAGGTGAAGACCAGAAGATCAGAAGAAGACCAGAAGACCAGAAGACCAGAAGAAGACCAGAAGAAGACCAGAAGACCAGAAGAAGACCAGAAGACCAGGTGAAGACCAGGTGACCAGAAGAAGACCAGAAGAACCCGAACAAAAAAACAGAAGAACTAGAAGAACTAGAAGAATCAGAAGAACCAGAAGAACTAGAAGAACTAGAAGAATCAGAAGAATCAGAAGAACCAGAAGAATCAGAAGAACCAGAAGAATCAGAAGAACTAGAAGAATCAGAAGAACTTGAAGAATCAGAAGAATCAGAAGAACCAGAAGAACCAGAAGAATCAGAAGAATCAGAAGAACCAGAAGAATCAGAAGAATCAGAAGAACCAGAAGAACCAGAAGAACTAGAAGAATCAGAAGAACCAGAAGAACCAGAAGAACTAGAAGAATCAGAATAACCAGAAGAATCAGAAGAATCAGAAGAACCAGAAGAATCAGAATAACCAGAAGAATCAGAAGAATCAGAAGAACCAGAAGAACCAGAAGAACTTGAAGAATCAGAAGAATCAGAAGAATCAGAAGAACTAGATGATTCAGAAGAACTAGAAGAATCAGAAGAACTAGAAGAATCAGAAGAACTAGAAGAACCAGAATAAGAACTAGTAGAACCAGAAGAACTAGTAGAACCAGAAGAAGAATGAAACCAGTCTTCTGTTTATATTTTAACTTTAACTCTACCGTCCATATCTCTCTCCGGAGAACTGTCTATTTTCTCCTCTTCCTCACATGGAGCTTCCTCTTTCTTCTCCTGCTCCTCCTCCTCCTCAGATTCAGCCTCAGTGGTGGTCCTGATGGAGGAGGTGTGAGATGATGGAGGTCTGGTGGAGGAGGGCTGAGATGATGGAGGTCTGGTGGAGGAGGTCTGTGATGATGGAGGTCTGATGGATGAGGTGTGTGATGATGGAGGTCTGATGGAGGAAGTGTGTGATGATGGAGGTCTAATGGAGGTCTGTGATGATGGAGGTCTAATGGAGGTCTGAGATGAAGGAGGTCTGATGGAGGAGGTGTGTGATGATGGAGGTCTGATGGAGGAGGTCTGAGATAAAGGAGGTTTGATGGAGGTTTGTGATGGAGGTTTGATGGAGGTTTGAGATGATAGAGGTCTGATGGAGGTCAATGTGGTGGTTTGAGACACACCTCCCACTGAAGGTGTCATTTTGTGACTCACCTGAGCTGCAGAAGGAAGGTGAGGATATTAATAAATCAGGTTATATTGTAATATGCATTTTATAAATCGCAGTACAATGTGCACATTTTTATTTTAACATCCTTTTTTTATATATATATTTGTATTCTATGTTTTATTTATTTTTGGAATTTCTCATTTGTACTTATTATGTTTATATACATATTTGTATTTAACTTTATTTACATTTTTATTGGAAACCTTATTTTCCAAAGTATTTTTATTTTATTTGATCTATTATTTGAATTTTAAATGTTAAATTCTTATGTTTATATAAATATATGTACTTGTTATGGATGGTTGACTTTATGCTAATGTGCAGATTCCAGATTAAATTAATTCTGACATTTTTGTGCATCAGATTCAGATTTCCAACATGGTTTAAACGCTTAAAGAATCCCCCTCTCTCTTGATGTTTTAATGATTTGCCTCACCTTTTCTCGGGGGGGGAGCGATGGGGGGAACCACTTGCTCCCCTGAATTGGGAGGTGTGGTGGGCGTTGTGTTGACGCTGGATATCTTCTCCTGTCCTGTGATCACAAACACATTACAAGTCAAAGTCAAAAGTCAACTTTATTGTCAATCTTTCAGTTTGTGTGTACAGACAGAGAGATCGAAATACGTTTCCCACAATCCCGGATATAAAAACAATTTATTTATAAAAATATGTGTGCAAATATGTATATCCTATATATACACAATCAACAGACACATGTTTACAAATGCACACATTAAGACCGAAATAAAAACACAACAATCAATATATACAAAATAACAGTCACTTCAATATCTTTGAGAATGTGCATTAGTGCAAGATTGTCCATAGCAGCGTAAAAAGTGAGAAGAAACCCTAAAATAAATCAGTCAAGTATGTGGAAAACGTTGTGAAAAAAAATCATGGTATATTATGTTGAATATATCATGGAAGAATATTCATATTTAGTAGGTCAAATATTTCATAAAATGTTAACCCTTTATAGGGCACTAGTAGGTTAACCCTAACCCGTTTCAGGCCTCTGCTGATTGGTCAAATTCCCCAATGGCACGCTCTGTGGCGTAGAGTGATCTTCGCTGATTGGCTGGGAGAAAACCACATGCTTGTCGACCTCACTGAGTCGTGGGGGGGACGCCATGTTTGGGTAACCCTAACCCAAATATGGTTCCTCGCCCGATAAAGGGTTAATGTTATGTTGAATTATTTTTTTTAAAACCATAATGGTCTCTGTCCAATATATTCATAGTAAGTCAAAATACATAAAGTCAAATGTTTCATAAAAGAGTCATAGTGTGTCAGAAACATGAAACATTTTTTATGGTATGTCAAATATATGTAAAAAAGAGAAAATGTGTCCAAGGTTTCCAAAAAAGTCATAGTATAGTATGTTAAAAAATGGATGAAAAAGTAATGGAATAGCAGGTATAGTAGGAAATGTATGAACACATTCAAATTATGTCAAATATTTAATAATAGTGTAGTACGTAAAAAAAAAAAATGCATTTAGTTTGTCAGAAAGTATTATTTTTAAATCCAACCTCGGTCAAACATTTTCCAAACTACAGGTTTCTTTATACCACTTTTAATGATATACTATACTGACAATGTAAGACACCATTTTAGACATACTGTACCGTGACATATTAGTGTAATTTGATATAATGTCAAACTTTGTCTTAAACTAAAAAGACTTTAGGGTTTCCAAACTACAGATTTCTTTCTAACATACTTTTATATCACTTTTAACTCTATACTGACCTTGAGTTGTGTGAAAACCAGTTTCCTCTCGTCTCTCCTCTGAAGCAGGAGGAGTTGTTGTTGTTGTTGTTGTTGATTCTCCTCCACCTGAAAACACAGATTACACAAAGACCTCCAGAAGTGAGACATTCAGGTGTCAAAGAACAAATAACTCACATTTCCTTTTTTCTCCAAACGAAACACAAGTGTGTAATTACTGTGTGTAGGTGTGTGTTTCAGTATCTTGATCTACACATATTATATTTAAACAGTTTCCACAGTAATCTAAAACAACAGTTCAAACAACTCAATAAAGCATGAATACATAACTGTTTAAATCACATTTAGAGCATTTGTGTGTTTTTTTCTCTCAATTACATGTGAATATTTCGATGAAAATACAAATATAAAGCATTGTATTTCTAAACTGAACAAGTAGGACACACCTCTCTTTGTAGGATTTTCCCCATTCAGAAGTAAACTTATTGTAAAGATCCAATTTTGTCCAAAAGCTTCAAAAGTATGTGACCTATGCTCAAATCAATGCAGCATTGTATTACAAAATGTGACGATTACGGAAAACACCTTTAATTTAATTAGAGTGACTTTTCTATTATATATTATTACTGTTATTTGATTTTTTTGTATCAAGAGGTGTGTACATGTAGTCTAATTTATTTCTCCATTGATTTCGAATCATTAGGTCACATGACATTGAAGCTATTGAAGATAAATGGACACTTTTCAATTAAGACATTTTTGATTTTCATAATTTATCGACATTAAATGCATTCATCTGACCTGATGGAGAGGCTGATGTTGTCCTTTCAGATGTTGTTGAAGTTCCTAACACCTCGTTGGATGCATCTGGGGATACAGGTGGTATTGTTGTTGTTGTTGTTGTTTTAGCCGTTGTTGTTGTAGTTTGAGCCGTTGTTGTTGTTGTTGTTTTGGCCGTAGTTGTTGTTGCAGTAAACACAGTAGTGAGGATGTCTTTAACTGAGGAAGAAGATTCTAAAAATAGACCAGATTCAGAAATGTATCTCCCTTTTAAGTGAGACAAATGATGGAGGATTTTGTGATTAGTTTAAAGTCACCTTGCTCATCTGAAGCTCCCTCCTCCTCTTCATCATCGTCTTCCTCCTCTTCCTCTTCTTCAGATGACCTTCTCCTCTCAGACGGTCTGATTGGTGCTTTTGCTGTCAGTGACGTTGTGACGATGAACGAATCTGTAAAAACATCATAAATATTTTATTCTTACTCACAATAAATATACAATTTTGTATATATATACTATATATATATTTTTTGTATTCTAATATTAACCGTTTGGACTGATAATGACTCAAAATAAATTGTACATTTCCCCCAAAAATTGCTTTTTAGACACATCTACAGAACTTTTTATAAAAAGACATAAAAAAGACAAGTTAGTCCTAAAACATTTTTTCTTAAAGGTATTTTTTAGCCACTTCCTATCTTTTTTTGACTATTTGTTAAATGTTTTGTATGTTTTTGATATACTGTATGCCTAAACATGTCTCGTTAAATGAAAATAAGTGTGATAAAAAGGTTAAAATGAGCAGATATAAAACATTTGATTGATAAAAAAGTCTGAAAAACTTCAAAGAAGGACCGAAACCTCTTATTTCTTTATCAGCTTCCTCAGATGACTCCTTCAGGTTGGTTAGTGTCGGCTCTTTGGGAGTTGTAGTCCTCAGAGGAGTTGTAGTCCTCAGAGAAGTTGTAGTCCTCAGAGAAATTGTAGTCCTCAGAGGAGTTGTAGTCCTCAGAGGAGTTGTAGTCCTCAGAGTTCTAGTTGTAGTTTGAAGGGAGGATGTTGAAGGTGTTTCTGTGTTTTTGTCTTCAAAGCTCGGTTGTGATGTTTTGATTGGCTCTGATTCTGATCCGAGACCGACCAGACCTGAATCTGAAAAAGAGAAGGCGAAAAGAGTTTAAAGAGGCCCTATTCTGCTTTTAGAGGACTCTTTAAAGTAGAGACACTACATACTGATATACACCTGAACATCAGCAGGAGAGAACTCTTTAAAGTAGAGACACTACATACTGATATACACCTGAACATCAGCAGGAGAGAACTCTTTAAAGTAGAGACACAACATACTGATATACACCTGAACATCAGCAGGAGAGGACTCTTTAAAGTAGAGACACTACATACTGATATACACCTGAACATCAGCAGGAGAGAACTCTTTAAAGTAGAGACACAACATACTGATATACACCTGAACATCAGCAGGAGAGGACTCTTTAAAGTAGAGACACTACAGTACATACTGATATACACCTGAACATCAGCAGGAGAGGACTCTTTAAAGTAGAGACACTACATACTGATATACATCTGAACATCAGCAGGAGAGGACTCTTTAAAGTAGAGACACTACATACTGATATACACCTGAACATCAGCAGGAGAGGACTCTTTAAAGTAGAGACACTACATACTGATATACATCTGAACATCAGCAGGAGAGGACTCTTTAAAGTAGAGACACTACATACTGATATACACCTGAACATCAGCAGGAGAGGACTCTTTAAAGTAGAGACACTACATACTGATATACACCTGAACATCAGCAGGAGAGGACTCTTTAAAGTAGAGACACTAGATACTGATATACACCTGAACATCAGCAGGAGAGGACTCTTTAAAGTAGAGACACTACATACCGACACTAATTCAACTATTTATTTCTTTTTCTGTGTTTTTTTATCCTTCACATATCCTTACTTTAAATCTCGTTTTTGTAAGTGATAATTTTCTTACATTTTCTTTTTACTGTTACAGCTTTTATTCCAAACAAAGCCGTTGGGAACATTTTATAAATTGGAGATCGGGTAAATCAAGTTCAAGGTTCAAGGCTTTTATTGGTCATACGAACCTACAGTAGTTATGACGATGACAATCTTAGGTCACAGGCTCCAACAGTGCAACACAATAAAACAGAATTTCACTGCCCAGTCAAAGGATTTTTCAGAAAAAACGATCACTTCATGGAAATTAAATGTAACAAACATCACCAACTGTTCTTCTTTATATCCAAAACTAAAATACTGTTTGTATTCCTGAGTGTTTTCTCCGTCACAGCCTCATTTAAGCCTTTGAAAGCGGCGTAATGTGAGTCATGCAGCAGGAGGAGAACAGCAGGGAAATTATTTCTGGAGATTTAGAAGCTGCAGGATGGTCAGCTCGAGCCAAATGTAATTATGAGCAGCTTGGGAAAAACAAGATCGCCAGAAAAGTATTTCAGAGAGGAAAACAGGAAGTAAACGCACAGAGAGGAGAAAGTGTTTTACCTCTCGAGATGAAACTCGTGTGCGCTGTTTCTTCTTTTTCTACTTCCTCTGCAACGTCTTCACCTTCCTGAAACTCCTCTGAAAAGACAGATAAATCACATTAAAGGTGGGGTAGGTAAGTTTGAGAAACCGGCTCGAGATACACTTGTTGTTATATTCCATGGAATGCTCTTAACATCCCGATAGCAATGAATATCTTAAGTGCTTTGACAAAAAATCCATAAAAAATGTCCTCTGTGGAAGCCGTAGTACTGTAAAAAGCACGACCAATCATCTGAGCCGGCCCGGCTAAAATAACTGGATGGCCTACCTGCCTGTCAGCCTTCCATCTGTGCACAAACTTATCTCGTGCCCTCATTGGTCATGTGCGCGTTCGTGTGTGTTGGAGGAGGGGCTCTGTAAGGAAGTGGCAGATTTTCTCCGGTTGTGTATTTTCAAATTCTAGCACACTCGAACTGGTTTCTCCAAAATTACCTACCCCACCTTTAACACACAACTCCATTTTAAGAACACAGCTAATAGTTTTAATAGTGTTTAAAAGATTTAAAGAAAACAGTTATGCCCTTTGAGGCTGTACTTGGGCATAGTTGTGATTTGAGCTAAATGCTAACGTTAGCGAGCTCAAATTAAGCGGGTATATTGTAGCCTATACCATGTTCACAATCAGCGTTCTAGCATGATTAAAAAAGAGAATTGTGATGCTCTTTGAGGCTGTACTTGTGCTAAGCTTTGATTTCAGCTAAATACTTAGCATTATCAAAATAACACTGCTAATAATCCTGATTAAAGTAAACCATGTTCACAATCAGAGTTAAGCATGCTAGCATGATTAAAAGGAAACAGTCTCGCTCTTTGAGGCTGTACTTGGGCATAGTTGTGATTTGAGCTACATGCTAAAAGTGTAATGCTCAAAGTAAATACGCTAACATACTCATGCTAAGCAGATATATTGTAAACCATATTCACAATAAGAGTTAGCGTGCTAGCATGCAAAGTACAACTGAGACTGACGCTAATGGGATTAATGACCAATACATGCAAAGCTATTGGACAAAGAAATTATATTTTCCAGAAGGTTAAAGTAGGAAAAGTCAGAGGATTACCTGTCATTCAAGTTAGAGCTTTAATTGACACCTAATCAAGCACAACCCACGGTGGAAGTTTTTGCAGATGATCCTGAATAGAAACCTAACGTTTTCCCTTAAACAATTATTTGAAAAAGACCAGATTTAAGATCAAGTTTTTAGAACAGCCCGACCCTGGTGGGCAGAAAATCAAAGCTCTAAGGACAATTCTCCCTTAGATGTCTTAAAGCCATAATCTAGCCTGTCGTTGTTATGCCATTTATTGCAAAACTACAATATTTGAAGTTCTGTTGTTAAATGAATACGTAATGTTGATGACGTTGTAGCCATGACAACGGCATTGACCTCTGTTAAAATGACTTATTTGCACCATAAGGATTATACAATGTTACACCATGATGCATGACACCTTCATCTTTCGGCAGCTGCTCTTGGCTGCTGGGCGGGGGGGTGCTGAGGTGTCCGACCCCCCCCCAGGAGTCGCTGCTATTGAGGGTCATCAGAGGGTCCATGTCTGCAGGAAAGACACAATAGCAATCAGAGCGAGTCAAATATAACATAATCAACTGTGTGAGTCTCAGTTAATTGTCATTTGATAATTGTTTAAAATCAATCTAAATGTTAATTTAATCTGTTTACAAACTGCGTCTGACAAATAAACATGTAAGAAATATTTTTAACGTGAACTCGGATACAGAATTTTTTTTTACCTGCAGACAGGACGGAAGAGTTGGAGAGGAAGAAGCTCAGAGAGTCGTTTACTGCAGAAAGATCGTCTGAGAAGGACAGACACAGGAGGAATTCAGTCTCTGTGTTTAAATACACTAGAAATCAGTGTTTCAACTCAGGTTTTCACATAATCAATGAATTATAAGATTGATTACAATGGATGCCTTGGTCTGAACACACCTGATATCTTATGTAGTTACGACTACTATCTACCTGTCTCGTTCAATTTGAGTTTGTTTTCATTTGGATTCTCTAAGCTTTTCAATGACTATATTTGTTTCTTTTGCACAATACCTTAATGCTTTTCTGTTTAGTTTTAATTGTTATGTTGTAAAAAGGCTGTTTTTGAAATATTGAAGTTTAGGAAAGAACTCATGCTTTAATTTGAAAGACCCTTAAACCTGCATTCTCTCTAATATCCAGCAGGGGGCGATGTTTGCAAAAAGAGGTCAAAATGTATAGAAGTCTATGAGAAATGTAACCTACTTCTCTCTTGATTTATTAGCTCTGTAAACAGTTTCCTGATGAGTTTATAGTCTCACTCTCTAGTTTCAAGTCTTTTTCAACACACCATGACAACACACTCTCACTCCCTAAGCGTCCAGGAGCGACGCTTGGTCAGGGTCCCGTGGCGTCCAGTTGTGACGCGCCGAGGCTCCTTCAGCTTCATAAACGGACGCAAAGAGCTTTCAACTGATTGCAATGTATTCCCATCTGCGGCGGTATTTGACGCTTAGGGAAGCACGGCATTCGCTTGTGTCGGAGGCTGTTAAAGGCAATGTGAGCGTCCATTCCCATTGGATAACGGAGAATTGTACACCCGGAAGTAAGTATTCCCCTTACTGTATTGATTTGACAGTGATATCTCCACTACTCATCAACTCAAAAACACCAGATTACTGTATCCTTGTTAATTAAACGACGGTTTTAGTGTGTGTACAATGCTTTTGTCACGTTTTCCCCTTCAATTCTGAGAAACAAGTCGTTTTCTATGAGTTTTGGATGGCCGAAGACATGACATTACCCACAATCCTCTGTAGCAACCATAGACTGTATAAAACAATTAAATAATACATTATTCCGAATGTGCTTGCTTTTCTCTTTGAAAGTCATCACATAACGGCATTGTAATACACGTTTCGGCTGCATTAAATATTACATATCTGCCGTAGTTAACTCTATTTATTGAGCCCTGATGAGAAGACTTCTAGACAAACAGGAACTGCCGCCAAAACTGAAAACTTGACGTGGATCTTAAATATATAAGCAATTAAACAACATCTTACATTTCTTTTCACACAATACGTCTCCTTGCAGTATCAACACTAATTCGGCTGACTTTTATATTTGATCCAATTGGTAGATAGGCTGTATTTACGCCATAACGGTGCACAGCTGATAGAAAGGGACACCTACTGGTTAAAGCACGCTATTGCATTTTATAATTTTATTATCGGCGCGTCACAACTGGACGCCACAGGACCCTGACCAAGCGTCGCTCCTGGACGCTTAGGGAGTGAGAGTGTGTTGACCATGACGTTCATTTCGTAAATTATGATCCCGTTTTGAGTCAAATTATTTACTTTGTGATTGACAGGTTACTTTAATCCTTTCACAGTTGGTTTTCCAGTTCCTGAAAGTTAATTCTAAACATTTTGTTGACTAAAATGGCTTTTTAAAGGTAATGTAATTTGCTCTTTCCTGCATCCTCTTGCGTAATTGTGTCCGAAATCATGTCAAAAACGGTAAACCACCAACCAATGGGTGACGTCACCAATATTTGGTCCACTTTTTATGTACAATCTATAGTTGGACTCATTCATTTCTATGATTATACGGCCTTTGCGTGCCTCAGTGACATATGAGGCACGTTATACCTGCTTTTCATCCCTACACCACGTCATCAGAGAGGCTTAAAGTGAAATGAAAGTTGATCTGAAGTTCAAACAGTGAGATATTTATTCAAACACAGGAGCTTTATTTGATCCGTTCTGACAGAGCTCTCCTCTGAAGTCTCCTCTTTAACAACCTCTCCTCTCGTCAGACGGATCAAAGAGTTTCTCTGAGCGTGGATTAGCCGTCAGGAGGTCAGCGATTTAATTGGCTGAGAGACGCAGAGGTGTGTGAGTCATCAATGTTCGTTCTCCCTCATCGATTGGTGGATCTGACGCTGGGTGTTTTGGGCGTCTTTCGGTCAGTTTCACCAGACTCAGGGTCAGTTTTATTCCATAAGATTATTAAACACCTGAACTTTTTTAAGAACATCCATACACATTCATCTGTTTGCATTTAGCTAATTATCTATCTAATATATCATTCCATTTACTTGTATATAGACTCTCCTTGCACTATTTCTATTCTATTTGTATTTTCTTGCACATCTCAGAACATTCTCTTGCACTATTTTATCTGTTTTATTTGTTTTATGTCCTATAGATATTCATGTTGCTCTGCTGGAGGAGTCTGAGACTTCAGTTTTTCATTGAAATAGCTACATAGCGAATGTGCAAATGACAATAAAGCCTTGAATCTTGAAACTTGAAATTTCAGGTCATTTTTAGGTCATTTTCAAGTCATTTTTAGGTCAGTTTAAGGTAATTTCAGGTCATTTTCATTTAATTTTCAGGTCAGTTTCAGGTCATTTTCAGTTAATTTTCCGGTAATTTTCAGGTCAGTGTCATTTAAGTTTCAGGTCATTGACGGTCATTTTCCGGTCATTTACAGGTCAGCTTCAGGTCAGCTTCAGGTCAGTTTCAGGTCTTTTTCAGGTCGTTTTTTTCAGGTCATTTTCAGGTCGTTTTCCGGGCATTTCTAAGTAATTTTTAAGTCATTTTCAGGTCATTTTCCGGTCATTTTCAGGTCAGCTTCAGGTAGTTTTCATGTCAGTTTCATGTCAGTTTCATGTCAGTTTCAGGTCATTTTCAGGTCAGTTTCAGGTCATTTTCAGGTCATTTTCCGGTCAGTTTCATGTCTGTTTCAGGTCTGTTTCAGGTCATTTTCATGTCTGTTTCAGGTCTGTTTCAGGTCATTTTCAGGTCATTTTCCGGTCAGTTTTAGGTCTGTTTCAGGTCATTTTCAGGTCAGTTTTAGGTCAGTTTCAGGTCACTGATGTCACTTAGACTCACCTGCTCCTCTTAACAAAGATCCAGACTCCAGGCGAATGCTGACAGCATCTGAAACTGACAAATGTAAAAATGTGTTATCATTTAAAAATGACGTCAAATACAGTGTTTCAGATTTTATTGTACTTGAATAAATACAAAAATACAAATAGAAAATAGTACAAGAAGTATATACATGTACATAGAGTATGATATGTACAAGAACAGAATGTGAAATTAAATGTTGCACATTAAGACGAAATGATATACGGTTTATTGCGGTGATAACTATTTAGATACATAAATACATATACATTTTTAATGTCCATTTAGATTGAGTGATCAGGCAGACTCAATCTTACTATCTTCAATTACTTTTTTCTTATTTATTTATTCTGTATTATGATTTTTTTAAATACTTTTTATTTATTTATTTGTTTATGGAGGTATCGCCCTTTTGTTACGACTACTATCTTGAATTTTATACCTGTCTCGTTCAATTTCAGTTTGTTTTAATTGGTATTCTCTTACCTTTTCAATGACTATATTGAAAAAATGTGTTTATTTTGCACAACACCTTAATGCTTTTCTGTTTCATGTGAATTGTTATGTTGTAAAAAGGCTGATGTGTTTCCTGTGGTGATGTTTGATGATGTTACCGGTTTGATTCTCCGCGGTGCAGAAAGACTCGTGGAGGTTTCTCAGAGACGAGTTGTATTCGCTCCGAGTCATGCAGTCGATGGCCGCCTGGTCACATTCACAAAACCTCTGCTGGCACCGGTCACCAGCATCTGGAGGTAGAGAAAAGAGCTTTCATTAAAGTCTATGCACATCCAGAAAGACACACAGCAGGACTACTGACAACATCTGTATTTCTTTGTTTGAAAAGTGGCAGTTCATGCTTCAAGTAAAATGACCAAAAATGTACGTTCTAAATCTACAAACATGTTACATTTGAAGCTCGGTTTTGTGTAGTTTTACCTGCTTCATAATTTCTCAAGGTACAAATAGAAAAGCACATTGCATAAAAGCGTACCTCAGCAGAGCCCAGTAGGTGAATTAGCACCTCTCAAATTGCCAAGCCAACACCCTACGGACTGAGCTAATGAGCACATTTCCCCAAATACTAGTTGAACATGACATTTTGAAATTTCTATATGTTTTTATATGTTTCCAGTTATTGTGCTTTTTAACTTGTTTTTAATCATTGTTTTATTATTTTAGTCCTATTGTGTTATTCTATATTGTATTTGTTCCCTGTGCAGCACTTTGGTCAACTGAGGTTTGTTTTAAATGTGCTATATAAATAAATAAAGATTGCGATTTAGATTGAGAAATGTCTCACTGTCTCTTTCCACTGGAAGTCTTACCACAGCTGGAGTTTGCTGCTGAGCAGGTGGAGTTGTTGGGGAGGGGGATCAGCGTCTGCCTGCAGGGGGCAGCGCTCTGATAACACACTCTGTGGGTCTCACAGCAGCTGAAGCAAAGAAGAGATCAGGGATTACTCAGAAGCATGTTGTAGGTTCAGAGCTTTTATACAATACCATTTACCAGGCTGGGACCAAGCCCCCAGGAAGTGCTCCGGACTCTGAGGAAAATATTCATAGTGGCCAAACGGCGGTACTACAATTTCCAAATCAGTCCGTGACGTCACCTGGCCCAGAAACACTTTCTCCCATTGACTTATATTGGGAAAGAGACGTCTGTAAATCGGCGGATAATTTTTTTTTAACTAAATAAACTACCCAGTATGAACAGTTTTAGAGCTTTTATTATAATCATTAGGTCCTTAAAGTTGTAAAATGAGCTAAAAGCCAAATTCTGATTTATTTTCTCTGTCCATTCATAGTGAGCCGAGAGCAGGAGCTCGGGGGCGGGGCTTTAGGGGCAACTCAACTGCGCTCTATGAGCTACAGTACATACCGGTTTTTCTGCTCTGACAGCAAGGCATGATGGGTAATCTGTGACGTTTTGCTCTCGAGAATGTCAGGCCATTTTGTCCTCATGCGCCAATGAGCAGCTCTCATAGGAAAGAACGAGGCCCCGAACGCTGTATCCAGTTCTTATTAAACATCCATGGCTGGTACCAATCATCCCAACGTTTTGATTTCTTCCTCCGATCCTCTGATCATTTTTATCTCTTAAAATAGTGTAGGTCAATAGGAAAAAATCTCTTTGGGCTCCAATGACGTCACGGACTGGAAGTTGTAGTACCACCTACGAAAATGTGTTTCAATGTCTGTCGATCTTTCTGCCTATTTGAGTTTAAAACTCTTCCCGCCCGTTATGCCCATGCCCAACTCCATACTCCATGCTGTTTTTTATCTACAGGGTGTTGCTCACCTGTCCAGAGGGTCCACAGAGTTTCCAGAGGACTCGTATCTGCAGGAGCAGCCGTAATCCTCCAGGTCTCGAGGACAAATCCCCGTTGCACAGCGGAGCTTCAGAGAGAAACTCAGCAGAGAGGGGAAGTTATCGAAGACCGAGTGAAGCCAGGTGAAGCGAAGGCCGAGACAATCTGCACCGAGAGGAGGGAAACAAGAGACACAGATCTGGATGAATGATGTGAAATCTAATCAAGTGTTAAATCAGACTTTAGTTCCACCTGGAGTAAATCCACAAGCTACCCTGCAGTATACAAAGTCATTCAAACTAGCTGCACCTTTACCAGCTTTGAGAACACTTTCATGATCAATCATTATAAAACATATCATATATATTATTCTGAAATGGACCAATCTGCACAATGACTACTTTTACTGTCACTACTTTCACTATATGTTGATGATAATACTTTTCTACTTTTACTTGAGGAACATTTTGAATGCAGGACTTTTACTGAAACAGAGTATTCCTACACTCTGGTACTTGTTTTAAGTACAAGATCTGAGTACTTCTACTTTTACTCAAGTACAAGATCTGAGTACTTTTTCCACCTCTGACTGATATTAAGGAGAACTGGTCTGTAAAATACATAGAATTAGATTTATTTGACTATTCGCCCGCAGACAGACACGAAGAGGCTGTGAGTAAAACTCCATTTCCTTCTCTTGGCAGGTGTGGAGCAGAAGAGATTTAATCACAGATAATCCTGTTGGCAGGAACCTAAGAAGCATGCAGGGCGGAAAAAGATGGAGTCGACAGCTCTCCACATGTGAGGTGAAGCCACAGATTGTGACTACAGGTGTCTGAGAACATCACAGTCCACCTTCATGTCAAC
Source organism: Trematomus bernacchii (assembly GCF_902827165.1). NCBI lineage: Eukaryota > Metazoa > Chordata > Actinopteri > Perciformes > Nototheniidae > Trematomus > Trematomus bernacchii. The sequence goes on along the minus strand of NW_022987669.1, from coordinate 705,085 downwards.
AACATCAAAAAATATCACACTAAATCAGCAGCGTTATAGCAGCTAGACCATTAAAGGGGCTACGAGGTGGAACAATTGAATCATCCCGCAATTACTCCCATGAAGCGTTTTATGATATAATTAACATGTCGAATGAATATTAAAACTAATTGTGGGACTTCGACCTTTTAGTACTGAACAAACAATGAAAAACACAAAACAAGGAATAATGGATTTTAAATGGTCAAAGATAAGCACAGTTCATAATATATGTGTTTAGATGTATAGTACAGTGGCTGGCAGATGCTAACGTGCTACAACGACCCTAAACTCTTCCATCAGGAGAAACGTGCTGCAGCTTAAGAAAAGAAGCAGATGTAAAAACACAAATGTTCCAAAACACACTTTATAATCCTAAACATCACCAAGCGCTCCGGTCCCAGATGTGTGCATCACTTTTTAGTGTCCCCTGGTTCAAAATGTTAGCATACGGTTAGCTCGTGTATAATTAGATGCATATGAACTCAGTGAACCCCCATCAGCACTCTGACCTTTCTTCCTCATATTAAATGCTGCGTTATTAATCGTTTGAACTCAGTGAACCAACGAATAAGACTTGGCTTAGCTAATTAATTAATTCATACTAATTACAGCCTCATGCCTCTTGTGTCTCAGTACATTATGTCCCCTCCTCACCCGTCATGTGATCTGTGTTTGGGTCGCTTGCCTCGGGGTCCGGGCAGAAGATGGAGGCACACAGCGCTGCAGACAAAGAGGAGTGTTATCATCATGATTTCATTAACATTTAACACATCAGTGCACTAAAACATCAAATGACATCATGCCACATTGGTATAATTACACAAAACACATCAAACCATCGTAAAAAACACAAAGAATGATTGAATAGAATCTGCGTATTGGGAATAATAAGGGGGTTTTCTTCTTCTGGTTCTTCTGGTTCTTCTGGTTCTTTTTCTTCTGGTTCTTCTGGTTCTTTTTCTTACAGGTCTACTGGTTCTCCTACTTCTTTTCATTCTGGTTCTTCTGGTTCTTGTTATTCTGGTTCTTTTTCTTCTGATCCTTCTGATCCTTCTAGTTCTTCTGGTTCTTCTGGTTCTTCTGGTTCTTCCGGTTCTTCCGGTCCTTTTTATTCTGGTTCTTCTTTTTATTTGTATTCTGGTTCTTCTGGTTCTTCTGGTTATTTTTCTTCTGGTTCTTCTGGTTCTTTTTCTTACAGGTCTACTGGTTCTCCTACTTCTTTTCATTCTGGTTCTTCTGGTTCTTGTTATTCTGGTTCTTTTTCTTCTGATCCTTCTGATCCTTCTAGTTCTTCTGGTTCTTCTGGTTCTTCTGGTTCTTCTGGTTCTTCCGGTTCTTCCGGTCCTTTTTATTCTGGTTCTTCTTTTTATTTGTATTCTGGTTCTTCTGGTTCTTCTGGTTCTTCTGGTTCTTTTTCTTCTGGTTCTTCTGGTTCTTTTTCTTACAGGTCTACTGGTTCTCCTACTTCTTTTCATTCTGGTTCTTCTGGTTCTTGTTATTCTGGTTCTTTTTCTTCTGATCCTTCTGATCCTTCTAGTTCTTCCGGTTCTTCTGGTTCTTCTGGTTCTTCCGGTTCTTCCGGTCCTTTTTATTCTGGTTCTTCTTTTTATTTGTATTCTGGTTCTTCTGGTTCTCCTGGTTCTTGTCATTCTGGTTCTTCTGATACTTATTTTTTCTCTTCTTCTGCAGAACGCTGAAGAAATGACCTTTGAAATCACCTTTTCGACTTTCATCTGTCAAAAAATATCTATTTAATAAGCACGTATAAAAAAAATTCAAAAGGTTTTGGCCATGTTTCCGTCCCTATTTTGAATATGTAGTTAAAGAGGTAAATATATAGCAGCTTTCATATTTCTATAACGTTTTACCATTGTGTCAACAGTATTAGGGAAAGACGTCTCACGCAAACATAGAAGGGGAGGGAGCGGCCATTATCCAGCCAATGGCAAAAGACTAGCTCAGGTACTTTGTGTTTTTGGAAATGTAGAAGGGAACTCACCGTTTGGAAGAGCAGATAGCATGAAAATCCATATCAGAAACATGACTTGTACCTGCATTCAGGGAGAGAAGACACATGGGGATTAGAAAATGGGAACCAACAAATATGGATGAATCCACCACTGAGTAACACTGTTCGATTGAGAAGTTAAAGTGGACCTATCATGCTATATTTAAATGATATATTGTAGGGCAGGGCTTCTCAAACTCCGGACCAAGGTCCGGATCCGGACTGAACTGCAAATCAATCCGGACCGAACCCTGTGTCCCATTATTAAAAAAAAAAAAAAAAAAAAAAATCTGATTCTGATAAATTAATGTACATCATCATGTACGCGCTTCTTGTGTCTGACGCGTTGTGAGAATGAACGTGCATATATATTTACTTGTGTGCGCGAGCGTGACACGCATAGCAGACCGCAAGTTAACCGCAAGTTTACCTTGACATAATGTATGTATGTATTTAATGTGTGTATACAGGGGCGCCGTATACCGACAGGCAAGGCAGGCAAGGCAGGCAAGGCAGGCAAGTGCTTGGACCAGAAGGGGGCCCCCAAAGAAGGTAGATTAAGAAGGTCCACAGCAACGACAACATGAAACACCCTTTAATTCACTGCAACGACATGTCGGGAAACTCCATGCATAGAGCGCCAAGAAACTGCTTCTTAATTTCAGTTTTGTTTCTCCGCTCGGGGGGGGGGGGGGGGACTTTACTGGCATTGATCCGGACCAGTGACCTTGTATAAAGTTCACAACTGGACCTCTAATAAAAAAGTTTGAGCACCCCTGTTGTAGGGCCATACCTATATAAGGTATATTTATACGTTTCTGTTTTCAAAATACCAAACAGATCATGCATTTTAGCCATGCCTCATTTCGCTCTATGTGCTGTTTGCTGTCTACGGGTCTGATTCTGCTGACCACGCCCCCCTGCAGGAGAGGGGAGACGTGCTCTGATCAGCTGCTGGGCTGTCAGAAGAGGGGGAGAAAAAGAGATCTCCGTCCTCCGTGTTTTATTATATAGAGTCGTTATTCATTTGTTTTAAAGCTCAATAAATAACAAAGAAGACCTTTGACCGGCACTTTTCTAATTTTGTCCGGAAGATTTAAACTTTAACGGACATCTTGACCGGCGAAAGTAACTGAAACTGAAACTCTGCCGCACGGTCCCCTCGTTCCTTGGAAGAGGCGGAGAGGTGGGTGTTTGTCATCTGCTGGTGGACTAACCGGAATTACAGTGCTTGCCTCGACGGGGAGGGATTGCATTGAATTAAAGCAGCGGGAGCAAACGCTTGCCTCGGGGAGGGAGAAAAAAAGCCACAGCGGAGAATAAACAGAAGGGTAACCATGGTAACTATGGGCGGGAAGTCTTCTTCGCTGCTTTTGTGGCAGACTACAGCGCCACTTACAGGCCTGGCATATGTACTACAGCGTCTCCAGCGCTTTCGAACGGCAATGGCCGTGGCTGTCTCCTCCTGATTGGTGGAGTTGGCCCAATAGCCGTAGCGCCACCGTCCTGACGTCAGGACAGTGTTCAAATCTGGATCAGTTTTTATCAGATCTGTTGCAGCCCCTTTTTTAGAGATTTGGGTATGGAGGAAAATAGAGAGGGTTGTGTTTTCTGACACTTGGTGAGTTCCCTGGAACACCGGGGACACATATTCATGTAGAAAAGACGTACAAAAGTGCATTTTGCATGATAGGTCCCCTTTAAATAATAAAAATTGCCAGGAGCTTTTAATACAACGTGTAGGTCTGATTCTTGCCTTCTTTCCAAACATAAAATAAAATAAAATACATTTTGAATATGTCTGAATATAATGTTGTTTCGCATGTGGTTGTAATTCCCGGTGCGACCACAGGGGGCAGCAGTGAGAGTAGAAATGTGCTCCACTTAATCTTTCAAGAGGGCTGCAGAACTGAGTCCTAAAACCAAGAAATTAGTGAGCATTTTATCTTCATTTTCCTGTCGCCTCGTAAGTATCATAAATGTTGAGATTATTTTCTGCAATAATCCAAAATCCCATGAAGAAATCCCATTCGATTTTTGCGGAGGGAACGAAAGAGATGCTATAGAAATACGTGATCTCTCCACAACTCTATCACACAAACTAGCCTCAAAGTCTGCCCTCACACCCTCAGGGGATGTGAGGACACTAAACTCAATCAAAGAAATAAACGTTCTCATCACAGAGGAGCAGAACAGCCACCATTTATTTCTTTTTTCCTGGCGTTATGAAGACCTGAATTCACCCTGATGCCTCCTGTGCAGCTCCATAAATTACCTCTGTTATTACAGTGGAGACGGACGACCTTTCGCTCGCTGGTTCAGTTTCTTTAATGGTTTCCAGGAGCTCAGCGGGACGAAGTCTATCATTACTGTGATTCAGGCTCAGAGCACATTTCACTAAAAGAAACTATCATCACGTCGTCCGTCTCGTTAAAGCTTTATATATTCAGGCTTTATTCAATCTTTAATGTCAATGAGCTGAAGTGTGTTCAACTGTGAACGCTAATGCATACAAATGACAACAGAGAGACGTTTATGCTATTTATAGTGCAATAAATGCTCTTATTTTGCGCATTGTACCTTGACTTGACTGCACAATTACTACATTGACAGAAATGTTGTGACAATTGAGTCATAACCAAAAGAACAATGTTTTTTTTGTGTAATTTCCCAAAACACATTTTTAAACAACTTTTTGAATGTGTAACCAGATTGTTTTTAGCCATCTTTTTTGCAAACATTCTTAAAAGGAGCAACGGGAAAGAGAACGACAGCTTTTCTTGCAAGAAACTTTAATCAACATCATAGCCTGATTGAAAAGCGGTAAAAGCATCTGAGGCACAGACTCAAACCAGCTACTAATTATAACTGTCAAACAATGGTGGAATTATCATACATTATGGCAGTTTTGGCATTAGTTAGCATATTTTGCCCATTTTGAGTGCAATTATTGTACTTCTGGCAACTCAGAGTTGGTTTATCAAAGATTATGAAAATGAAAACAGATGCCTGAAACACTGAAGGACAGAAAAATGTTCATAAAAACCACAACAAGAAGCTAAAAGAAGCAAAAAGCCCTATCCACTTTCTTCAAAATCGTATAATGTATAACACAAAATGACAGAGACAACACCACAAATGAAGATATGTAACGATGAATCAACCCGCCAAAAGAAAGTGGAGGAATGTGGAGAAACTAGTAGGGTCAAGGCCTGTAAATACTTATCGCACTTGTGGACAATTGCGTTAAAATATTTTCATATTTTTGAGAGCTTGTTTGATGAAAACTGCTAAACATTTGAAAAAAACAATGAGACTCAACCAGAAAAGAGCAGAAAAACCAAAACAAGAAGCTCAAAGAAGCTCAAAATGCTCTGTCCACCATCATCACAATCATATCTCTTAAAGAACAACATGACAGAGCAACAACATCATACATGGAGACCTGTAATGTGGGGAGACTAAACCAGACAAGAAGCTAAAAGACGCTAAAATGCCCTGTCAACTTTAATCAGAATCATAAACACCAAATGACAGCACAACAAAACCACAAATTAAGACTTGTAATGATGAGTTAACAAGCCAGCAATCAAGTGGAGGAATGTTAGGAAAGTAGTAGGGTCAATGCTTGCAAAACAGAGACAAAAGCAGACAAGAACAGTGCAGAGAAACCAAAAGAAGAAGAGAAAGGACATTAAAGTGCCCTGTCCACTTTCATCCCTGTCATATCATCTATAACACAAAATGGCAGAGCAACAGAACCACAAATTGAGACCAATAATCATGACTTCAAAAAGCTTAAATCACAGGTCAAGCGGTCAAACAGACTGATGATGAGTGAAGGCAATCTTACCTTTTGGTTTGAGTGATGGCTGCAGAAGTTGTGGTCACTTCATGGAATAAAGAGCGTTAAGCGCCGAGTCATTGTAAGGCATGAGCAGCCAACAGAGAGGGAGGAAGACTTATTGGTGCTTTTAAAGCCTTCCTGGGACTCTTATTGGCTCCCAGGTGACACCTGAGCAGCAGATTAACATGCTTTGGGTTCCTGTGCAGGTATTTGAAGCTTTAACAGAGGCAGGGTCCGGACAGAAGGACCCACAGAGTGGTCTTTGTCCGATGGGGGGGGGGTTTATGTGTGACCCCGGGGTCGAACCGGTCTTATCTGATCCTCCAAGGACTTCATTAGATCAATGTCTACCTGAGCAGTGAAGCAGAGGAAGGTTAATAACAGGGAGTGAATGAAGGGGGGGATAGTGAGGCATTGTGAGGGACAGGTGCATCATGTTGATGTCAAATGTCATGTTACATACGAGATACAATTACAGAACCACCGCTCCTCGACTGAAGCAGTTATTGTGGATTTAATAGACAGATCTGTTCAACTGAGGATGCAAAAAGACCCACTTTAAGCTCAGTTTGATCCACAGATGTGCCCCTGGGAATAAGTCTTTCAGTATGGATAAGTAGACTAATGAATCTTGAGCTTCTCAGACCAAAATGGGCCTCACATACTGTACACATATAAAGGCCATTAGTACTTTTGCCTTTTATACATTACTGTAAGTACATTTAGCTGATAATGCATTTACCATCCCGTTACTATTTAATGATCCTAAACGGAGACAAGAACAATTTAAATTGGTTTATTTAGAAAGAAACAATTTATACATCTCTGTTTTTCCATGTTCCAGACTGTTTTCCATAAAATAATCTGTTCGTATTGAAACGCTTGGTTTTAAATATGGTTTTCATAAATAGTCCAAGACAAGGTTTTAGTTTCAGGTTCCCAGATTTCTGTGTCCTTTACGAGACAAACATTTAGTCCTTTTGGCCCTAAAAAAACCTAATGACATCACTTTGAATATGACAGAAAGTGTAACAAGTGTCACTTTTGTATGAAAACTTTTAGATGTCCAATAATTCCCTCCAGATGTAAAAGATCACTGGAGTCTGTTTCCGTGTTTTCTCCTGACGCTCCTGAGGTTTGAGTCTCTTCCTGTGAGGATGAACTGCTCTTTGTTTCCCCGTCACAGTTTGTTGCACATCTTTGTGAGGCATCTCTGTTTCAGATCTGTGGAGGATGAAGAGGAGGAAGAGGAGGGTTACAACCACAGACTCATCCTTCATCCTTGCAGATATCTTTTGAAATACTTAGGGATAAAATAAAGGTTTTTATAGAAATGTACAAGAAAATAAAGCAAGATTTCAAGTGATGTTATGCACAGTTGTGTTAATTTGAAATACAAATTATTTAGCAAATTAAACGTTTAGTAAAGTATGTACCTGCAGCAGAAATGTTTACCAGCACTTGAATGATCAAAGCGTGATCTTTTAAATATATTTTTGAATGATAATGTGAATACTGATGCAAAGATAATAATTCCCTCTTATTTCGTGAATCATGCAAGAAATGCAAGATTAGTCAAAATGATTAGTCAAAATGATCGAAATTAGTTATTTCTTTCAAAATCGTGCAGCCTTATAGTGTAATATGTCTATTTTCTGTCATTAAACTCATTAAAGGGGCCCTAACCTGTTCAATTTCAGGTGTATATCAGTATGTAGTGTCTCTACTTTAAAGAGTCCTCTCCTGCTGATGTTCAGGTGTATATCAGTGTGTAGTGTCTCTACTTTAAAGAGTCCTCTCCTGCTGATGTTCAGGTGTATATCAGTATGGAGTGTCTCTACTTTAAAGAGTCCTCTCCTGCTGACGTTCAGGTGTATATCAGTATGTAGTGTCTCTACTTTAAAGAGTCCTCTCCTGCTGACGTTCAGGTGTATATCAGTATGTAGTGTCTCTACTTTAAAGAGTCCTCTCCTGCTGATGTTCAGGTGTATATCAGTATGTAGTGTCTCTACTTTAAAGAGTCCTCTCCTGCTGATGTTCAGGTGTATATCAGTATGTAGTGTCTCTACTTTAAATAGTCCTCTCCTGCTGATGTTCAGGTGTATATCAGTATGTAGTGTCTCTACTTTAAAGAGTCCTCTCCTGCTGATGTTCAGGTGTAGATCAGTATGTAGTGTCTCTACTTTAAAGAGTCCTCTCCTGCTGATGTTCAGGTGTATATCAGTATGTAGTGTCTCTACTTTAAAGAGTCCTCTCCTGCTGATGTTCAGGTGTATATCAGTATGTAGTGTCTCTACTTTAAAGAGTCCTCTCCTGCTGATGTTCAGGTGTATTTCAGTATGTAGTGTCTCTACTTTAAAGAGTCCTCTCCTGCTGATGTTCAGGTGTAGATCAGTATGTAGTGTCTCTACTTTAAAGAGTCCTCTCCTGCTGATGTTCAGGTGTATATCAGTATGTAGTGTCTCTACTTTAAAGAGTCCTCTCCTGCTGATGTTCAGGTGTATATCAGTATGTAGTGACTCTACTTTAAAGAGTCCTCTCCTGCTGATGTTCAGGTGTATATCAGTATGTAGTGTCTCTACTTTAAAGAGTCCTCTCCTGCTGATGTTCAGGTGTATATCAGTATGTAGTGTCTCTACTTTAAAGAGTCCTCTCCTGCTTACTTACTTCTGGAGAAGGAGATTCTCCTGACGCGCCGACACACCTCAGACGTGTGTTTTTCATACCAGAGGTGGCTGTCATCACAATATCTGTGAAATAAAGAGGTTATTTTAAACATCTGACCTTGACTTCAACACAAAAACATCATCTTGACACTATAGAAGGGATTAATGCAGGAACGATTCAAGCTGGTCTACAGTTGATAAGCTAATAATTGTCAAAACAACGTCAAGACATGAAGGTTAAAGCTAGGCAAAATGTTAAGGGAAAAGATCCATGAAGGTCCAGGATATAATACATAGGGTCATTCTTGGGGATATTAAATAAATACAGTCCCTTTCAAACCTCAACCCCCATATTTAAGTATTTATTTTTTTGGAGTCCAAGATATATCTATTCTGTTGTTTGGTCAGAATGGCAGAAGGAGCAATATTTTATAAAAGCAGAATGTGTGAAAATACAAATGGTGTTCTACAGACTTCTCTGATTGGTATAGATCCGTTTTAGTTATATTTGATCTACACGGCTCCTCCATTTTTCTGGCTCTACAACTTTGATTAAAGCCCCAATCTGTGTTCCTTTACCTTTTCATGCGTGTCTTCTTGTCGAAGGGTCTGCAGAGGCACTGGGAGAAGAACTTGCACAGCTCCAGGACGCAGGGCTGCAGTTTGTGAGCGCTGACGGTCGCCGTGATGCCGGACGATGAGACGTCGGTCAGATCCGGCCTTCTCCACGGACAACCTCTCAACAAACAGAGTGAGACGTCACGTCAGAAACAAACTATCTCTGCACAGCTGAACAACTTTAAAACCAATCAGAGTTCACATCTTGCTAAGTGGTGCAGGTAGGTCAGTGGTCCATGAAGGCAGCATCTCCCTGGTCTCGTAGCTTGAAAAATTAAGCAAAAATAATTAAACAAAATGCCTCTTGAGGGCATGAAGTGACAACAACTTTCAACATGTCTCCATTAAACCCCATTGTAAGTTCAGCCTCATCTTTCCCCACCACAGCAGCCGCACACCTTTAGTTAATCTGCCAAAAAGGCCACATTATTAACCCGAAAGTACACAAAAAGTGCACTTCAGATGCTCAAGTTCCTTGAGATGCTTCACGCTTTGAAATTTCACCGATATCTGTTACGGTTCTTCAACAAAACGTTCACATGTAAGAGGTTTATCTCTTATTCAGAACAATGAAAATGCTCTCCACTCACTGATTACTGTACATCACCATGGAAACCTTTGATCTCTGGACACGTCGTTAGCTCAAATATGAACACCTGTGCAATGGAACACGATGATTTCATAACTCCAACTGAGATGCTCAGAGCAGCAGACTTCAGATAATGGTTAATGGTCGTGCCCTCAACAGCTCTACATCAATTATGGGGTGTAATCATATGCCGTTTCCATGGAAACGCATCCCTCGCCATAAAACACGATGTCGCTGTGACTCCAATGGACACGGTCCGGTCGTCCCTCAATCTTCACCTGTATATCACCTCTCCATGCCTCAACAGCTCTACGTCAAATCTGACATCTCACCATATGCCGTTTCCATGGAAACGCATCCCTCGCCATAAAACACGATGTTGTCGTTACGCCTATGAAAAGGGTCAAAACAGCACCAGACTTCAGATAATGGTTAACGGTCCAGCCCTCAACAGCTCTACGTCAATTATGGGGTGTCATTATATGCCGTTTCCATGGAAACGCATCCCTCGCCATAAAAGACGATGTCGCTACAACTCCTATGAAAATGTTCAAAAAGTGCTCAAACTTCACAACAGTCCAGCCGTGAAGACATCTACCGGACAGTTTTGAGATTTCTTCAAATGCCGTTGCCATGGCAACACAATGCTCACCATGAAACACGGTTTTCTCATAACTTCAGTGAAAATGCTCCAAACGGCCCAAAACTTCACAGGTTTGGTAACGATGCAGCCATCAACGCATCTAAGCATATTATGGGATGTCATCAAATGTCGTTGGCATGGCGACAGATCATTCGCCATCAAGTTAGTTCAAAAGTTTGCAGTTCAAATATTCTGCTGCTTTTTTTTACTTTCTTTTCTTCTCTCATCACACATTCAAGCCCCCAGTGTTCATGTATCATTTCAATCTAAATTCTTCACTTTCTTCTTACACATTACATTTCAGCTTTTCAGCATAAAGCATTCCCACTAGCAATTTCTTCAGGAATTGCATTCTCTAGTTATTAATGCATTGCAGGTACACAGGCTGCTAATTACCATAAAAATACATATTCAAATGTGAATTTGAATCAGATACGTCTCCACATATTTGCTCATTTTGCAGTTAATATCCAGGTCAGCAACATTTAGCAAATCAAGACAAAGAGAGTGTCCATGTTTGGATATTTTAGAAATATTTTGGATTCTTTCTTTTCCTTTCCATAACCTATTAATGTCAGTTCAGCAAGATCTGCTTTTGTAAGTGAACTCAACATCTACCATGTACATTTCCAATTGATATACAATGATGTCTTGCATTTGACCATATAGACCACATTTAAACTGGATCCAAAAATAAATTTGCATGGATTGAGATTTTTCTACCAAAACCATGATTACCGGTTTTCTGAAAACCAAAATCAGCAGGACAAAAAGAACAATTAAACTAATGGAAAGCAAAAAAGGCAACCACATGAACTGAAGGACAAAAAAACCTCAAGGTCATACAACTGCCAACAAGATATTATGATATAATTATTGACATCAATATTTCCTTTCTTAAATATCCTCAATACAGATATATATATATATATATATTGTGAGACTCTTAACCTTAAGTCACCTTGAAAACCTGCAGCCATTGCTATGTCTGTAATGAGATCATCTGCACACAGATCAGCCACGTCTGATCACTGGTGTGTGTGTGTGTGTGTGTTGTGTGTGTGTGTGTGTGTGTGTGTGTGTGTGTGTGTGTGTGTGTGGTGTGTGTGTGTGTGTGTGGTGTGTGTGTGTGTGGTGTGTGTGTGTGTGTGTGTGGTGTGTGTGGTGTGTGTGTGTGTGTGTGTGTGTGTGTGTGTGTGTGTGTGTGTGTGTGTGCGCACTCATGTTGCTGCACACTAATGACGCGGAGACAAATTGCACAGGATGCTCGGCCTTCCTTTTGTTGCTAGGCAGAACTCAGTGGGGGGGGGGGGGGGAGATGCTGTTTCTACTGCGAGATGTTACTGCCATCTAGTGTTTCCACTGGGAAATAATACATGTAGAGTATCTGCAATATTTATCGGTGAGTGTATGGGAGAGAAAAACACAGGGATTTGAGTCTTTGCAGACCATTTACATGCACTTAAACCCATATAAGACAACAACAGCAATAGAGAACTACAAAAAGCAGAATAGGGCCTCTTAAATTTCACTTAATAAAAAAGGTTTTATATGTAAAAATCTGCCTTTTTGTAAGAAACTGCATAACAGATGTGTCAGTTTACGTATAATTATTAAAATATGACTTATTAACTCAAATGGACTTGGGGTAAAAGATACACATTTCACATATCTACTATTTATCCTCACTTATCTCTAAATTCAATAGGTTTTATACTGCTCTTATTTCTAAGTGTTACATCATTTAAGAATTGATGTTATCTCTCTGTGCTTTTTGTTCTCTTCACCCTCAGGAGTGTCTCTTCCCTCCTCACTGATTATGTGGCAGACGGATACATACATGTCCTTAATTTGCTTTTAACCTTTTCCAGCTTGAAACCATCAAAGCTTTCACATAAAGGCTGCTGTGTTACCATAGAGACTATCTTAGCCCTTTTCCATGGCTCCTTCACATGCTCCAAAACACACTCTCACACACACACACACACACACACACACACACACACACACACACACACACACACACACACACACACATACACACGGACGCACGCACGCACGCACACACACACACACACACACACACACACACACACACACACACACACACACACACACACACACACACACACACTTTCCCCCGGGCTAAGATTGAATCAGTATTCGTTGGTGTGTCCGGAGATGACAGTGAATGGATCGGATGTGTTTACAGTGGTTTTCAGAGAGTCAGACAGCAGAGCAGCAAACAGGCTGTTCACAAAAAAAGCTCCTAACATTTGTCAGAATTACTTAAGGCTGTTTTGATGTCCTTCATTTGGCGTTTTTATATCCTCAGATGCTCTGGGTCCTTTATTGCTATTTGCTTGATAAACTGTGGAGCATGTCCTTAACCAGAAAAACAGCAACATAGGTTGTTAAGTCCTGGCTTTAAATAGGAGCTTTGTTTATGTTTTCCTGACAAGGGACCTGTTGTAGTGATGTGAGGGGAGGGGGGTCGGGTTCATGGTGTCTAACTTCAACAGAAACTGCAGTCTTTATGTGAAAACAGTCACACCTAAAAACCAAAATGCACGAATGCACAAAAAAGAAAATGATGATCCGTGTTATAGTACATACTTCACTTGCTTTATTTACATTGTGCAGCACTCCTTACCTCTATTTTGCATCTCCATTTCCTGATTAGTGGAGGAAACACAGTATGTCCTCTTCTTCAAAAGATTCAGAAGAAAAAGTCCCTGATGCAGCATTACCCTTTGAAATCCTTCTTAACCCTTATGTTGTGTTCGGGTCTCCCGTGACCCGTTTCAAGTTAAAATGATATAATAACTACCCTCTAGTCGGAACAAGGCTTCATGATATCCTCCACAGCAGCTATATAAACACTACAAAACGGATGTTGACCATTTTAGCCAAGTCTGAAGGTCTACAAAAAAAGTGTATAATTTGGTGTTCGGGTCTTGGAAGACCCAGCAGAATTGTTGGGGGTGACTCGGGGTCAAATTTGGCCCAATCAAGATTAATCTTTGACTTTAGACACCCCACCCCCACCCCCACATTCACTGTAACAATAATTGTAAGTCTATTAAGTCTATTATAGTCAGATGACATCATTATCCACTGTCTTCACTATAGGGAGTATAATGAGTGAATTGAATCAAATGTTTTACTTAAATATCTGGTGTGATGTGTTTTTGGGCCATACAATAAAATTACAACAGGATTGTACGGTTATAAATGCATAATAAGTTACTTATGATGTAGTTAAAACAATATTGGATGATAGTCATTATTTTGGAGTGTTTTGGACTGAGACAAATCATGGGTCAAAATTGACGGCACCATGAGCAGTAACAGCTTTCGAACACAACACAAGGGTTAAGTTTATCATCTTCCATTAGATATATATGTAAAGCCTACTGCATATTCATAAGGGTATTTCAAGTTGCTCCAGCAAAAATAAACCCGGTGCATAATGTGATCCATGAGTGGACCTTCAACATCCCAATATCACCACTGCTTATTTGAGGCCTGGTTTTAGGGGAACCAGGCTAAGCGGGGGATTCCAGACGTCTCTATCCAGCAATGTTTGGGAAACCTAATGGGATTCTTTGACCAGACAACAGATATATATTCCCTCCAGAATGTTCTGGTTCCACTCTGGGGACTCCTACAAGAGAAAAACCTCCAAAAACTGCATATTGAGTTTGCAAAGGAGAACTGTTTCTACTCCTAGCTCCCTCCAGATGTCTGTGGCATCTCTAAAGGTGAGCACCAACAGACTAACTAAACAACTAATTTTGTTCACATTTATCCGCAAACTCATCACTTATCAGAACTTTCAGAACTCATGACCTTAGGTGAAGATCGGAACATAGATGAACTGACGGACAAAAAAGTCAAGGTCATACAACTGCCAACAAGATATCATATCATTATTGACATGTTATCAATATGCCCTTTCTTAAATATTCTCAATAGAGATACATATATATATTGGTGAATCAAGAGAATTGCACTTCTGTCCATCTCAAGCTCCAATTAACCCTTACTCTTGGACGACAACTAGAATATTAGAACTCCTTTGAATTGGGCAGAGATAGTCCCTACAGAGAGGGGTCAATTAACAAGTTTTCGGGCATTGAACCATGGTTTCAGACAATGAGGGGCTGACAGTCATCCTGGCCAATCAACACTTGCTGCCAACAGCTCCACGTCAACTGTAAATCGAGTTGTAACAGAGATGCAGTTCTGAGGAACTCAACAGAATATCCTATCTAACGACTGTGATTGAGATACTTTCCATTAACATCACAAATCAAGGGATGACTCTGGTAAACGTCAACACCCACTGGATACATGTTTGACTTGAGACAAGTACACTTATATAGCTCTCAATTGGTTATACAAGGACCAGATATCTAGTAGAAACGGAAATCTGGTCAGTGAATCACTTACAAAAACGGCAAAAAGTTACAAAAAACTTCCGTTACCTGCTTTTTCTGTTTCCACGGACTTGCTGGGTGTTGTAGTTTTCCTGCTATGGGGCACTAACGTCCTTCTAGCCACTGTTGTGGGAAGAACAGGTGAGAGTCTTGTGGTGTGGGTGAGCTGGGTTGTTGTATTCGGCCGGTGTGTAGTTGTTAGCCGGGTTGCACTAAATACTGGTGAAAGGGTTGTGGGTTTGGGTGATGCTGTGGCCAGTAGGGTTGAACTTGTGGTTGATAGTGTTGTTACGGTGGTTGATGAAGGTGATTCTGTGGTTGTTGGCAATGCTAATGGGGTTGATGGAGCTCTTACTGTGGTTGTTGTAACCAATAAGGTGGTTGATGGAACCAATAAGGTGGTTGATGGAGCTCTTGCTATGGTTGTTGGCATTGCTATTGAAGTTGATGGAGCTCTTACTGTGGTTGTTGTAACCAATAAGGTGGTTGATGGTACCAATAAGGTGGTTGATGGAGCTCTTGCTATGGTTGTTGGCATTGCTATTGAAGTTGATGGAGCTCTTACTGTGGTTGTTGTAACCAATAAGGTGGTTGATGGAGCTCTTGCTATGGTTGTTGGCATTGCTATTGAAGTTGATGGAGCCGATACTGTGGTTGATGGAGCGCTTACTGTGGTTGTTGGCACTGTTTTTGAGGTTGATGGAGCCAATACTGTGGTTGGTTGAGCCTTTACTGTTGTAGATGGTGCTGCTTCTGTGGTTGTTGGCAATGCTACTAGGGTTGATGGGACCAATAATGTGGTTGATGGAGCTGCTTTTGTAGTTGTTGAAGCCGATGGTGTGGTTGGTGGAGCCTTTACTGTGGTTGATGAATCTCTAACTGTGGTTGATGAATCTCTAACTGTGGTTGTTGGCACTGTTTTTGAGGTTGTTTGAGCTCTTACTGTGGTTGATGGAACAAATATTGTGGTTACGGGTGCTCCTACTGTGGTTGATGGAGCTGTGGTTGTTGGAGCTTTAAAAGTGGTTGTTGGCACTGCTTCTGTAGTTGTTGGCACTGTTTTTGAGGTTGATGGAGCTCTTAGTGTGGTAGATGGTGCTGCTATAGTGGTTGATGGAATTGCTTCTGTGGTTGTTGTAGCTGCTTCTGTGGTTGGTGGAGCTGATATTGTTGTTGTTGGTGCTGCTTCTGTGGTTGATGGAACCAATATCTTGGTTGATGATGCCTCTTCAGTGGTTGATGATGCTGCTACTGTGGTTGGTGGAGCTCTTACTGTAGTTGATGGCGCTGATACTGTGGTTGATGGAGCTTTTCCAGTGGTTGTTGGAACCAATACTGTGGTTGATGGAGTCTGAAGGTCCTTGATGGAGTCTGACAGTGATCGGAAAGTGGTTGATGGAGCAGATACCGTGGTTGATGGAGCAGATACTGTGGTTGATTGAGCAGATACCGTGGTTGATTGAGCAGATACTGTGGTTGATTGAGCAGATACTGTGGTTGATTGAGCAGATACTGTGGTTGATTGAGCAGATACTGTGGTTGATGGAGCAGATACTGTGGTTGATTGAGCAGATACTGTGGTTGATTGAGCAGATACTGTGGTTGATGGAGCAGATACTGTGGTTGATTGAGCAGATACTGTGGTTGATGGAGCAGATACTGTGGTTGATTGAGCAGATACTGTGGTTGATTGAGCAGATACTGTGGTTGATGGAGCAGATACTGTGGTTGATTGAGCAGATACTGTGGTTGATGGAGCAGATACTGTGGTTGATTGAGCTGATACTGTGGTTGATTGAGCAGATACTGTGGTTGATTGAGCAGATACTGTGGTTGATGGAGCAGATACTGTGGTTGATTGAGCAGATACTGTGGTTGATTGAGCAGATACTGTGGTTGATGGAGCAGATACTGTGGTTGATTGAGCAGATACTGTGGTTGATGGAGCAGATACTGTGGTTGATTGAGCAGATACTGTGGTTGATTGAGCAGATACTGTGGTTGATGGAGCAGATACTGTGGTTGATGGAACCCATACTGTAGATGATTGGGTTGTTGCTGTAGTTGGATCTGCCGCTGTGGTGGTGGTTGGCTGTAACGTGGTTGTTATTTCTGTAGCTGTTGTCCGTGCAATCGTCATTGTTTGTGTTGTTACTTTCTGTGTCGTCCATCTTTGAATTGTTCCTGTTGTCGTCGTCTCCGGTCTATCTTGAGTAGTTGGACTTTGTGGCAAGCCGGTTGCAGGTTGTCGCTGTGTTGCCAGCAGCTGGGCAGTGGAGATCTTTGCTGTTGTTGCAGCTTTTTCATCTGGAGTTGTTGGAGAAACTAATAATTAAAAACACAGACAAAGAGTAAATATCATGAAGTTTACTTTGTCGTAAAGATTCTGCTGCATTATGAAATTCTGCAGCATTGACTGATTTGGTTTTGTTTGCTTCAAAAACTGCATATCTGAACCTGGATGTTTTGTGGACAACCATATTTACGCGCAAATGTTGGTATTTCGTCTAACACCATCTTGGTTTTTTGCCGTTCACCCGTTTTTTAGGAACCACAAGGGACACGAGGGTGGAGCTAAGTACAAGAGAAACTGAACAAGTCAACAAATTGACTTTCATGAACGGAAAACTGATAAAAGGTGAATGTTTTACAGAAAAAACATGGGACCAAACCGGACCATATTGCTGTATTGACCTGTCAATCACGAGGTAGGTATGAGGCTTAAAGCATACCCAGGATTATCATCAACTCTACTCTATTATCAGTACCAAGTTACACTGTGAATTGTTCAGATAACTCCCCATATTATTAGGTAACGATAATACATTTGCACACACCTTGAATAAAGCATTACTGGTATTGTTCAAGTTGTGTAGTGAGGACATAATAATACATTTAAAAGATGTGACTAGTAGCCTTAAGATGATGTTAAGATGATTTTAATATTTTAAGGCCTTTTTACCAACAAAAAAAGGATATCTGTATTCAAAATGCAAGCAAAATAAGACTGTACAATTGCTGTCTTTGGTTGCAAAAGCATAACATTGGCGGTCTATGTATTTGTCTGGCTGTCGGACAATTTTCTTGGACAGATGACCACAGATATCGTCAATGAAACTTGATCTTTATAGTGACTCTATCTCCATATCAGGACATACTATACAACAGTTTTATAGCTTTTAGTAGCCTGTATTACTGATAAACAAGGTGCTCATTCCTGTGTACATCTTCTAAAAGTTATTTTTGGTAATACTCCCCAGTCTGTAGGTTCCAGACTGAACAGAATGAGTCAGAGCTTATATTAAACGAATATACCGGCGTCCTGCAGAGACTCACCATGTGCGTTGGAGACGACTCTGCTGGTTAACATGGAGCTCATCCCAGATGGAGAAATGTGACTCAGATTCGTGGGCAGTTGGTGCCATTCTGGGGTTTGAAGTAGAGGATTGGAAACAAGAATTAAAAAGGCTCCTGAAGCATCCTTAAAGAGGACATTAGATGCTTGAATTTGCTTTTTGCAAAGTGCTGTGTTACTCACCGACAGGGAGCTTGAAGGAAGACAAGTTGCCTACTGAGAAAAGAAAAAGAAAGGGTCAGTAAAAGGAAGGAGCAAAGGGACTACACCTAATTGTACTAACACCAGAACAAGCTATTTGTAGACTCATCCCCAGTGCAACATTTATCACACTTTCTCTGAGAAACACCTTCTGTCTTTACTCAAAGTTTCTGCCTTTAGAATCCACCATGCTGTTCAGGATTTAACAACAAACGTGAATTCACTGCAACTTTGAGAAACCAGGAAAAGTGTTTTTGCCCAATGTTTTCTTGTGATGCTAGCTTCTGAAACCAATCTGCTACTTTCAGGAAGCATGACTGGATTAGAAAGAGACACAAACCATGGAAGACACTCAAAAGGACGAAATATTAAAATAAAACAACAACACAGAGACATTAAATCTCTACAAAGAAATGCAAGTCAGCTGAAAAAAGAAGAGACTCTAAATGACTATGAAGAGATTCAAAAACACAATGAAAGAACCACAAAGAGGCCACATTATGAAAATGGGAAGAAAAACAGAAGGTGACTCAAGCAACTATAAGAGACCACAATGAATTACAAAAACCAAAAAAGGTTTAGTGGTGGTAGAACCTTTTTCATGTCCCTGACCCAAAATCATGTTAAGTAAAGTAAGCAGTCATTTGAAAATACTAAAGACTGGAGCAAAGATGATTTCTCAGGTACGCTGATATTTTCCTGTGTAGTGTTAAGATACTAATTTAAAATCATCGTGGTGTCTTCTAGCTCAGTTTGTTTAGTTATAATATCCATAAATGTGATTTTCTGTTCTATCCTGAGTGGATTCTGCCCCCTGGTGATGCGGCTTGTTCTCAGTGAATGAGAGATGAGTGTGTGTGTGTGTGTGTGTGTGTGTGTGTGTGTGTGTGGTGTGTGTGTGTGTGTGTGTGTGTGTGTGTGTGTGTGTGTGCGTGTGCGTGTGCGTGTGTGTGTGTGTGTGTGTGTGTGTGCGTGTGTGTGAGCGTGTGCGCGTGTGTGTGGTGTGAACACACTTCTGTGCGGCCCCTCCACGATGGTCTGGTTGAACAGCGGTGTGACGGAGCCCACCTCCCACAGGTCGGGCACCTCTCTGCCTGGACACAACACACACAACATGGTCACACTAAACATCTGTTTTTAAAAATCTAAGCAGAAAGTGTCCATGGAGATCTACTTACCCATCTTCCCCGCCATCACACAGATGTAAATACACTCCGAGTTGTTCCTCTGAGTTACTGAGACACAAACATAATACACTCTGTAAGTATTTGAAAGGTGAAACTATACAGTAGTCAGGGATGTCGTATTTCTGTGTTGGAACCTGAAGGCAGCATCTTCTTGGCAAACAAATAGCAGGATAATATCAACATATGAACACCACTACAGTTAAAAAAGCTAATGTTGGGCTATAAAGCAACTACAGCACGGTCACATGACTTCACGTCACCACCGCTAAGCTAAAGGTGGCTAATGTTGGGCTATAAAGGAACTACAGCACGGTCACATGACTTCACGTCACCACCGCTAAGCTAAAGGAGGCTAATGTTGGGCTATAAAGGAACTACAGCACGGTCACATGACTTCACGTCACCACCGCTAAGCTAAAGGAGGCTAATGTTGGGCTATAAAGGAACTACAGCACGGTCACATGACTTCACGTCACCACCGCTAAGCTAAAGGAGGCTAATGTTGGGCTATAAAAGAACTACAGCACGGTCACATGACTTCACATCACCACCGCTAAGCTAAAGGCGGCTAATGTTGGGCTATAAAGTAACTACAGCACGGTCACATGACTTCACGTCACCACCGCTAAGCTAAAGGAGGCTAATGTTGGGCTATAAAGGAACTACAGCACGGTCACATGACTTCACATCACCACCGCTAAGCTAAAGGTGGCTACTGTTGGGCTATAAAGCAACTACAGCACGGTCACATGACTTCACGTCACCACCGCTAAGCTAAAGGTGGCTAATGTTGGGCTATAAAGGAACTACAGCACGGTCACATGACTTCACGTCACCACCGCTAAGCTAAAGGAGGCTAATGTTGGGCTATAAAGGAACTACAGCACGGTCACATGACTTCACATCACCACCGCTAAGCTAAAGGTGGCTACTGTTGGGCTATAAAGTAACTACAGCACGGTCACATGACTTCACGTCACCACCGCTAAGCTAAAGGAGGCTAATGTTGGGCTATAAAGGAACTACAGCACGGTCACATGACTTCACATCACCACCGCTAAGCTAAAGGCGGCTAATGTTGGGCTATAAAGGAACTACAGCACGGTCACATGACTTCACATCACCACCGCTAAGCTAAAGGAGGCTAATGTTGGGCTATAAAGGAACTACAGCACGGTCACATGACTTCACGTCACCACCGCTAAGCTAAAGGAGGCTACTGTTGGGCTATAAAGTAACTACAGCACGGTCACATGACTTCACGTCACCACCGCTAAGCTAAAGGTGGCTAATGTTGGGCTATAAAGGAACTACAGCACGGTCACATGACTTCACGTCACCACCGCTAAGCTAAAGGTGGCTAATGTTGGGCTATAAAGGAACTACAGCACGGTCACATGACTTCAAGATCAACCAAAAACACATTCAGAAAACCATGGACTTCCAAACCAGGGAACAGGAAGGTGTACAATTCTGACTAATTTGTAGGTTTAGGACATTTTACCCACCTGATAATATGGAGGCAGATTTAAAAATCTCATGGAGATAACTGGTTGAGTTTCCCATCACGTCTAACAGTATGGCTGTGAAGTCTGATGAGAAAAATGAAGCAAACCAGGGTTTTAACTGAAACATCAACATAATTAATGATCAAAATTCAAAAAGTATACTTGAATCTACTCACCTGTTAGATCGTTGGTCTCGTTTGTGACGCAGTAGCAGAATCTCCTCCTGAACCTGTTGCTTTCTAAAGTTTTTATGCTGGAAACTGAAAACACACAAAAGACAGATTACAATTATGACATGATGTACATTTTGAATATAATTTGTAGACTTTTAAAGAATATAAGGGCATTGATGGACACACACACACACACACACACACACACACACACACACACACACACACACACACACACACACACACACACACACACACACCACACACACACACACACACACACACACACACACACACACACACACACACACACACACACACACACACACACACACACACACACATCCCTGGCCTTCTAGTCAGAGCGGAGCACGACTCCTGACTTTTCCCTGTGTTTTTTATATATCTGTTGTAATTTATTGTCTTTTATTGTGATTGTAGTAATGTGTTTTTATGTGATTGTAGTATTTATTACATGTACAGCACTTTGGCCCGACCAAAAATCGCTTTTAAATGTGCTTTATAAATAAACTTTGATTTGATTAGATTTGATTTGATGGACCTTAAAACAGCTTCTTAAATGCACTTTCGCTCACACTGCAGGTACAGGGATTCACTTATATTCATATTTAAATCTCCAAAGAGTTCAAATATGTCAATGACACACAGAAGCCTTGTAAATCATCTGAAAGATAGATGGATACAGGAAGATGAATTGCAACCAGCTGTGCACTACATGTCAAGTACATGTCTAGCCATTAAACTATTCTCTTATCAAACGTTTAACATTTGGAGATTTCTGCAGGAATAGCATTTTTCAGAAAAGTGGATGTCAAGCACTCAAGGGAAAATAACTGTGTTTTAAGATGTGTGTATAAACCCATGTCATTGTCATGTTAGTCCATAGGTTAATATTCTTTCAATCAGTATTAATAAAGTCCATGTGTACAGGCACTTACACGTCCACACCACTAGGGGACAGTGCTGCCAAAGTTATATCTATTATAGAAATGTGTCTTTTCCTTTTTTTTTTTTTTAAACTTCATTTCCAATTACAGAGTTTTAAGGAACACTTTAAATGGTGTTGACAGTTTAGTAGAATACATTCTTGCATTAGAAAAAGAGTGAGGGTCTATTCAAGCAACATGAACAAGTCTAATAATGCGAAAAATGTCTGGCTGTTTTTGTCCTTTGTGGAGATGTTTGCTAAAGTTTTTATTTGTTCTTCCATGTATTGATGTGGGGGATTACCCTTTACATATTTGCATTTTGGATGAAGTGTACTTACTTTAACAAAATCAAGTTATTTATCACAAATTCCAAGTTTGTCTCCGTTGTTAATACTCCAGCTTTGATTGACATTTAGAGGATGTATAAATAAGCCTTTAAATGGAAGTCAGCTCTGAATCAAAATGTATTTTTATAGAAATGTAGAAATGGACCCAAAGAAATGGATATCAAAGTAAGATATAACACTTTTATCTGTTGTTTTGGAGCAGATTTAAAGGAGGAATAGGTTTATAGAAGTTAATATTTACTGTTGTAGACGAGCAGGGTGAGTTTATGGAGAGCCAATGAGCTGTAAGACGTCACGCTGAGGAGAGAGAAGAGCTGCCGAGAGCCTGCAGGACAACAGGAGACACGGGAATAACATGGTATATAATGTGATGCATCTGCAAAAAAAGTAAGTTTAAATTGCAGAAATGTTTGTTTAAGTGAGGTGAATACATAAAGTGTTAACAGGGGGAATTATGGTCATGTTTTAAGGAATAAAGTGTGTACAAAAGAGGCTGTAAAAAAGATGGAAAATATAGATAATAAAATATCAAAATAAAACAGAAAGTCCAATTAAAACTGTGCAATAAAAAGAAAATAATAAAATAAATATTCAAATACATATAGATTGTCTTGTACTATAATAATCAACAATGCGTTTGTAAAAAAATGTACATTCTAATTTTGGTGTATTGGTATGATCATTGTTGCACTCTATAATGGGTTAGGGTTAGGGTTCGGGTTAGGGTTAGGGTTATGGTTAGGGTTAGGGTTCGGGTTCGGGTTCGGGTTAGGGTTAGGGTTAGGGTTAGGGTTAGGGTTAGGGTTAGGGTTCGGGTTCGGGTTCGGGTTAGGGTTAGGGTTAGGGTTAGGGTTATGGTTAGGGTTAGGGTTCGGGTTCGGGTTCGGGTTAGGGTTAGGGTTAGGGTTAGGGTTAGGGTTAGGGTTCGGGTTCGGGTTCGGGTTAGGGTTAGGGTTCGGGTTAGGGTTAGGGTTAGGGTTATGGTTAGGGTTAGGGTTAGGGTTCGGGTTCGGGTTAGGGTTAGGGTTCGGGTTAGGGTTAGGGTTATGGTTAGGGTTAGGGTTCGGGTTAGGGTTAGGGTTATGGTTAGGGTTAGGGTTAGGGTTATGGTTAGGGTTAGGGTTCGGGTTAGGGTTATGGTTAGGTGTATTGGTATAATCATACCAATACACCCGGCCATGCTGTTGTTCGCAGATGTTTATTAGGACGTTTTACTCACACATTATAAACATAGAGATTGTTCTCAGTCCTTAAAGTCTAAAAAATGTATTTTGAATGAATTTATCAGATTAATTCTAGTCTCTTTAGGTTGTTTGTGTAGTTTTTAAGTTTCTTTTGTATATTTAGATGTGGTGTAAATACTTGTCGTTATCCTCTTTTAATGCTAAATAGTTCTAAAAATATTTCCCTTTTATAATCGTTATATTTTTGACCTTCTCTTACAACTTATGATCTTATGTTGATCATGTTTACGCCATTTTACACCAAAGCTAATTCTTTATGTGTGTAAACGTACCTGGCACTTTATTCTGATTCTACATAAACTAAATTATATAAATAATATTATATTTAGCTGAACATACATGTCATAAAAGTACAGTTAAAATGCATATATTCTTCTAAATGTAGGTGACACAGTATGTTAGTAACTCCTTTAAAGATGTGTTGTCTGTGACCTCTGCAGGTTTAATGAGAGGATTGATCCCAACATGAAGGATATTATGACGACGTACCTGATTGGCTGGTATTTATTAAAGTATTGACGAGGGGGGTGAGATCGATGGCCGCCGGATCGATGTACTCCGCTGGGATTTCTGGGAAATACAAAAAAAAGACAGGAAAGTCAATGCTTTTAATCTCTACTATGGAATCAGCAGAGTCAGCTAAATGTGGCCGGTGTGTTTGAAGGATGTACAAAAAAAAGATTCCAACATAAATATCTAGAGTCTTGCGCTAGGGTTTACATTTTTGTGAGGACTTCATTCTGTATTTTCACTTGATTTAACGAACAGATGAAATTACCAGTGGAGTTCATGAAGTCTCTTCTCCGTCTCTCTTCCTGTTCTCTGTCTCTAAAAGCTGCGGGGAAATCAAACATATATGAGATTTTTTTTAAAAGAGAACATACAGTATGTTGACACAAATGTAGAGAAGCAACCCGATTTTTTCTTTTTTAATTATCACATATCTGACTTTTTCTCAGAGTTCAAACTTTTCTCTCAGAATTCCGACTTTTTTCACTGAATTTTGACTTTTTCTCCGATTTTTTCAGAATTAAAATGTTTTTCTCTGAATTCCGACTTTCTCTCAGAATTCATTATAATTGAAAAATGTATCAAATTGATCATGGGTTGTTTTTATTCTGGGAGTATCAAACAAGGATTTTTATATTAAGTCTCTATTCAGTTTTTAGGCCAGGACGTTTCTGCAGCTCCACGATACTTCATTGAGCTATAACCACATCTTTTTAGCCTTCACCAAAATATTGTTCTTAC
Source organism: Trematomus bernacchii (assembly GCF_902827165.1). Lineage (NCBI taxonomy): Eukaryota > Metazoa > Chordata > Actinopteri > Perciformes > Nototheniidae > Trematomus > Trematomus bernacchii. The sequence goes on along the minus strand of NW_022987669.1, from coordinate 680,035 downwards.
TGCGATCTGAGTATTGCATCAACACCAAGTTGCGATTTTGGTTAAAAGCAAACCCACCTTGGCTGAAGAGGAAGAGGAGCAAGATGGTGGAGACACAGATTATAAAGCAGAGGCGAGGATGCTGAGAGGCTCTGTGTAATCTCTGAAGAGCTGCCATGACCCCTCTGCAGCTGAAACACACACACACACACACACACACACACACACACACACACACACACACACACACACACACACACACACACACACACACACACACACACACACACACACACACACACACAGATTTAGATTCACAACACAGACAATTCCTAATAACAGAGTATAAATGTGATGTTACTCAAGTAAAAGTAGAAGTACTCAGATCTTGTACTTGAGTAAAAGTAGAAGTACCAGAGTGTAGGAATACTCTGTTACAGTAAAAGTCCTGTTCCTCAAGTAAAAGTATAAAAGTATTCTCATCAAAATATAGTGAAAGTAGCGACAGTAAAAGTAGTCATTGAGCAGATTGGTCCATTTCAGAATAATATATATGATATGTTTTATAATGATTGATCATTACATTTACTCCAGGTGGAACTAAAGTCAGATTTAAGATTTGATTACATTTAGAAATAGACACACATATATAATAGCAGAGGTAGCAGCGATGACAATGCACTGCAATAATTAAAGTAAATGTCAATGTACATATTTACACATTTAAAAGACTATAACATTTCAATATACAAAACTATGAAACTGGATATAACTGTGTGTTCATAAGTAGATGCTACAAAAAATAGATCCCTACATTTATTAGGTCAAAGTTTTTAAATGTTACAATAAATATTTCATAAACCTCACTTGAGCCTTTTTAAATGTTAGTTTGTAAGCTTTGAATTCAACGACTTTTTAATAATGCTTGATCTGCTTGTTTTATAATTTTCCAATAGCGAGGTGTGTAAAAGTGACTTCAAAGAAGTTTAAAAGTGGATTTCCTGATTCTGTTGAACCTATCAATTCCACTAACGCTTTATAACAAGGCTCAATTGTCAAAAATACCCCTTAAATGTTGGATAATCATCCCATTTTTCAGCCGTTTAATCTCCTGAAAGTAATGCAGTAACTCACCTGCTGCTGCTGCAGTCCTCAGCCTGTAAACTGTAAACTGTGAAGATCCTTCAGCATCAGACCTGTGACACACACATGCAGTCAGATAGGGATTAACCCCCCCCCCCCCCCCCCCCCCAAACAGCAGTGTGCAAAAAGAAAACCTGACAAACTGAGAGTGTCTGAGCACTGATCCCTGACCAGCTCCACTGCAAAAGATATCAGGAAAGCCATCACTTCACTGTACTAACCTGTGCTTATTGTATCATAGTTTCCTTTCAAACTTAGTGTCAAATATACAAAATAAGAAGAATAGACAACGGGATATCGGAAAGTGGTGAAAAAAACTTTAAAGATTGCAAACACATTTAAGCTTGTTAGTCCACACTGTAAACTCTCCTCTGTATATTTTGCACATTTCTGCTCAATGATACCTATTTTAAATGTTGGGAACGACATTTAGTCAGAACGCAGTGTCTCCTGTGCAGAGGGACATTTCTTGCAGTGTGGGTTAGTGTCTGTGTTAAACTGCAGGAGAGAAACCTGAGCTTTGGGGGTTTCTGAGAGTCAGAAGAGTCTTTAGTGACGCCTTGTTATTCACGCCGAGACACAGTAGTATAACTGAGGAGGAAACATGGCTGTCATATTTTTTTTATTGGATTGAGTTTTGGTGTCTGGGAACACACACTAGGAAGCTATATCTAATAAATACAACAAGAATAAAGTTAAATTAAATTAGAAGTAAAGGAATTATTCATTGTGGCTGTGCTCCCACTGTGGGGCTTTATTATCATGCTCAAAACTATGAAAATGATTCTCAAATCTTTGAGAATAATGTCAAAATGTTAAAGGTGGGGTAGGTAAGTTTGAGAAACCGGCTCGAGATCACTAGAATTTGAAAATACACAACCGGAGAAAATCTGCCACTTCCTTACAGAGCCCCTCCTCCAACACACACGAACGCGCACATGACCAATGAGGGCACGAGATAAGTTTGTGCACAGATGGAAGGCTGACAGGCAGGTAGGCCATCCAGTTATTTTAGCCGGGCCGGCTCAGATGATTGGTCGTGCTTTTTACAGCGCTACGGCTTCCACTGATGAAATGTTGTTATGTATTTTTTGTCAAAGCACTTCAGATATTCATTGCTATCGGGATGTTAAGAGCATTCCATGGAATATAACAACAAGCGTATCTCGAGCCGGTTTCTCAAACTTACCTACCCTACCTTTAAGGAGGAAAGTTGAATGCCGACAATAAATTGTAAACATTTGGATTTAAAAGAATACATTTGAATAAAATAATGCTATAAGTGTGTATTTTTGTTTTGATTGAGCACCACCTGTTGTTGTTTGTTTTTGGGAAACCTTTTAATGAGAACACAACAACAACAAGACAAAGCAAATAAAACCAGCAAAGTTTGTCCCTGCGTTGTTGAGGCTTATAGTCATATACTCATATGTGCAGCTGACCAATCTGCAGCAACTGTGTGATGCTATCATGTCAATATGGACCAAAATATGTGAGAGACGTCTCCAGCACCTTGTTGAATCTATGCCACAAAGATTTAAGGCAGTTCTGAAGGCAACATGGGGTCCAACCCGGTACTGGCAAAGTGTACCGGTGAGTGTATACATCACATAAACTGAGCACTCAACACAATGTTCAATTCAATACTTTATTAATAACTGGTGCAATTGAAAAGACAGAAAATAAAAAAATCAAGTAAGAATACATTTGCATATTATATCATCAAAACAAAATTATTCAAAGTGGTCGAATACAGAATAGAAATGGCAAGTTTATTTGTATTTTTTCAAACTGGAATGAGATCAAATGATGCACAGCTCTGAAGGCCACTAGTGTAAAGTTGTCCAAACTTCCCTTAAATAAAACACCTAACTAAATATACAAAACAATGAGCCAAAAAGCTGCTGTGAACAAAGCTGTCTGTAATATCCAATATCTACGTTAAGTAAGTACTGTTTCTCAAAGTGTGGAAGCTGCATTTACAACAGATACAATTTAGAATTTCCCCTTTTAATAGTTATATATTTTAATTACATCTTCCTATAATAACAACTGATTCCTCGTGAGGTCTTAAAGGCGAACCGCAGGTCTTTCTGTACTGAGTCGTCAACACAAACATTGAAACTGTGCAGCAATTGTTGTGCTTTAATTGAAATTGTGCAGGTTTTTTGCTAGCTTTATCTAACAGAGCATCGGTCCAGTTTCAGATAAATGCTGTCTTTTAAAGTTTAAAGTTGTAAAGCACATTTTCAAGTAGCTTCCTAGAGTTTAGAGCCTTGCTTTGCTCTAGTAAGAAAACCTCATTCAAGGTCCAAGTGACAATTGGGATAATGCAAGTGACCTTTATAAAAAAGGTGATGCAGAAACTAAAATTCACAGAGTTAGTTAGCAAATCGTTAGCTGACACAACTCTATTGAGAGGCTAGCAGTAGCACTTTAGCTTCTTTTCAAATTACGGAAAATCTGCCCACATTACCTTAAAAAAATGTTGGTTAAGTTTAGTAAAAGATTGTGGTCTATCTCAAATTATTAGTGAACATAAGAAATAACTCTTTATTTCACACTAGACTAAAAACGTCCAAACCGTCTGATTTATTTTGATCGTATTTGTCTTAACATGGAAAAGCAAACCCCATTTAAAAAAGAAAAAGGTGATGACAGAAACTCAAATTTAGTTAGCGAGTTTTGTTAGCTTACTCAACCCTATTGAGCGGCTAGTAGTAGCATTTAAGCTTCTATGAAATCATGTCGTAGGAGAAGAGTGTGTACCTTCTGTAAGTGGAAACAGGTCTGAATTAGATCTCTGATGTAGTTTCAATAAGTTAGCTTCTTTATTTTGACAATCAGCTAACAATGTTGTTTCTGCTGACTGGTTTAAGCTAGCTAGCATTTTGTAACTTGGTTTGACATTTGTTATAGTCAACATTTACTACAAGTGCTAAACTAGAAGCTCATTCATCTTACTATGAATAGCTAACTAGAGGAATGTATTCGTTTTTTAGAAAGGCAGATGACAGAAACTCAAATTCACGGAGTTACGCAAGCTAGTTCTTAGAGTTAGCTTAAACAACTCTATGGAACAGCTAGCAGTAGCATTTTAGCTTCTTTTAAAATATATCGTAGAAGAAGAGTGTGTACCTTCTGTAAGTGGAAACAGGTCTGAATTAGATCTCTAATGTAGCTTAAATAAGTTAGCTTCTTTATTTTGACAATCAGCTAACAATTATGTTTCTGCTGACTGGTTCAAGCTAGCTAGCATTTTATAACTTGGTTTGACATTTGTTATAGTCAACATTCATTACAAGTGCTAAACTAGATGCTAATTTCTCTTACGATGAATAGCTAACCAGAGGAATGTGTACGTTTTTTAAAGCTTAAAAGCTTTAAAGAAGTTAGCCTCGTTATGCTAACAATTGGCTAACAATGTTGTTTTTGCTGACTAGTTGGAGCTAGCTAGCAATTGGCAGGATTTAAAAGCTAGTTGTTTCGTTAGCTTATGCAACACTCAGTCAAAGCAGGACTTACAGTAGATCTGTATGAAATCCTGTTATAGAAGAAATTTCCATCTGAACCCTTTTTAGGAAAACATCTGATTCAAATGATGTCTCTACAGCTTAAAGAAGTTAGCCTTGTTATGCTAACAATTGGCTAACACTGTTGTTTATGCTGATTAGGTACTAGCTAGCTAGCATTTTGATTGACCATGAATTAATCTAAAGTACTGACTTTTTCTGTCTCGTGGTTGGTCTAAAGGTCTGTTTGGAAAGATGTAAACATTTCAGATGGTTATTTTTGTGTAAAAGCAGCTTCCACATAGACATTACAACAGCTTTGTACTGAACATTGGACAGCCATAGCAAGAAAAGCATAACCCTAAAAAAACAAAACTACAATAAAACCAAAATGCACTGTAAAAGGCCAAGGCACAAATAATTGTTAGCAATTAAGATGTCTATAAAATGACCTGTAGATTATGTACACTTAGAATGTGTGTACCATTGCTTGGTATGCAGTTACAGTGAGAACAACAATACAGAAAAATCACAGCAAGCACTATTGCATTCTGGACTACACGGCTGCCATAAAGTGCTCCTTTTCATTAAAAATCTATAAACATACAGACAAGAGTTGAAGAAGTTTACACACACATGGAGTTACACATGTAAGAGGAAAGACAGGTGATACAAATGTTGTTTTTATGGACGTACATGCTTCATGAAGGACAGGATATTGTGTTGGACAGACAGAGAGGATCAAGACAAGAACGGCAGCGACATTGTAATCCTTGTGAAAAAGTGAAGTGTATTTTGTACGTTATTTTACGTTATATAACAACTGGTTTGTTTTCAGGCTTTTTGTGTTTCTCCATTCAGAAGAAAATGTCCGACTGCTACAAAAACTGCAATTTTAAACCAGTGTTTCCTCTGTAAAGTTACCTAAATATTGTCTTTTTGTTTAGCTTATCCTTAAAAATCAAAAAGCACTGGTATCAAGTGAAAAGGTAGATTTCCTGATATTATTGTCGCGTCCTAGAAAGACTGTATGCAGCTTGGGTGTCAAACAACATCAGGGAAACAAAGAGAACAGTGGGGATTAGAGGCTCATTGGGTGCTATAACTGGAGAAAGATGTCTTTAAATAAGTGTTTGAGGAAAGATTATTGTCAAAACTCAATTTGACCAAATTCATTGAAGTTATTACCGGATAGTTAAACAACACTTACAAGCTGCAAAAAGAAGAGATGAAACACCACTGGGATATTGTTTGTCAATTCTAAACATTATCCTAAATAAATATACTTTCTCCATTTACTGTAGCACCGTTTATGTTCCAAAGAAAGCCCCAAAATTGAATATTATTACAAATGGGAAACCAAAGTGGTGCGAGGATGCTTATAGTGGATTCTGAGTTTTGGAAAATATAAACGTGTTTTTAAAACTGGCAGAGCAAAGACATTTAAAGGTGAAACTGCAAAATGCTAATTGTTAAATTAACAATTAAAGGGTTCTTTCCAATAAACAACATGATAATAATAATACATTTTATTTTAGGCGCCTTTCATGACACCCAAGGACACCGTACGATTTGTTAAAAAAAAAGGTAATAGGCAACAGAACATGATAAAAACACAAACAGGAAATCATGGAGGAGACAGTCAAGTGGACACAAATGAAACATATAATGGGGAGCACTACAGTGAGTAGGCAGATTTGAACAGACAGGTTTTTAATTGGGATTTGAATATGGTGATTGTGTCTGACTGTCGGATGTGCGGGGGGAGGGAGTTCCAGAGTCTGGGAGCAGTGCCCAAGCACCCATGGTGACGAGGCGTGGGGTGGGGACGGTTAGCAGACCATGCAGAGGAGGAGCGGAGGGAAGATGTATTGTTCTGCTTACTGAGAGGACATTTTAAAGGTTTAATAAACATGAACGCATCTTTGAATTTCTGTAGCAACTGTTTAATATATATAGTGTACGTATTTATGACTCACATTGGTGGTAAATGACAAACTAAAGTCATCAATGCTGGTTGGGGCAGTTTTCACATGGACATTTTCCATTGGAGACGTTTGAGTTGTGTTCAGTGAGTCTTGTTCTGATGTATCGGTACAGTAATTACAGGGACGTGATGGTAAAAGATTACATCCTCCAGTGACCTCATTGACTAATTAAAACCTCTCCAACAGATCAGGGAAACAGAGTATTGATCCAAGAGGCAAATAAGGGGAATAAATTAGCGTGTCATGGATCAGAGCACCTGCTTACAATGCAGTGATAATGGATATTGACTTAAACTTCTAACAATGTGATCACATGATTCTGATATTACTGCAGATCTGCTGTAAGCTACGTAGCTAACCTAATTATTTCAAATGTGGAAGTGTTAAAGGTCGTTGTAGCGCATTTGCCCTCGTCAGCCACCGTACTAAACTCGCCAAAAGAACATTCTTACGTTATGAATATAATTATTAAGGCATGTGATCTCATGGTGATCTAATTTAACTTTCATAAAACGTGTTTGGATTGAGGCGAAGGTTGCTCTATTGTGCTTAAATATGGGATTTAAAGTTGAATTTTTTTCCAGTTTATCTTTTGCCTGTAGTATAGTGGAGCGTTTTGACATAGAGAGGTCACTGGAGAATGATTGCAAAACAAAATGTGTTCAAAATAGTACAAAACCTTTATAATAGAATAAATTAAGCATAATGTTGGGGATATTTGCCCACAATTAAATTGGAATAATTCTGTACACTGTAAAAAGTGATGCTAGCACTCCATTTGAAATACTTACAGTAAAGGTTGGTGCACACTGGAATTTTTTTTTTATTTATTCTTTTTTTAAATATTGTTATACTCAAATGTTGGATAATTGTCTATGTTCAAATTGAGTTTCAATTTTGTGGATAGAAAATGGGACAAAGTTTTGGTTGAAACATGTAACCAAACCAATGATTAAGATTTTTAACAAGAAAATAAAAATCCATAACAAATATTAAACAATAAGTATTTACAGAAACTAATATTTTAGGATTTAGTGATAAAACATAAATTGTTAAAATGGAGACCCAATTTTTTTTGAATTCCTGAGAAGATTGACTTCCAGTTTATGCAAGTAGTAAATTATAATCTGAAAATATTTGTATTTAATTAACTGTATTTTGCTAGCATCAGTTTTTCCCAGTGTCTCTTCGTGTCTTGGAAGACAATTTATTCAGTTTTTAACAATTTCACAAAATATTAGATTATTAAATTTAACAGTATTTGCCGTGTAAATACAAATAAACCAGTGCTGTTATTTCCAGGGATGTTCTCTAACTGAAACAGGGCTACACATTTAGAAAGAAAGCAGTAAAAGAAATGAAAGAAATGCAACCGTTTTCTGTAGATGGGACTTGGTGTGCAAGGCAACAAAAACACTGGTGTTTAAATCATCTTCCTGACATTAAACTTCAACAAAACCATCAAAATAAATAAAGACACGAGAAGAGAAACATTACACAACCTTTACATTTCTGTGCAGCTGAAATCTTGGTAAGTCTGAATTGAGAGAATGAGCCTGAACGCATCACGAAGCTACAAAACAGCATTTTTACAAAAGCAAGACTGTGCTGTGTGCTAGCTTAAAAACAAATCACTACGGAAAAGGAAACTCACATTCATAAATCCTGTGTGGTGAGATGGAGTGGCACTGAAACACTAAATACAGAATGACGGTGTCGAGTCATTTCTCGCTTCAGAGGCACGATGAATGGATGTCTACAGGGATATATCATCATATATATGTGGTGACAATTTGTGTCCGCATCGCAAGATAATTCATTTGTGTAATATATAATTAAATGGGCTTCCGTAGAAGAAGGAATAGTAATTGTAATACAATAAGATAAATAGATAATAATAAACTAAGTGTTTGGTTCACCTTGTTCATTCACAACCGGAAGCTGCTTCCACACCAGGCTTTAATAGGAGCTGTAAGTGAAGAGAAGCGCTTGTTTTATTCTGCTTGGAGCACCAGGCGGGTGGAGTTAGCAACTCAAGGACAACTTAGATAAAGTCAGGTACATTTATGTTATAAACTAGAGAAGTTTATTGGTACTTCACTGGCTGAAGTGTCCTGTTAAAATCCTTTAACTTGACAAACTATATGTAGTTTATCTTGCTGTACTCAAGGTATGTTAACCTGCAAGTAACCACAATCAAAAAAGGACTACAAACAAACTTTTTGGCAGTTGAAACATAGCTTAGCATAGATTTGTGGCTAGTTAAACAAAACAAAAAAACATTATATAGAGCCTAAAATGTTTTTTGTACCAGCATGTTTATTTCTGCTGTGAAGCCTCAAGTGGTCAATCGTGGAACTGCACTATTTGGCAATTCCGTTTTGGCACCAGAGGTCAACGCTCAGTTTTAGCAGATATGGTGGTGCAGGTTTTTTTTTTTGGAAGTTAGGAAAACAAGGACTCCCTGGACAAAAACCGAATGGGATTTTTTCATTGGATTTTGGATTATTGCCAAAAATAAGCGTTTGAGGCTTCCTGTTGCACTCCAAGCAGTACTTCCTGTTGAAGCCCGGTGTGGAAAGCCCTCTGTAAGATTCTCCTGACTCTGAAGGTGCTTTAACATGCTATAATTGTGTAATAATCCATGTGTGTATATATAGTTGGTCGTCCAATATTACAGTTTAATTGTGGCCCTAAATCTAAATTAGTAAATGCTGTTAGGCCTATATGTGATCTTCTGTAAAACTTTTTTCTTGCGTCTGTTCCATCAGAAACGTTGTGCCTTTCAGTTTTACGAGTATTTGTCATTGCTTACAGTTTGTGTTCAGAACTGGACATTCGAGATGCTCGTAGTGCAGCAATCGACGATACAGTAATTTGTGTATTGTTGAGAAATTTAAATAAAAAAGCTATGAAATGTTCATGTTTTTAAGTTGCATTACGATAAAAAAGTGTTGTTTGGGAGTAAAAAAGGTAAATTCGGATTTGTTTACACATTTTCTGCCAATTTACCAACAGATTTGTTTATATTTCTTCATTTATCACTAATTGTTTTACAATATTTAGGGATGAGAGATGCTAAGGCAAGTTTTACACTGGCTCATGAAAACATTTATTGCAACCAGATTAGAGCGATTTGTAGATAAATATTCGTACCTAACATAATAAGAACTTTACCTAGAATGATTTACGTATTTATTTAGCTAAATAGAGTATACTGCAAATTAGCGTCCAACATTTGTACTCAAAACAAGTTAATCTCCACATATGTATTTGACCAATTTCAGACATATTATGGGCCATTAGACTTTAACAAAGATTGCCTCTATGATCATTGAAAATCTCCAGATGCAATGATCCAGTGCAAATAGGGTTTTAAAGAATAACATGTAGGTGTTTTATAAGAGTGTCAAACTCTGGTCCTTTGTACGAAGCCAGAGTCTATTTGGTCAAGATTAGACGAGGGAATCAAGCTACTTTTTTCTTTAATGGTTGGATCAACAGGTATATCTTTTTGAAGACACTCAGCAACTTTCTGTAAATTGAAGACGTACAGGTGGTTTATGTCCCTGAATTCATGTGCCAACAAAGCAGCAGAGATTTAGTGTTTCAAATTATGTTGAATATTTTACTTTTTTTTCAACTGGAAAGTTTGTATGCATTAAGTGGTGACATACAACTCAAGAGCACAGTGGTGTGAAAACAAAGTGACGGGATCAGAAACTCAAAACTGATCCTTAAAGTTTTACAGCACAATGTGAGGAAAGCAAAAAATGTTGAAACAAGACCGCCAGCAACCAACCAGTGTTTTGTTAATCAAGTCCCTCTCATTCACAATCACACACACACACACTCAGAAACACACTCATCGGACACACAAAACAAAGACACAGGAGACTTTTGGTTCCATTGTCCCCCTCCAACGCCATCCCATAATGGTGCATTATCATGCAAACCATGCAAAAAACCATGAAAATGTATTCATATAAAAAATAAGTGTTACAAAATGGCATAGCAAGTATATGTATCCATTCAATCGCTTTTTCCGTTTCCTGATATCCTGAACTTTGCAGTGTCTACACTAAAAATCGCATGCGTTACATGCAGTGCGGTTGGCTTTGCAGCGATAAAGCTTTTGGGTGTATATAGTATGTATTTTGAAGTTCTTTTTTTTTGTTACCTAAACTTTTGCGAAGATTGTGCTGTACAGAGTTTTACTTTACAAACTGTCTGTTATTTCCCTTTTTTTCCTGGGCAGTCTCGATGCCATGGCTCTCCGTCTGGACGGCGGTCGGTTGATGAGAGCGTTTGACCTCTAAAGGTTTGGAACTCGCTCACAACCTCGCAGCATCAGGGTGGATTAAACCCCGCCTTTTACCTCCAAATGGTACGGTCCAGAGGTGGCTTTGACCCAAACTAATTTGGGTTTTAGAGGCATGGGTAGGATTTAAGGTCTTAACTCTGAGTTTCTGCATGATGCACGAACACGTCTCAGGGTGGCGTGTTCCAAACAGCGTCACCAAACCCCTCCCCAGTGGAGGATAGTGGGAGTGGCCCCCCACTGGGTGTAAATGGATCTGTATCCGTGTCTGTTTCTCCCTCTGCCAGGTAGCTTGGTCTGGGTTTCGTCCAGCTAGCGTTCCCGGCCCCCATTGACAAATCATCCCCTTCCTCCCTCTCCGCAGAGATGCTAAACCCACTTAGCGACCGCTCCAGCTCCTCGTGGTTCACGGATAGCATGGATAGCGGCGAATCACCCCCCTGCCCCCCTGTGGTCCTTCCTGGAACTGCAGATAAATCCTGCAGAGAGCTGATGGGCAACACCGTGGGACGCTCAACGTAAGTAGGGATGGCGGCTGGAAGGTCGCGTTGGTGGAGGTGTTGATGCTCAGGAGGTAAACGGCTAATAACGGTTACCCCCGTCCCCTCTCCGCCTCCTCTTCCTCGACCGTAACACGGATTCCCCTTGGTGTCAGGGATCTGGTACGCCATGTGCGGGAACGCCTCGGCGTAGTTGAGGAAAACCCGCCGGATTTCACCGTTTGCGGCAGGAGCGCAGGTCTCCAGGGTCATGTGGGCGGCGCCGGCGGAGTCAACCTGCAGGTGCTCAGTGTGCTGGATGTGCATGTCCACCAGGAAGTCCAACTTCTTCTCCATGTCCTCCACCTGAGCAGAGATGGCAAAAGTACACACATCCTTTATTCAAGTAGAAGTACAGATACTCATGTTTAAAAATACTCTGGAAAAAGTAGAAGTACTGACTAAACTTCTTTACTCAAGTAAAAGTAAAGAGGGCTTTGAAATGTACTTCAGTAAAAAGTACCCATAACTAGCAGCTGTTTTAAAGAGTACCTGACCTCCCTTTATATTAATAGAACAATAATGTCATTGTTAGCTAATGAATGTTTCCATGCTGAACAACGGCAACATGACAACGTTTTCATTGGTCCCTCTTCTTTATAGAAGACCAGGAAATTATGGATACAAATAAAAGTACTAATACCACACTGTTACAAGTAAAAATCTGGCATTGGAAATGTTACTTAATTAAAAGAAAGTAAGCATAACCAGCATAACATTAAACGTATGATTGACACCTCTTTTGAACCGTTAGAGCCAATAGAATCGAGGCGAAGTTCCTCAAATCCATCTAAACATTACCCATTGGTGAATGAGTGATGCGCAGCCAGAATGCCCCGGAACCGGAAGCTGCGATACACTCTGGTGGCTATCATTAGCAGCAAATATGAAATCTCCGTTTTTGACATAAAATTTGAATGATGGATTATTAGTAATCATTTCAAATTAACACAGACACATTGGATTAACCTATGGATTAACCTTCAGCAGCGTTTTTATCATTTTAATGCCATTGAACACGACTTTTGATCAGAAAACAACAAAGGTAAGACGTTTTTAGCCGTTTTGGCTCCGTAAAGCTATTTTTGTTGTTGTTGTTTGTTGTCGTTTCGCCGCAAATTCTGATCGCTCAGTGATGATACTTATATGTCTGGAATCTGTGGAATCTCAGCTTGCTAATCGATATCTTGTTTGTGCAGATCCGATAAGTAATAAGGGTATTTTACCATGATTTCTGTGCTAAGTGAGTTAGCATTTTTCCGCTCAGGGCTAATTCAGAGCCTTTTTTATTACCCTTTTGTTTCGTTTAGCTAAAAATGGTTAATATTGTCTGAAAGCTGAGTTTCTTCCCGTTAAGTGAGTATGACACATTCATAGTTTAACTAATGTCAACTTTGTTGTAGCATCAGCTAACCGTTAGCTTGCTAACGTAATGTGACTTTACATAGCAATGTTAGCTTTGAATAGACACAGCTGTCGCAATCTGTTTAGAAACTTTTGTTTTAGTTTGCGATACAATATCTCCAATGCATGAAAACATCTGAGTTCCTTTATCTTGCTCACACAGTGCTTTGAAGCTTGAATCCTCACCTGTCTCTCCACCCTGACAAATCTACCCATCATGCTTTGGTCTTCGGCATCTGGCAAGGACACGGCTTTGGCAATGTCGGCCTCATGCCTGCAACACAGGGACAGTTAGTGGAGGTGGACTTCACAAAAATGTGTTAAAGGGGGAAATAACAGTATCATTTGCGTAAAGCATCAACTTTGGAGGTAAACAGTATTCAGTATCATTGAAACTGTTAACTGTGAAAGAGAATCGAGACAAAGGGTTAGGGTTATGTAAGCAAGATACATTTATAGTTGACATTTCAACTAGCTTTAATACAGCACATACAATTAAGTACTTGCAGTTTGCAGTCATTTTCTTTGTAATATAGTCAAGGCAAAGCAATTCAAAGTATTTAATATAATATTGCATTACAATGATAAGATTACCTTGTCAATTCATTATGTTTAAACAGAGTGACTGTACCTGGGTGACTGATTGGACGGGTAGGTAGAGGGCGTTTTCGGAGTTTTCTTAGTTTTTGGAGTGAGGGGGACTCCAGGGGCAAGAATCATGTCGATCCTGAACAGAACAGAAACAGAATGAGCTTAAGATAAATTATACTTTTCTTAACTCAAACAAACTAGTCCAGCTGGCGAGGTTACTGACCTTGTCTGGAGGTATTTAATTCTACAGAGCATGTCCAGGTGTCCAGCAGAGTACTGCTCGATCACGTCTTTGACGTCGTAAGGCCTCAGAGTTTCCTTAAACCGCTTCTTGTTCAAGAGGAATTGCATGATCCTGTGAGAAAAATAGTTTTAAAATCAACAGTTTGGACAGAATCTCTTCGTTCATACATCTCAAAAATATGGGGCATGTTTACAACCTGTCTGATAGCGTGATAATTCTTGTTCTTGTCCTGTTGAGATTTGTATGTTGGCATGTCCAAAGTTCTAAGCATTTCACTTCTTTAGACACTCAAATTATCTATTTGTTAGATCCAAGCCACTGTAAAAATCTTTATTCATTTATCCAATTATGGCTGCTTATCCTGGTCGAGGCCGCTGTCCGATGCGTTTCCAGGCCAGATGTTCATGGTTTGGCGTTCCCAAATTAAAACTATAAATGTAACTAGGAGGGATCTACCACCTCTACCGTTTTCCTGTTTCCAACATGACCCATTACCCAACTAAACAAACAAAGGTCGACTAGACAATGGGAAGCGTAAAATCCAACCAGTTCGAGATCAAATCTGACTGTCAATCTCCATCTTACCATCACTCATGACTCAAAGATACACTCCCTCCAAACCATTTCAATCCATCCACACTTACACACTAGTACCTGGGATCAAAGACCAACACCTTATCTTTCTGATTGTACTTGGGATTAAACTTGACATCTATCAGTTCTTTGAAAGTCTTCTCCAAACTTGAGTCCACCCTGCCACCCACTGAGCTCCTTCTTTGGTCCCAAAGATCTCCCACTTTGAGCGGACTTAAACCCAACCTTTCCCAGTGTCTGTGGTTGCTGCTCGAGCTTCAGTGTTTGGCGGAAAATCTTGGGTCCTGAAACTAAACCCTGACAGGTCTGAGGATCCCATTCAGACCCATTCATCCCTGAAATAATGGTGTGGAAGGAAGCAGCACTTTCACAGGGTTAATCACTCATCTCACAGGCCCTCACAATAGATTGAATTCCTGCATGATGTCAGCTGTGTGGCCTATGGATTTACCAGCACACTGTAAGCATGAGTAAGGCCGGCCTTCACTGTCTGGTTCCCACTGATAACTATTGTACTCCTGCTATAATGCTCTGTGCTGTATTTATTTCTCAGTCTTCCAGCAGTTTGTATCTAAATCTATCAATTCAGGTCAAATGTGGTCAAAAGTTTGCCCATGAACATCTTCGATTTTATTGAACAGTAATTTCCAACAAATTCCACTGAAATGTTATTTTTACCTTCAGCGTTTTTCACCATATATTTTCTTCTTTATTGCCTTTGTTGGGCCATTGTTTTTCTTTGCACGTTCCCACCATGGACGATTGATCAGTGGAATAGCTAACCATCTGCAGGACTTATATTGCCAACATTTTACACAATACTAACAAAACAAGGATCGACAGGGAACCTCAAACCCCAGGCTAAAATAAATTCTCTGCCCTCTCTAGGTGGAACATTTGTAATCTGATTCACTCTGACTACATCCATTGTCACTTATCACAACCTGGAGTACACTTCTGCATCAAAGCAGCAAAAAAAAAGAAACCTGGAGGTCAACAAAAGCAAGATTTATAGCTGCTGTCAAGGAGTTTCTGAGTGCTTTCTGGTTTATGGAACATCATTATATTTTACCTGCAATACAGTATATTATATAGCCAATAGCACCATCCCTTCGAATAACATGAAACTATATTTTTATCTCATGAAACAATATAACGTCAATCTTTTAAACGATCAGGGACAATTGATGCTCTAATGCTGTTTTGTTGAAACTTTGAAGGAGCACAGAGCTTCATGAAAAGTATATTTAAAGTTCCTGACCTGACTGCTCTGATGACCAGTTTCAGTGTTGGGATCATTTCCTCCATGAGGATATCTGGAGGGAAGCCTCGCTCCTCTAAGGCTGAATCTGCCAGGGCTCCAGAATCTGACAAAGAAAAACAAACCATAGATAGTTTGAATGACAGTGGCCATATTGTCTGGGACCAGTTACCACATTTAGAAATTACATCTTGTAGAACACTGTTAGAACAATATCCCTGGTCACCGGCTTGAGCTTCAATCTCAGGATCCATGTATCTGTGATCCTCTCCAGAATGGAAGTAGTCATCACATACAGAGCATCAGCTAGTTCCTGAACAGTGTCCTTCACATGCTGATATTGTCGAAGTCAACTTTATTGTCAAGCTTTCAGTTTGTGTGTACAGACAGAGAGATCGAAATAAATGTCCCACAATCCCGAATACAAAAAAACAAATATATATAAAAATATGTATATCCTATACTGTCTATACACAATCAACAGACACATGTATACATATGCACACATTAAGACATAAATAAAAGCACCAATCAATATACAAAATAACAGTCACTTCAATATCTTTGGGAAATGTACAGTAGTGCAAGATAGCAGCGTAAAAAGTGTCTGGTGCTGGATGTGAGTATTTGAGTTACCATGTGTTACTCTGATATTGGAAGAGTACATTCAGTATTTTCCCAACAAACACCAAGCCTTTATTTTTATGATCGCAGCCTTTATTTGTTGCGTACCTTCAGAGCCCTGACGCATCGTGTAGGCCTTCATGCGGAAGGCGGTGCGAAAGCGTTCTCTGTTACTGAAGCCGGCGGGTTTGGGCTCCTTGGACGGACTTTCCTCGATGGAGTCGGCCGGACCCATGAGCCTCTTCCCCGACCCGATCGATTGCCGACCGCTGGGAAGGCGAACACGCTCAAGTAAACTCATTTTTTGGCTGAAATGGAAAAAAGACAGAAATCAAAGTCAGTCAAAAAGTCAATTCAACTTTATTGTCGATCTTCCGGTTTGCGTGTACAGACAGAGAGATCGAAATACCGTTTCCCACAATCCCAAATACAAAAATACAAATATATATATATAACAATATGTATGCAATCAAAGACACATTTATACATATGCAGACATTAAGACCTAAATAAAAGCACAATAATCAATATATAGAAAATAACAGTCACTACTGTGATAATACATAATATACAGTTCCTTTAATGTCTTATGACAGTTCTTTTAATGACCAACTTCTCACTTCAAATACAAAGCTGGTGATATTTTTTTGCCCGGAAATAGGAACATGGCGGAACATGTTCTGTCATCAATGTTAAGAATTAAAGTTTTATAATGAGGAGATTAAGAGGCATATAGTTGAGATCTTTGCTTAAAGGGGACCTATCATGCAAAATGCACTTTTGTACATCTTTTCTACATGAATATGTGTCCCCGGTGTTCCAGGGAACTCACCAAGTGTCAGAAAACACAACCCTCTCTATTTTCCTCCATACCCAAATCTCTAAAAAAGGGGCTGCAACGGATTGTGGACCTATCATGCTATATTATTCAAATATAGCATGATAGGTCCACTTTAAGTGATTAGTGTCTATCTTGCTTTAGGCACTTTTTTGGTTTGTCGAATTATCCCTGATCAAGGTCTATGGACTGAAATGTTGTCTCCTGTCTTAACAAGTCTCCAACAAGGTGTAGGATTTCAGGTCTGTTATCAGTGAATCGTTGTTTACACTACATATGGGTGGACTTAAGACATGTTTGACAAAGTCGTTAACCAAATGTTGGTGGAATTACAGTCGGTCCAGCCTTGTTTCCTTCATAGTGTGTAGGTGATAAAGGAAGTATTAATCTTTTAACTGCAATATTTCTGTAAGGTTTTTCCGTAGCTAAAGATCACTGAGATGTGTGAAAGCTGCAGGTCGAGTTCTTTGGGTTTCTAATCTTTTGAATGCCTTCTAGGGACTCTATTTCAATATGTAGTCAGGATATATTGCAATTAAGATAGAATGATTGAAACATCCTGGCAAGGACAAAAAGATTCGGAGACAGTTTCTTCCCGCGGGCAGTGAGACTGTTAAACAATTGAACTGTTGAAACAACTTCAAACATTCATCTGCTACTCAGTAGTATGTATCTAATACCTAATATATATATATCATTCCAATAACTTGTATATAGACTCGTACTGCACTATTCCACATCATCACTTTATTTTATAACTATTTTTCTGTTTGTATTGCTCTTGCTCTTATTGTTATTATGTTATTATGTTGCATTGTTGGAGAAGCCTGTGACATAAGATTTTCAACTACATAATTACTCTGTAGCTATGTCAGTTTGACAATAAAGAACCTTGAACCTTGAACATAGTCACTGAACTCCTGCTGAAACCCTCTCAACGTTTTTTGGAAAACTGTTTGACCTGAAAGCTTCGCACGTCCTGCAAAACATTTTTGTGTTTCTTGCATTCTTAGGACGAAACAAACTCCTTCATCATCTGCAGGAATCTCTCTTCTAGTCTCAGCAACAACCTTCCTTGAATCTGCCTTTCCTCTCACAGAGGACTTAAAGTCTTCATGCTCTGCTGCCTCGGCGTAACAATGCTGCTCTCCTGGCAGAAGGAAGCCTCAAAGAGCTGCGAGAGATTGGTCTCCTTTATTGTCCAATGGCTGACAATATTTGGCAGCACAAAGACAAGAGCTCCCTCGGTAAAATAAGACTCCTGTGTGCCTTGGAAGAGGCAGAGAGGCGGGGTAACCGGAGCCGACAAACAGCCGAAAACAGGGCCTCTGAAACGTGGAGCGTTCTCAGCGACTTTGCTCCCACAGCAGACACACAATATGAGCCTCTATGTGGCCTCGGGGTAGAATAGGGACGCAGATTACGGCGCTGAGAGGCTGCAGAATAGGACGCTTTAAAGGAAGAGAGAATCTCTTTTCGGCCGAATAAAGAGCAGAAAATTACGTGTGATTATCCCGCTGCTCTCTGTAAGGAAAGCAACACAACAGGAAAAACATAATGCATCTTATCTCCCACCGCTCTGAGCCTTCCCAGGACACATATTGGTTTACTATACCTGGGCAAATTTGCAGTGCTATAATATTAAAGGATAAATCCACTTCATTACAACTTGGCTATTATTTCCTTGTGTTTTGCGATTGTTTCAAGCTGACTATCAATTTCTGTAGTGATCTAAAACACTTGATTTGGAAATGAATGTTAATACATCAAAGAAATTGGTAATTATCATAATTTTTTCTGGAAGACTATGAGCATATAAGTGGTCTGTAAACTATGGATATGTTAGAGTCATAACTTTGGCAGTTAATGTCTTCTCTTCTGAAATAATGTCTGAACATTACAAACTTCATACGGATAACCACAGGTTCCATTACAGTACATTGGTGTTCCTATTTATGTTTAATTACCACAACTGTATATTTAAGTGGAAAGGAATATGTTTTATGAGACTTATCTAGGTTTAATTGTGTGTGCTTCCAACTAGAGTTAAAAGGGAAAGGGTCTTAGCACACTTCAAGCTTGGCCTTTTCTTACTCGAGCAGCTCCCAGTGACACAACTATCCCTTGTTCCTTATCTGTCATCAACTAATCCTCTTGATCTCCTAAATCCCAACTTCTGCACCTGTAAGAAACATTGTCTGCACTCCAAAGGTCTGTAATGTGTTTTCACAATGAGAGCTACGCTAACCATCACCTCTCTTTAAACCTAACCCTAATTTAACCCTATCTTTAAATCAAGTCTTCAACTTAAAATGTTAGGATTTACCTTATAGCAATACATTTACTCAAGTAAAGTATGATTTTAAGGAACTTGTACCTAAAGTAATTCCATTTTATGCTACTTCATACTTCTACTCCACTACAACTTGGAAAATATATTGATCTTCACCTGACATAATGTGTTACTAGTACCTTTGCAGAATCCTATTCAATTGAATTATTATGTATTATTATAGATTGAGATTAAAAAGTCCACTCCACCTTTACCAGATGCCAAATTAAAATGATGAAATATTGAAAATAATATATTGCTATTTAGCATAATCAGTACTTTGAGTTTTGGTACTTTAACCTGTTTCACGCCTTCCCCCGGTACCGGGCGGATAAACGCGTCATTTGCAGGAAACAACGTCTAAGGAATCTTAATATTGAATAAAACTATGAATGTGTTATATCCATGTAACGGGAAGAAACTCAGCTAACTGATCTTTTTAATTTTTTCTTTCAAAAAAACCCCACAATGCTAGCACTCAGCCTCTGAATTAGCCTCGATCGAAAAAACGGGACCGACAAAGGCACATAAACTCACTCAGAACTCCCTTATTACTTATCCTAGATGCACAACCAAACACTATTTTTTGGTGTCCTGGAGACACTGAATCTAACGGTGCCCACCTCAACACTCAGTGATAAACATTCGCGACGCTATCAACGAAAGCGTACATCATCACATGTGGAGCCAAGAAGCTAAACATGTAAATATGGCTCACCTTGGTCAAAAGTGGTCTTCAATGGCATTAAAACGATAGAACAACGATGCTGCAGTTAATCCATAGGTTCATCCTATGTGTCTGTGCCTTCTTTGAAATTATTTCTGATAATCCATAAGCAATACAACTGCGTTTTAGTTTCCAAACTCCAGAAGGAGACATTCCTCCAGTTTAGTTTCGCTTTCCACACGCGAAGCGGCAACATTTTTTCTTTATAATGTGTGTCTATGTGAGTCTCCTCCTTCGATTCTATTGGCTCTAACGGTCACAAGGGTATGTCAACCAACCAGATCGAGCAAGGGGGGCCAGAGATAGGTCAAATCCACCCAAATGACCCCAGATGGCCCAGTTTTTGGCTAAATCTCTCTAAAAAGGTCAAATTTCACTTGTTTTGCATCAATCTTGATACAGGGTACTTATTATATGTTGTACTTTGGATTCCTAAAGCTTTTAGTCTACTAACCCATCATCCAAGGGTAGTTTTCACTATCTGTAAAAAATAATTTTTGGACGGACACTATAATTTACAGTTTTTTACTATGTAAAATCTGAATTTTCTTTAAAATAAAAAACATTTATATTGATTCTGACACTTCTACATCCAACTCACAGGTTTATCATTACTTTGAGAAAAGATTATTAATTTAACCCTTTTAGAAGGGAAGATATGGTCATTTGTTCTGGGAATGTCATTTTCGAGCCTGAGACCTGAAAAACAGGCTCAGAGTGGAACAGGTTAAGTATATTTTGATGCTAATCCATTTGTACTTTTACTTAGATAAAAAAAAGTGTTACTTGCAACTGAGTATTTCTACACTGTTGAATTACAACTTTTACTTATCTAAACAATCAGAGTATTTCTTCCAACACTGCTTTAGGAAAGTCCCCACAATGTGAGTGTGTAATCAGAGTTATGTCCCCACATTGCCACCAAAACAAAACACACCAACACACACACACAAACTGAAAAGTGATTTGAGATGGGATATCATTTTCTGTCGGTGCTGTATTGACTGGACCACACAATACAGCTGGATAACACAGATAAAAGTATAGTAATGTGCAGGGTACTAAGTGGCTTATCACCCTCTGGTTGGACCTGGCAGCTCTGTTGTAGTTTTTGGCCGCCGTCCACCGTTTCGCTGAGAGCAACAAGATAATGTCAGGGCGCTAATTTCCCAGCCGCTGATCCTACAAGGGACTTACAACTCTCTCCACATCGCCTCGTTCCCCCCTCTCTGCACCCTGAAGTGTCTTTACATACTTTTGAAAAGAATATCCTATATTTTATTTCCCCTGTTTTCCTTTAGACACTTCAATCTGTTCAAGGTTCAAGGTTCAAGGTTCAAGGTTAGTTTATTTGTATAGCACAGTTTAAGACACAGAGGCAATTCAAAGTGTTTTCACATAGGCATTTAACACATAATAATGATGTTCGTCTAATTGTCCTTTATATTTATTTCTCCCATTTTTTCTACATTATCTTTGTGCTAAATACTTTGCCTTAAAGATACCCTATTCTGTTGTTTGTAGTGTAGTTTGTTCTATAGGTTTTAGTGCATGTAGATGGTCTGCAAAGGGTGAAATGCGTCTATTTCTGGTAATTATTTGGTTATACTGGCCGTTAATGTTAAGCCAACCAAACAAAGTTTATCGTTAAGTGTCTAAGTTATCTGCCCCCCTCACACAGACACACACACGCACACGCACACGCACAC
The DNA here is from genome assembly GCF_902827165.1 of Trematomus bernacchii. Taxonomy (NCBI): domain Eukaryota; kingdom Metazoa; phylum Chordata; class Actinopteri; order Perciformes; family Nototheniidae; genus Trematomus; species Trematomus bernacchii. The sequence continues at coordinate 658,229 of NW_022987669.1, read as the reverse complement.
ACACACACACACACACACACACACACACACACACACACACACACACACACACACACACACACACACACACACACTATCAGCCTGTGTATCAGGGTCCTGTTGTTGTAGCTTTTAGCAGCAGTAACTTAATCCACATGTTGAACATGGCGGCTCAATGGAGGCCAAGAGGCGTCGGAGCAGAACGCTGCAGTGTAATGAGGCTATGTTAGACATGGGGGGGGAGACAGATGCTTTGGGTTGATAACACACACCTCAACTGGACTGGGGAGGTAGTTGTGTATCATTACAGCCTATGGATATTACTCAAAATAATGTATTCATTATGAAGTGGCTTAAAAGTTTCTAGATTCAATTCCAACATACGGGGGTGTGATTTCAACGCACAAATAATCCAGAACGATAATCCATTTTGTCAAGATGAATCCATTTATTTTCCATTGCACCATAAATCTCTCCTTCTGAGTGTGTGTGGTTGAACTGGTTTAGCTTCTTCCCCGTCTAAAACCAACCCCTTCCCCATAAACAAAAATAATATAGCATATAGGAGACCAAGGGGTGTCAACAAATATATTCAGGAGCGTAAACAACTAAGGTGAGTAGATAAATATTCAACAAATAGTATCTGCAGGCCATGTATACTAATAAAACAAGACATGTTAAACAATAAAAAAAAAAAAAAAACGCATATAATAAACTCAGTTAAAGGTGGGGTAGGTAAGTTTGAGAAACCGGCTCGAGATACACTTGTTGTTATATTCCATGGAATGCTCTTAACATCCCGATAGCAATGAATATCTGAAGTGCTTTGACAAAAAATCCATTAAAAAACATCATCTGTGGAAGCCGTAGTTCTGTAAAAAGCACGACCAATCATCTGAGCCGGCCCGGCTAAAATAACTGGATGGCCTACCTGCCTGTCAGCCTTCCATCTGTGCACAAACTTATCTCGTGCCCTCATTGGTCATGTGCACGTTTGTGTGTGTTGGAGGAGGGGCTCTGTGAGGAAGTGGCAGATTTTCTCCGGTTGTGTATTTTCAAATTCTAGCGATCTCGAGCCGGTTTCTCCAAAATGACCTACCCCACCTTTAAATGGCTCCTACACATTATATAATATGTTAAATCTGCTAAAGATGTCCTTTTTATTGCATTTTTCCATGAAATGCTGGAGCTTCAAAGATCCAGATTTTGCAGCACTTTTCATTAATAAAGGTGCTTCATCTTCCTGATAAGTTATTTGATCATGTGAGCATGCTTTCTCTGGGCTAACCTGTGAACAAATCTAAAGATGTCACTATGTTCCTGAAGTCAACAAAGGAGTCAATAGAGGCTTTGCAGACCATTTACATGCACCAAAACCTATAGAACGCACTAGGGGAAAAGGCACACACAAACTGAATAGGGCCCCTTTAAAAAACAAAAGTGTTGCAGAGTTTTCATCCATAAAGAAGATCATGTTTCATTTTATTTGAGTATATTTATATAACTGTGTGAAATACCGGCCGATGAACAGTCGATGGGGTCAGTGGTCACCAGAAATAACTATGTATTGATCACTGCGATAGATTTATGACATCATTTCCGCAGTTTATGAGGATGAGACACATTTCTTCCACAAATCAAACCTCCTCGGTGAGATTTGCTCTGCGTGTTTTGCTGCAGAGATTCATTAACATCATCAAACCCAAAGCCCCCCATCTCAGGCTCTAATTACTCGATCTAAACTGTCATTCATAATTGAAACCATAACTAATGGACTCGCTAATAGGCTTTCTAAAATAAATCCTGCAGCCTAAATGCCATCAGAGTAGCTGATGGGGAAGGCGGTGCTATTAGAGAGCGGGACAAGTGGGAGTTTTATATCACCATTCATATATTTACCACATTAACCCGGAGATTTATTCCTCTGAATTAATACAGGACGCTATTTAAAAGCGGGGGTATTCGAGGAAACCTTCATTAGTATTTCCAGCATGTGGAGATATTTAAAGCACCATCAGAAAGACTCTGAGATTTAAAGATCGCTGTAGGAAATCAAACAGTGACCTACCTGGCTATGCCCTCCAAGTGATCCTTCCTGCAGGTGGAGAGAGGGGAAATTAAAAAAGTTAACAACCGAGGACTGATTAAAGCTGAAATATCCTTAAACAATCATAAAATACACATATTTATACATATTTATATTTTTTGAATTCATATTTAAGCAAAAAACTGTCTTAAAGTCACATTTTTAAAGCTTTTTGCACAAAGTTTCAATACAATACAAATACTTTATTGTCAGATCAAGTCCGATTGGATGACTAATCCCCCCCCGTTTTCGACCACCCATACCAAAACTATTTCTATGAGAGATACCCCTACCCCAGGTTAAAACAAAACAACTTTTATGAGAAAGTAATCATCTCTGGTACATACAAATAAAATGTTTGAGTAATTAGACTCAGAAAAGTATAAGCATACCTTTTGGATTCTTAATTTCCCATTCCATTGTCGCCTATCATTCATGTGTTTAAGTGTTAATATTACAAAGGTGGTAAAAGGTATTGATATGATATTTGCTGTATTGTATGCATCCCTCTCTGTGAACATCCAGTCCAAATTCGGTGACATTCTGATTATTATTTCCAGAGATACATGGGATAAGGCCAACGCTGTCCCATTCAGAGCAGCCTACATTTTCACTATTTTCGGTTATGGGAACGTTGCAAACATCAACCAAAAATCGTACCTTAACTTTTAGGGGGCCTAAAAGTTCCTCTACTTACTACTTGAACCATGTAGTATATCAATAATGTAAAACAGTCATAATCACACATTTAAAAAACTGAAGAAAGTTGTTTTTCACATTGAACACATGTATCTACTTGCCCCAAAAATAAATAAAAATGCACCATCTATTGCCAATGGAAGTTTAAAACAAGTAAAGCCACACTAAAGCTCTGTCTATTTGCTTGGAACATTTACAACAATAAATGTCTATAGTACGATTTAATAAATGAAGTTTGGTCTTAAATGAACACATTTCATGCAACTACTGTACATGTTTGCAACATTTAACAAAATGTACAGTAGTTGCATGAAGGACTTTTAGGTAAACGTATGTCATGTCCTTTTTAACGTGACTTTAAAGTTACTTGCCTGAAACAGGGGAGAGAGATAATCGTTTCGTAGAATCTCCACGTGGCAATAAGGTCGTCCCTGATTGGATTGGTGGAATAGTATCGCCAGGCAGACTTCAGATAGGACGACAAAACACAGCAGTTTTAATATGAACAGTCTGATTCAGTTAGCTGTACAGTTTGTTTTCAGACTCTCACCTGGATGAGCCCGGCGGCCGGTTGTCGTCTCTTCTCAAAGTGTTTCTGCCTGTGCTGCTCCTGCACCTTCAGAGCCAGACCTGACCCCAGGATGCCCTGCACACACAAAACACCATCATGTACCCCTCTTTAAAAAAGAAATATCCATGGACCCAACATAAGCTTCCTATGGTTTGGTCACGTTAGGTTTAAGGTGTCAGATCCCACTGCATCGGGCAAAATACACAAGATCTTAGATATGATTCACAAGATAAAGTCATGAAAATAGAAAATCGGTGCAGGTGTGTGGGCTTACATAGTGAAGGTTTTTGCAAACAGAAGATTTCTTCTTATTAAAAATGATGCAAAATCTTTATTTTGTATCTAACATTTTGGTTTGCTGTCCCTCGTGATCATTTGGGCTGTTTTTGTTTGACTCTAACCAGGAGGTTCTACCTGTTACCAACTTACTGGTTAACAATCTCAACAGGAAATCAAGAACAATATAACAGCTACTCACCAAATATGCAAATGATTCTAAGAAAAATACAGATTAGTTACTTAATTATTTATAAAAGATATGTGAATTAAGGTTAAAATGAACATGTTTGTTTAATAAGGAAACAAACATGTTCTGTAAATTGTGCTGATCAAATAATCAACAGGACTGATCTTATGAAGTGTAATTCCTTTTTTTAAATGTCTTCATCAATCACATATTCTTAGCAAATAAAGTAGACAAGCTAGACATTAACCATCAGCAGCAGTGTGTGTTAGATTAACCACTGCGGTTATCAATGTGTTTTCTACAGCAGAGTGTACCCACTGCAGGCAGAGCGAAGAAGGAAACTCCGATCAGAGCGAAGGTTCCCGCCAACAATCGGCCCGCCCACGTCTTCGGGGTTTTATCCCCGTAACCAATGGTGGTCAGCGTGATCTGCAAAAGTGTTCGAAAAATATCACTCATTACCTACTTGAGCTTTAATCTCAGGATCCATGTATTCCTGATCCTCTCCAGAATGGAAGTAGTCATCACATACAGAGCATCAACTAGTTCCTGAACAGTGTCCTTCACATGCTGATATCCAAGAGAGGGAGTTACACAGTCACAAGATGGAGGAATACCGGTTCTTGTAATCATACATCCTGTCATGTACAAAATACTGAGTTTTTTCTCAAAATGTTGGCTTTTTTCTGAAAATTCTGACTTTTTTCTCAAAATCCTGACTTTTTTTCTCAAAATTCTGACTTTTTTCCCAAAATCTCGAAAATCCTAATTTTTTTCTCAAAATCTCAAAATTATGACTTTTTCTCAAAAATCTGACTTTTTCCTCAAATTATGACTTTATATAAAAATCTCGAAAATCCTGACTTTTTTCTCAAAATCTCAAAATCCTGATCTTTTTCTCAAAATTCTGACTTTTCTCTCAAAATCTCGAAAATCCTGACTTTTTTCTCAAAATCTCAAAATTATGACTTTTTCTGAATACTTAAAAATGTTAATAATCACTAGTCCCCGGCTTGAGCTTCAATCTCAGGATCCATGTATCTGTGATCCTCTCCAGAATGGAAGTAGTCATCACATACAGAGCATCAACTAGTTCCTGAACAGTGTCCTTCACATGCTGATATCCAAGAGAGGGAGTTACACAGTCACAAGATGGAGGAATAGAAAGCAGTATTCAATGTTTACTTCAGATTAGCTCCACGTCAGAAATGATCATGCTTGTCATATGTCTATCTCCATAGAGGCTGAATCATCATGTTAATCACATAGCTATCATATGCCTAAAACAGTCCTGATGCTCTTCTAGGTAATCAGACATCCTGTCATGTACACAGCTACATTTAGGATACCTTTGTTATCATGTGTACTCTGATATTGGAAGAGGACATTCAGTATTTTCCCAACAAAAAGAGACAAATACAGAGTAGAAACTGGACTACAGTATCTACTTCTGTACTTACACTTGCTATCTTCAGTGTTTTAGTGTGCATCAATGAAGTATGGCAAAAGGCACTATTAGTACCCAGATGTCTAAAGAGAACTGGATCCAGCGTTGGAGGAGATGCCCCGTTAATTCCTATAAGAGTTGCTCAGTGGCACATGAAGCCAAAAATGGAGCGACTGTAGATTCAGAAAGTACCAGTATGTGCGCTCATAAAGCATGCTCAGTGAATTGTTCCTTAAGCTCTTCCTCCCATCTCCAGATCTTGGATCAGTCAATTGAATGGAGAAGAAATATAACTCTGGTTTCAGCTTTTAGCGCAACTTTTAGACCCGTGTGATTTAAATAAGGGTTATACAAGTGTTGGTCGTTTATGTAGCAAGTATGCAAGTGTAGTACCACCGTTTGGCCACTATGAAAATGTGCTTGAACGGCTGGCCCTCCTCCTGCTTCTCACAATCGACAATCAACGACCGGCATCTTGGCTAACATTAGTCGATGCTGCTGCTCTGGTGAAGCCAACACTATACAAAAAATGTGGATTTCATTCTCTACGTAATCACTTTAAAACCACGCTGGTGTCAAAATAAGCCACTGTTTATTTTATTGGGAGTCATTTAGTGGTCTGTTCTGGTTTGTCGATCGTTACTTCCTGTGATTTGAGACAACAGTGTACTAGAGAGAGTATCTGAAATGATCCACAGCACTGCTCCTCTCTGTAACCTCTGTTTGAGTCTCTGATGGCCGCTCAGTGTGTTTCAGCCTCATCTATAACATGAGGGGTGAGTGTGTTGCTCAAGGACACTTCAGCGGGGCAGATGCTCGCTGTCAGAGATGTTGATCTGTGGCCTGCAGGATGAAGGAATCTCTAATGAGGACAGAGAGCTGGAAGGCTTCATCAGAGCAGGAAGCTGAGCCAACACTGGACCAACACTCAACCAGCTGCAGGCTCTCTAATCAAATCAAATCAAATCAAATCAGGTTTGATTTATAAAGCACATTTAAAAGCGATTTTTGGTCGAGCCAAAGTGCTGTACATGTAATAAAAACACATTACTACAATCACAATAAACGACAATTAATTACAACAGTTATATCTTAAAAACAAAATAAAAATAAAACACACGGAAAAGTCAGGAGTCGTGCTCCGCTCTAACTAGAAACCCAGAGAGAAGAAGTGTGTTTTTAGTTTAGATTTACTGGCTTCATGTGTTGTTTACTGGATCTTTTGCATCATTGAAGTGATGATTGCAAGATGGCGCCGCGGACGGCTGCCTCTGTGTTTTTCAATTCAATGCGTTCTATTTCTCTGTTTTTAAATGTTAGTTTTACTCATTCATGCACCACGACATCAAGTCAAATTCCTCGTACGTGTTAACCTACCTGGTAATAAACCTGCTTCTGATTCTGATTCTGATATTTAACAGTGATAATAGCGCTGATGTGCAGTACGTACCAGTCCCCACCAGAGGGCGTCGGCGTACGTGTCGAAGTCCTGCGCTTTGGGCTGCGCGGTGGGGTTGTCGGGGTCAGAAACCTCCATGGAGACATCGTCCTTCTCCACCAGGTACACCAGGAAGGAGGCGAGGATCAGAGACAGGAAGCCGATGTACCACGCCGTGATCAGCTCCTGAAAACACACACATGCACGAAAATGTGACCATTAAAGTGGACCTATCATGCTATATTTAAATGATATATTGTAGGGCCATACCTATATAAGGCATATTTATACGTTTCTGTTTTCAAAATACCAAACAAATCATGCATTTCAGCCATGCCTCATTTCGCTCTATGTGCTGTTCTCCAGCCCTGTTTTTGCAGGGGGCTGATTCTGTGAGCTGCAGCTGACCACGCCCCCCTGCAGGAGAGGGGAGACGTGCTCTGATCAAGTCAGAAGAGGGGGAGAAAAAAAGATCTCCGTCCTCCGTGTTTTATTATATTATTATATAGAGTCGTTATTCATTTGTTTGAAAGCTCAATAAATAATAAAGAAGACCTTTGACCGGCACTTTTCTAATTTTGTCCGGAAGATTTAAACTTTAACGGACATCTTGACCGGCGAAACAAACTGAAACTGAAACTCTGCCGCACGGTCCCCTCGTTCCTTAGAAGAGGCAGAGAGGTGGGTGTTTGTCATCTGCTGGTGGACTAACCGGAGAGAATTACAGTGCTTGCCTCGACGGGGAGGGATTGCATTGAATTAAAGCAGCGGGAACAAACACTTGCCTCGGGGAGGGAGAAAAAAAGCCACAGCGGAGAATAAACAGAAGGGTAACCATGGTAACCATGCACGGGAAGTCTTCTTCGCTGCTTTTGTGGCAGACTACAGCGCCACTTACAGGCCTGGCATATGTACTACAGCGTCTCCAGCGCTTTCGAGCGGCAATGGCCGGCCGTGGCCCAACCCCACATTCCCCTGATAGGTGGAGAGTTGGCCCAATAGCCGTAGCGCCACCGTCCTGACGTCAGGACAGTGTTCAAATCTGGATCAGTTTTTATCAGATCCGTTGCAGCCCCTTTCTTAGAGATTTGGGTATGGAGGAAAATAGAGAGGGTTGTGTTTTCTGACACTTGGTGAGTTCCCTGGAACACCGGGGACACATATTCATGTAGAAAAGACGTACAAAAGTGCATTTTGCATGATAGGTCCCCTTTAAGTTCTCGTTAAATTCTCATTAAAAAGCGTGTTTCTCCTAATGGTGGAGACGCATTTGCACCGGTTGACCGGTAGTTTCAAGATTCAAGATTCAAGGCTTTATCATCATGTGCTCAGCAGCTACAGTGTAGACATGGCAATGAAAAACAGAGCAACATGAATATATATAGGACATAAAACAAATACAACAGATAAAATAGATAAAACAGTGCAAGTAAATACAGATCCCATCCTCGGTACTGAAGTTATTTCACGACATGACACTTCAATTGTTTGTAGTGATAATGTTTTAAGATAAGATAAGATGGAGCTGGACTGCAGCACTTTGACATATAAACGAACGTTACTTTAATTCAGCTGTTTTCCCCAGTATACATTTCCCAGCCTCCACACTGCAGTTTCTATGGGATAAAAGCCCACCTTGCTGTGGGCGTAGATGGCGGACCCCAGCAGTTTCCAGGTGCCCCCCCTCCGGTCCATACGCAGCATCCGGAGGATCTGCAGGAAGCGAAGGCTGCGCAGAGACGTGGCCAAAACGTTCCCCTGATTCCTCACCGCCACCACGGGCACCGAGGCGATCAGCACGAAGATGTCTGGGAAAACAGATTCATGGAAACATTAAAACACATGGAACGAAACCGTAGTTTCAAGATTCAAGGCGTTATCATCATGTAGCAGCTACAGTGTAGACATGGCAATGAAAAAGTGAAGTCACAGGCTCCTCCGACAGAACAACATGAATATATATAGGACATAGAACAAATACAACTGATAAAATAGTGCAAGTAAATACAGATCCCATCCTCGGTACTGAAGGTGTTTCACGACATGACACACGACATGTTGTTGAGCTGAATTGCAGCACTGTTACAGCCTTTATTTAACATATGAATGAATGCTACATTCATCAAACCCCCTGGCTAAACGCGTTCACAGACACTGAACACGAACACAGGAACTTATTCAACTGTCTTTGCAACCCCATTAAGTGCTAAAGAGATTACAACTAAAGTAACAGAGATTAAAACTAAAGTAATGAGCCTGTTTTGAAAATGTAAGAAGTAGAAATCAGTAACAAAAAACTGTAAAAACTAAAGTAGAAACAAGTTCTCACAACTCGTTTTTTTTTAACATATCATTCCTAGGTTCTATAAACCAATACAAAGCCAGTATACTGAAACACAGAGCAGGTCTGGTAAACATCTTACTTATTTTTCCATTTCAAAATCATTGGAGCACTTCCTGCTTCCTGTCTGCATGCACACATACGGCAACATGTAGTACAAATATTCATATCCATGACTTTAGCAAAACTTGAAATACTGTGTTACGTGTAAAAGTAGGGCTGTGCGATTATGGCAAAAATCATAATCACGATTATTTGGGTCAATAATTGATATCACGATTATTAAATACGATTATTCATTGACTTTGAAAACATCCATTTATTGAACTTTAAAACAAAAACAAATAATAATTTGAACAGTATCTTTTTAACTGTTGATTACCCTGAACGTATAATTCAACTGAAAAACTAATACAAAAATAAATTAAATAAATTATACATTTAAATAAATAATATCAAAATAATAAATACCAATAAACAAGATCAACAAATATTTTGGAGCGCACTTCCACAAGCTACTAAACATATATAAATATGATAAATACAAATAAATGAGACCAAAATAAATTGGATCAAATATGTTGCAGTGTCACAACCTAGCAAAGCAACATAATTGTTTTTTTCGATTATGTTGTTTTCGTAATTGTGGCAGGCCAAAATCGTAATTGCGATTAAAATACGATTAATTGCACAGCCCTAGGTAAAAGTCCTGCATTCATAAAAGATAAAGACAAAAGTACAAGAGAATTACGAACAAATTGTTATTAAACTCAGTAGAGGTGTTTAATATGCAGAATGGCCCCTTTCTGAGTGTTTCAATAGAGGGCCAAAGATTCATGGAAAAATATTCTTTATTAGACGCTTTTATCAAACCCTTAATGAGCAGACACAGTTATTAAATGTGCTCTGAGGAGGGGGACGCAGAGCGGAGGGATGAGCTCCTAGTGAGTGAAACGCTGATGATTGAGTTGTAACACATCACAGTGACCTTTAACTGCAACAGCCTTTAAGTCATCAGATTAAGTGTTTAGGAAAATGGGTTTTATGACATTTCAGAATAAAATGAAAATTAAAGATCAATAAATAAAAATTGCATTAAAGTATTTATATATATATGTGCAGTAAAACGTGAAATAAAATATAATGAAAATATTTATAAAAACATATGAAGTTAGAAATGGTCACCTTTTGCTAGAATAGCATGTAAATGATATTACAATATATTCAGAGATATATTAGTATGAATAACAATGTGTTTATTCGTCCTCAGTGTTATGCATGTTAATGATGTTTAATTTTTTTAGGACTCCTTACCCAGAATGCAGAGCGGTTTTCGAGCAAACTTCAGCCGCCCCCTCCATCCTTTGTACCGACAGCAGCATCCTGCGGCCCAGACCCTCAGACCGAACTCTGCTCCGAAGATGAAGATAGCAAACGTTTCCTGAAGGAAGAAAAATATAAAACATATCAATTAAATGGTCGTTGTTTGTTAAGAAGAAAAACACAGGGTCGCTCTATTTTTATACATTTCTTTACATCTTTAAAGGTCCCCTATTATACTGTTTTTCATCAATATATCACAGGTCTCAGATATATACAGAGCCTGTCTCTGATTGGCTGAAACACCAAACAGATCATTGCAACATTACCCATAATCCCCTCTGTTTCAGCCCTGTTTCCAAAGTGCTGATTCTCTGTCTGTTAAATTAGATGAAAATAAGGAGCCCCTCCCCACGCCCCTCTGAGAGAGATTTGGTTACAAAGAACTCAATGGTGCTCTAGGAGGAGATCCAGGTGATAAGGTGGGGGGGGGGGGGGTTACATTGGTTGCTGATTGGCTAATGGTTACACAAGACAAAATATCATTATGACATCATAAAGTGGCCGAAATCTGATCAGCTCATTTTCAGACAGGTTTTTATAGAAATGGATCAAAAAGAGAGAGAATCTTTGTTCCTGAAACTTTCAGAGTCTCTTTCCACAGAGGGGACACATGTTGATGAAGAAGAGACATGAAGAAGAGGGGACACATGTTGATGAAGAAGAGACATGAAGAAGAGGGGACACATGTTGATGTAGAAGAGACATGAAGAAGAGGGGACACATGTTGATGTAGAAGAGACATGAAGAAGAGGGGACACATGTTGATGTAGAAGAGACATGAAGAAGAGGGGACACATGTTGATGTAGAAGAGACATGAAGAAGAGGGGACACATGTTGATGTAGAAGAGACATGAAGAAGAGGGGACACATGTTGATGTAGAAGAGACATGAAGAAGAGGGGACACATGTTGATGTAGAAGAGACATGAAGAAGAGGGGACACATGTTGATGTAGAAGAGACGTGAAGAAGAGGGGACACATGTTGATGTAGAAGAGACATGAAGAAGAGGGGACACATGTTGATGTAGAAGAGACATGAAGAAGAGGGGACACATGTTGATGTAGAAGAGACATGAAGAAGAGGGGACACATGTTGAGGTAGAAGAGACATGAAGAAGAGGGGACACATGTTGAGGTAGAAGAGACATGAAGAAGAGGGGACACATGTTGATGTAGAAGAGACATGAAGAAGAGGGGACACATGTTGATGTAGAAGAGACATGAAGAAGAGGGGACACATGTTGACGTAGAAGAGACATGAAGAAGAGGGGACACATGTTGATGTAGAAGAGACATGAGAAGAGGGACACATGTTAGGGACACATGTTGATGTAGAAGAGACATGAAGAAGAGGGGACACATGTTGATGTAGAAGAGACATGAAGAAGAGGGGACACATGTTGAGGTAGAAGAGACATGAAGAAGAGGGGACACATGTTGACGTAGAAGAGACATGAAGAAGAGGGGACACATGTTGATGTAGAAGAGACATGAAGAAGAGGGGACACATGTTGATGTAGAAGAGACATGAAGAAGAGGGGACACATGTTGACGTAGAAGAGACATGAAGAAGAGGGGACACATGTTGATGTAGAAGAGACATGAAGAAGAGGGGACACATGTTGATGTAGAAGAGACATGAAGAAGAGGGGACACATGTTGATGTAGAAGAGACATGAAGAAGAGGGGACACATGTTGATGTAGAAGAGACATGAAGAAGAGGGGACACATGTTGACGTAGAAGAGACATGAAGAAGAGGGGACACATGTTGATGTAGAAGAGACATGAAGAAGAGGGGACACATGTTGATGTAGAAGAGACATGAAGAAGAGGGGACACATGTTGATGTAGAAGAGACATGAAGAAGAGGGGACACATGTTGATGTAGAAGAGACATGAAGAAGAGGATTTTGCATAATAGGTGACCTTTAAAGTTTGTTTTTATTTGTTTATCTGTCAAAAAGTAGTTTATTATTGTTGTTGTTGTTAATTTTCCTCTCACCACTATAACTAGCATGTGCGCAGAAACCTTCTCGTGCTCCTTGAAGGTCGTCAGGATGGCCAGAATCAAACATCCCAGAACTATCAGAAACCTGCAGACAGACGGACGGACGGACGCACACACACACACACACACACACACACACACACACACACACACACACACACACACACACACACACACACACACACACACACACAGTAAATACAGGAGTGTTATAGATACATGAAAACAGTTCATGTACAATAAAGCAGTTTCTGGTGTGACCACTAGGGGGAGCTACATCTCTACTGTTCTCTTTCAACACCAACAGACACAGCTTTCCCTCTCTTCTGGGAAAATCTACTTTTGGAAGGTTTTAAATAAATTACACATTTAGAAATTCACACTGCATGTCAAACACATATTTAGATCTTTGATACTACATTGTTTTATTAATAAAAAGTTCAAAATCAGAGCACAGTCTTTGAAACCAACAGAAGTTCTCTATTTCCTCTTGACACAGTTACGTTTTTGCAATTTCATTATGTTTTATGACATTTTAGTTCACTTTACTCTCTGTGTTTTTATGGGTAAGGTTTGTTAATGTGTGCATACTTTTTAATTTAATCAACACTTTGAACTCAGGACTTTTTCTTGTACTTGAGTTTTTCAAGAACAGTTTTTCTTCTCTTATAATGAAGTACTTGCCCTTTCTCATCTCTACCTCTGTTTCTGAATCATTTATGTTCTGTTGTGTTTCCATTAGCGTGTGTTCACAAACATCTCAGAGAAGTTCGTGAAGTGCTGCAACAACCGTAACAGCATGAATATTTTACAGCCAAATCTCCGCCTGCAGGGTTTTACATAATTCACAGAGAGGAAGTGATAGCAGCGAGCAGACGTCTCCTCATTGACCGTTAACGTCACTTAACCCTTACGTCTCGTAGTGTTTCTGCTCAAAGCTATCCAGAGGACAGAGATGATCCTGGAGGTCGGTGTTAACTCGATAGGATGCTACAGATACTGATCTGCAACACTTCCTATTCAGCTTCAAATAGTTCACACAGAGACAAGTCGATGTTTGTTACACATCAACAAGAGCAGAAATCAAAGGGCGCAACAGTATCAGTAACAACAAACTGTAAAAATGAGAGTTAAAAACAACTAGAAGGGACATTCTCACAACTTATTTTGATCAACATATCATTCCTAGGTTCTATAAATCAATACATATCCAGTATACTAAAACACAGAGCAGGTCTGGTAAACATCTTACTTATTTTTACATTTAAATATCATTGGAGCACTTCCTGCTTCCTGTCTGCATGCACACAGATAGCAAAATGTAGTACACATATTCATATCCACACTTTAAATATTGTGTTACGTGTAAAAGTCCTGCATGCATGGAGAATATAGAAGACAAAAGTACAAGAGTATTACGAGCGAATTGTTATTAAAGAAGCTCAAGTAGAGGTTCTCCATATGCAGAATGACCAACCCAGTCTCACGGCATTTCGTGTTATAGTCACGAAATTAATCTATTGATTCGTGTTCACCAACACCATTTCGCCATTTGTTTCGTGTCACACAGAACGATTTTAGAAGCAATGTAAATAATAACAAATTAGAAGGAAAAAGACATTTAAAAAAATACAGATTTAAGTATTCTGACACAGAACGATTTTAGAAGCAATGTATTTATATTGGTAGTATGTTTCGTGCCTGCACCAAATAATAACAAATTAGAAGGAAAAAGAGATGACATCAAATACAGATGTCAGTATTCTGAGGCTCTGAGCCATTTCTTTTCCTCACTGACGGCAAAAAAACTCAGACATTATACAATTTAAAATAAAAGGGATAGGGTTAGGCTTAGGGTAAGATATTGAGTAAGAACATGTTTTTATGAACCACACAGCTTCTGGTCTTCCAAGACCCGACCGGACAAAAAGACGTGTTGCAGGCACGAAACATACTACCAATAGAAATACATTGCATTTAAAATCGTTCTGTGTGACACGAAAAAAAGGTGAAAATCGTGTTGGTGAACACGAATCAATAGATAAAATTAATTTCGTGACTAATAACACGAAATGCCGTGAGACTGGGTTGGAATGACCCCATGTTAGTGTTTAAATAGGAACACTTCAAAGTCCTGAAATATATTATGCAATCAAGAGAGAGGTGTGCTTAAGTACAGTAATTGAGAACATGTCACAGTAGAGGCACAAAGTACAAATATGAACCTGAAAACTAGCGTAATATATCCTCTTTTAACGTCTGCTAACTAAAGCGAATAATATTGGCCACCATAAGCTATTGGTCAAACCCAACCACACGAGGCTGTAGCAGCAACACAACTGAGTGTGTTAGACTTGGAAAGGTGTTTTGGTATTATTAATATATTAACATTAAAAAAAGAAAGACTGCTGTTTTGATATTTGTGTTGCCGCGTTATTCCGTCTCTTAGCAAGCTAACATTAGCCACCAAAAGCTATTGGTCCAACCCAACCACATGAGGGGTAAGAAGCATGTCAGGAATCCTTAAAAAGCTATTAAGTGCTGTGCTTTTATGAAGGAACATGTGCATTTGTTTAGAGACTATGTGCAGCAGCGGATTAATCCACATTTTGGTATTTTAGGGAACATTTCCCAGCAACAATATCCTGTTTTGTGCTACATGTTCGAAAGAGAAAGTCCAGACAGTTCCAGACATTCAAAAAACGAGTTCATATGAGAAAAATGTCTGGAGAAATTCAGATGGTGTAACGCTGTTGATTCCTACTCTTGAAACACTTCATTACTTGCTGTCGGCAGAATAAACGAAGCATTGAATCCAATCTGTGCTTTGATTGGAAATCTAGAGTTTCTGAGAGAGAGGCGGCCACGCCTGCAGACACATTTGATTTCCGTCCATTTTCTCCATGTGAAGGTGAACAGTGAACGGCTGCTTCTGTCTCAGGTGGAATTGGTTAAAGTAATGCAGCTTTTTACCAGAGTGGAGATTTATAGTCCAGAGACACTCAGTGGGGAAAGGGTCTGGTGGGTTATAGATCATGTTTGGTCATTTCCACTGATAAAAAGCTCTGATGGAAACAAACTGAAGAGGAGTTTACCCACAAATGTGCTACACATGCTACACCAACAATTTCCCATTCTTTGCAGTGTTTAGTGTCAACAATGCAAACAGGCAGAACGTATGGATTATCCATAACGGTGTATATCAGTATGTAGTGTCTCTACTTTAAAGAGTCCTCTCCTGCTGATGTTCAGGTGTATATCAGTATGTAGTGTCTCTACTTTAAAGAGTCCTCTCCTGCTGATGTTCAGGTGTATATCAGTATGTAGTGTCTCTACTTTAAAGAGTCCTCTCCTGCTGATATTCAGGTGTATATCAGTATGTAGTGTCTCTACTTTAAAGAGTCCTCTCCTGCTGATGTTCAGGTGTATATCAGTATGTAGTGTCTCTACTTTAAAGAGTCCTCTCCTGCTGATGTTCAGGTGTATATCAGTATGTAGTGTCTCTACTTTAAAGAGTCCTCTCCTGCTGATGTTCAGGTGTATATCAGTATGTAGTGTCTCTACTTTAAAGAGTCCTCTCCTGCTGATGTTCAGGTGTATATCAGTATGTAGTGTCTCTACTTTAAAGAGTCCTCTCCTGCTGATGTTCAGGTGTATATCAGTATGTAGTGTCTCTACTTTAAAGAGTCCTCTCCTGCTGATGTTCAGGTGTATATCAGTGTGTAGTGTCTCTACTTTAAAGAGTCCTCTCCTGCTGATGTTCAGGTGTATATCAGTATGTAGTGTCTCTACTTTAAAGAGTCCTCTCCTGCTGATGTTCAGGTGTATATCAGTATGTAGTGTCTCTACTTTAAAGAGTCCTCTCCTGCTGATGTTCAGGTGTATATCAGTATGTAGTGTCTCTACTTTAAAGAGTCCTCTCCTGCTGATGTTCAGGTGTATATCAGTATGTAGTGTCTCTACATGTCTCCATGCTTTAATGTTCAAAAAGCTCTTTATTTTTCTCATACTGCCTGTGCTGCAGCACCTCTTTTCACCCTCTGTCTGAAACCAGAGCCCAGTCTGCTCTGATTGGTTAGCTGGCCTGCTCTGTTGTGATTGGCCAATCACTAAGAAATGTCCCGCCCCTTAGCTCCAACACGATGCATGACAATTATTTGTATCAGTTATTAAAGGTCGTGTATGTTTATAAAGATGGGATCAGCCTCTCTCTCGTCATTAATCCACTTCACATCCCCGCTGGGCTTCCTGCAGCTGATCCTCCCCCCCGGAGGATTCCTAACAACCAATTTGCAGGCGGGATTCAATAAAGAGAGTGCAGACGATGCAATTCTGACAGTTAATTTGCTCTGCGTTATGCAAACAGTGGTGGGAAAGGACAGCGGTTTAATGACTCTCCGTCACAAGGACGAGATGAGAGACACTGATCTGCATCGAGATTCTCTGCAGAGAAGTTTTTACAACACAACGACGGGAGGGATGGCAAAAGTACACACATCCTTGACTCAAGTAGAAGTACAGATACTCGTGTTTAAAAATACTCTGGTAAAAGTAGAAGTACTGACTAAACTTCTTTACTCAAGTAAAAGTAAAGAGGGCTTTGAAATGTACTTCAGTAAAAAGTACCCATAACTAGCAGCTGTTTTAAAGAGTACCTGACCTCCCTTTATATTAATAGAACAATAATGTCATTGTTAGCTAATGAATGTTTCCATGCTGAACAACGGCAACATGACAACGTTTTCATTGGTCCCTCTTCTTTAGAGAAGACCAGGAAATGATGGATACACGGATCGTGTTCAAATCAATAGGCACGCAATGACTCTAAATAATAATGATCACGCCACCAAACACACATTCAAACTAAAGGAACCAGCCTGTTTGGGAAATGTGAGAAGTAGAAAGTACAGGTATTTGTGTTCAACATGTAAGAAGTAGAAAGTACAGGTATTTGAGTTCAACATGTAAGAAGTAGAAAGTACAGGTATTTGTGTTCAACATGTAAGAAGTAGAAAGTACAGGTATTTGGGTTCAACATGTAAGAAGTAGAAAGTACAGGTATTTGTGTTCAACATGTAAGAAGTAGAAAGTACAGGTATTTGTGTTCAACATGTAAGAAGTAGAAAGTACAGGTATTTGTGTTCAACATGTAAGAAGTAGAAAGTACAGGTATTTGGGTTCAACATGTAAGAAGTAGAAAGTACAGGTATTTGGGTTCAACATGTAAGAAGTAGAAAGTACAGGTATTTGGGTTCAACATGTAAGAAGTAGAAAGTAAAAAGTTGTGGAGTAAAGTACTGATACCAGAAAAATGTACTTAAGTATGGTAACAAAGTATTTGTACTCCACTACTTCCCACCTCTGGACGACGGACAGTTAAAGCAGCAGAGTGTGATATCTCTGACATGTTGAGATGCATCTGAACAGTGTTAGCTCTAGTCTGATAGCTGCACTGAAGTGTGACAGAGAGTTTTAAAAGTGCAAAGAGTGGAATAACTTTTAAACTTCTCTCGGGAAAATCGTATATTTATGTGAAAGTTAACTGAAAAACTCCTTTGAGGATTCTGTAACGGTTTCTTGTATCTTGGTTTCTTCTTTTCTAAGGTCACATTGTTCTGTTGTCTTACATAATACACTACAGTGAAAACACATCTTATTGATATTTATTTCCACCTGTATGTATTTGCATTGCGTTTGATATGGATTTCATCTCAAATTAATGTAAAGTAATAAGGTTACTTTACATGTATATTACATTGTCAGCTTTAGGCCAACCTGAACTTGTTTAAATGATCCAATGACCTCTTTAAGGTTAAATCAATTGCAGCAACACAATTTGTCATTTTAGATGTTAAGTATCTATTGGAATAATCCTCTTTATGTGAAAGTAAAATAAATAACTCAACCGCATACATTAAGAAACATATAGTCTATCTTCTGTCAGCTTTTGGTCAACTTGAACGGATTTTATTGAGCCAATGACCTCTTAAGTGAAAATCAATATTGCCAACAAATGTTGTCTTAATTAAAATACAAAATGTCTTATAGATATTGATTGAAGGACCCTTAATTACAAAAAACAAGAACCTAAACACTGAGATCAAAATGTATCTTTTATTGCCTAAAGGGAATTATAACTTAAATTAAAACCAGGTAAAAACCTCTGAGTATGAAATTGAAAGCCACAACGGAAGTAACTTAAACCTGCATATTCGTTACTTTCCAGCTTTTCATAACAAAAAGTCAGATTGTATAGAAGTCTATAAGAAAATGAAAATATTTATTATCTCACTAAACATTTTCCAGAAGAGTGTATGGTCTCAATCTCTTGTTTAAAGTGTTCTTCAATACAGCATGATCCATTTATTAAATCAATGTCCCATTTAGAGTAAAATAGACGTTAAATACACATTTACTACCTGTGATTCACAATGTTTTGTCCGGTTTGGGTCAATATTAACCATTTCACCGTTTGTGTATTCTGTTCAGGAACGTTTATTATGACATTTTGGTTTGCAAAAAATCGATTTGTTCGACATATTATCACCTTAATATGATAAAAAGCAGAACATTTCCGTATTTGAGAGGATCTAAACATAATTTAAACTACCAATTCAACCACCTTTAACCTAACCCCTACCTAATCCTAGCCATATTATTTTTTATCAACTTTCAAACCAAAGATTTTATAATTTATTTTATAGGCCCAGAAGGTGAGTCCCCAACATTTGAGTGTGTAAGCAGACCTATGTCCCCACAACGTCAGCAAAACAAACTAAACACAAACACCCACACACATTCAAGCCAGTCTCAGATCGGATCAGGGACGCGGGAAGCCAGTCAGAGTTGGGGGTGCGGGGGGGGGGGCTGCGGGTGCTAGTGGAGCCTCGCAGATGGGGGTGCTGCAGCCCCCTCAGCACCCCCCCTTCCCGCGTCCATGGATCGGATGTAATTTTCTGTCAGGGCTGTATTGAGGGGACCACACATTATTACTGGATAATGCACATTTTACACACACACACACACACACACACACACACACACACACACATTAAACACCACAATCATCCTTAATGAATAACACTTCATTTAAACATGCAAAAGAACAGAAAAGACGACAGATAACCCTCATGTAGAAGTGGATGGTTTTCATGCATCACTTCCTGTTTTTTTCAGTCCTCCCCCTCGCCCTCCTGCACTCTGTGACCGTGTTGACTCTGCACACACTGGCATTTACCTTTTATTGACGAGTTGACGGCTATATTATTTACTTATTTATTCATTCTGGACAGCCTGTCAGGAGTCTCTCTCTCTCTCACACACTCAGGGCGACCCCTGCATCACCTCTCAACCTCGTCTGGAGGTCAGATATGTATGTGTGTGTGTGTGTGTGTGTGTGTGTGTGTGTGTGTGTGTGTGTGTGTGTGTGTGTGTGTGTGTGTGTGTGTGTGTGTGTGTGTGTGTGTGTGTGTGCAGAGTCAGGAGAGTGTGTAGGGTGTGATGGATGTATGCACCAGCGCCTCCCTCCCCCCTGCTGTGCACAGAGGGAGAGGAGACAAGGAAATTCAGGATGTGTTTTGGGATTTGCTGATCGTGCAGCAAGCTGGTGTATATAATATACTGAGCTCTGCAGGAGGTGGAGACGTGTGTATGTGTGTTTGTGTTTGTGTGTGTGTGTGTGTGTGTGTGTGTGTGTGTGTGTGTGTGTGTGTGTGTGTGTGTGTGTGTATTTACTGCACTGAACAATATGAGACATTTCTCATGCATTGTCCACACAATACAGCATTAAAAGCAAACTATACACATCTGAGAGTAAGTGCAGTGTGTTAGTATTTTGACTGGGTTAGTGAGTCTGTCTGTGTGTGTGTGTGTGTGTGTGTGTGTGTGTGTGTGTGTGTGTGTGTGTGTGTGTGTGTGTGTGTGTGTGTGTGTGTGTGTGTGTGGTGGGGGGGTTCCCGTTCCCACATCGGCACGTTGACAGCTGACGGCGTCCTTGACATTAAAACATGTTGAGTTGCAGATCATCCTGACAACTTCACTTCAATTTGTTTTCATTTTATCTCATCATATATAGCCATATATGTTTTCAGAATATATTTTGAAAATGGTAAAATAAACCTTACAGTTGTGATTTGCAATTTTAGAAAATTGTACTGAAATGTTTTCCCTTTCCTGTAGTGTGTTCTATAGGTTTTAGTGCATGTAAATGGTCTGCAAAGGCCTACAATCCCTGTGTTTCTCTCCCACACACTCCCAAAAACAATAACAGCATGAAAACTGTAATCTGCTTCTAAAACAAACTGCTGAATGACGTCTTCTCTGAAGTCTCCTAAATCTGTTTTGAGCAAACACAGAAGGAGGGATTAAAACAGAGCTTCATTGATCTCACTGTTCCCACGAGGCCACAGATGACTTAATCGTTCGACAGTAAGACGCATTCTGATTGGCTCGTTCCAAAGAGGGGAAGCTTTCCTCTCACACAGGTAGACGTTTAATCAGAAATCAGCCTCCTCAGGACTTTAGAGGGAACTCTCTGTGGGTTTGCAGCTGTGGTTTTTGCTGTGATGCCTCCCTTAATTAGTTCTAATGAATCAGATTAGTCAGACTAATTAGCTAGCTTGTTCTGTTCAAACATCAGTCAGGGACGGAGTAAACACAAAGAGATTGCTGTGTCCTGACATGAATACATCACAAATATAAAAGGTATATTAAAGGTGGGGTAGGTAAGTTTGAGAAACCGGCTCGAGATACACTTTTTGTTATATTCCATGGAATGCTCTTAACATCCTGATAGCAATGAATATCTGAAGTGCTTTGACAAAAAATCCATTAAAAAATGTCATCTGTGGAAGCTGTAGTACTGTAAAAAGCACGACCAATCATCTGAGCCGGCCCGGCTAAAATAACTGGATGGCCTACCTGCCTGTCAGCCTTCCATCTGTGCACAAACTTATCTCGTGCCCTCATTGGTCATGTGCGCGTTCGTGTGTGTTGGAGGAGGGGCTCTGTGAGGAAGTGATTTTCTCCGGTTGTGTATTTTCAAATTCTAGCGATTTCGAGCCGGTTTCTCAAACTTACCTACCCCACCTTTAACTATCACATAATTCCCAGTTTCCACATTCATTTCCTTAGAGAGGCCATTTTGGCAGTAGAAATGTAGCTACTGACAAACGACCAAATACAAAATGATCCAAATTAGATGATCTATCTATCTTTATGTATATATTATGTTGCTCTGATGATTGGGGGTTATTTGCTGACATGGTAGGAGTTTTGGTCTTGCTGAAGGATGGCAAATCTTAAAATGGAAGCAGAGATTTTGGTGTGTTTACATCAATCCAGACTTGCTTATCTTACAGTTTACCAATCTTAACTATTTTGAAGCTGCAGCCAATGGAAGTGTTTTGGGTCGTTGAAACACGTTTGCACCTTTCAGCCACCATTCAAAATATATATAACATGTTTACCCTAAACACCCCAGTGGTGTCCAGAAATCTGTACCTCAGTAGCACTTACACTGTCCACTGTCATGCCTTTCTGAAGCTGTTTACACATCATTCACACCCTCATTTATACACACTTTACGACTAAGAACATGCAGAAAATGACTTTTTATGGCAGTATTTTCGGATTTATGGAGAGATACAAAGAGATATATAACCTGACTTTATCCAATGCTCACATTACTGTGAAGGAAATGCATGCAACATATGTCAAATGTAATAAGATGATGCCTCAATAATGGTGAGGTGTTCTGGGAAATGTAGACCTCTTGAAATGTTAAAAAGGTACAATAAAAGCAATAATAAACACTGGAACAAAATGTCTCCTGGACTTTTTCAAAAAGGACTCATGCCTTGAAGTAAAAGGAACAATTTCCCTTATGAGGACTGAGCTTTCAGACTAATTAATGTTGCTGGTCGTAAACTGCAGACAGAAAGTAATATTAGATTCGGCAGATAAAGTGCACAGGTCCGTCTCCGTCCTCTATTTTAAATAATTGTGACTTTTCCCCCAGTTTCGTCTGCAGGGGATCTGACGCACTTGGTTGACCTCATCTTTGGGAAGTTAAGGACCAAATCTCAAACCCTGAGTGCTAATTATCTTAGATTTCCTGACCGTATAATTAGGGTCATTTCGAAGGAGATGATGTTCAGTAACGCCTCCCTGCCCCCCCGCAATGAGAGGAACGAGGAGAGGAAGACAAATATGGCTGCCACACTTCAGAGAACTCAAAATGTTTCTGCACTGAAGCGGGAAGAGGACCAGATTACAGGAAGGGAGGATATATCAACATTTAGCTAAATAAATTAACAAGGATGTAAGAGAAGAGGGAAGGAGGTACATAAAGGACAGAGGGGCCATAAAAGGGAGAAACTAAATAAAAAGGAAAGGAAGAATGAAGGAAGCAGCAAATATCCAATTCATTGAGCAGTTTGTAATGATTTGGTAGTGCTCACTAGAACGTTGCTCGCTAGTTTAGCCATGTGGGATTACTGACAACACTACACAGTTAAAATGCACACACTGTGCAGGTGTTCCCATTTTACAACATGCAGTGTACTAAGGAAATGAGTCAGCATATACGGTTCCTGTCCCCTGGTCTGGAAGTCAATGGTTTTCTGAAAGTGTTTTTGTTTGTTAGTCCGAAATAAGGTCTGTGGTTAACACGATCTGAAGAGATTTTTATTCTTCAACATAAAACACGTCAATAAATACCCCACTGGTGAAGTTAGTAATGGTGGTTGCTAACAAGTGTCTAAATGAGACGACTAAACGCCCAACATTAGCCGCATTTAGCTTAACGGTGGTGGCGTGAAGTAGGGGTGTAACGGTATACGTATTCGTGCCGAAAATATTCGGTATGGGCCCTTCGGTTTGGTACACGTGTGTACCGAAGTGTACCGAACGAATATAACGTTAAACGTAAAAAATTGAGAACGTGAAAAACTTTTTGTCTCAGGTGCTGCGTCGCAGCGTTCGAGTAGCATGTTCCTGCAGCCCATGCTAATTTCAACGCGTCATAGAGCGACCAAGTCATTTCATTGGACGAGAGGCATACTATGAGAGCTGGTTTGAGGAACTGTCGAAATGACGTGAAGTCATGTGACCGTGCTGTAGTTCCTTTATAGCCCAACATTAGTCTCCTTTAGCTTAGCGGTGGTGACGTGAAGTCATGTGACCGTGCTGTAGTTCCTTTATAGCCCAACATTAGCCGCCTTTAGCTTAGCGGTGGTGACGTGAAGTCATGTGACCGTGCTGTAGTTCCTTTATAGCCCAACATTAGCCACCTTTAGCTTAGCGGTGGTGTTGTGAAGTCATGTGACCGTGCTGTAGTTCCTTTATAGCCCAACATTAGCTTTTTACTTCAGAAATCATAAAGTTGTGTTACGGTACGTCCACACAGCAGCGTTAAAAAAATCTTGGAGGTGGGCGTATCTGAAGCTTGAGGATTTTTTGCGAGCAACCAATCACATGAATCTCCCGCCCGCGACATACGAAGCAAAAAAGCCCGAAGTAAAGTGGATATAAACTCCCCAAACAGGCGAAAACCTACCACTGTCTCTGCCACCTCCCTCCATGCCTGGCTCCTCCGGTTTGTATCCCGGTAGGTAAATAGGGACTGGTCATAAAGCACCGGGTGATTCCCTACCGCGGTATGTCTCTCCCAGCATACACGCGGTTTGATTGGCTAGCGCTTGAACTGTCAGATTTGCATACACGGGATTTGATTGGCTGACGCTTCCACCTCAGCTTCAAAAGTTGAACATTGTTCAACTTTGAATCCTCAAAATCCTCAAAATCTCCGCTCGCCTGCCCACAATGCATTTCGGCGAAAAGTGAGGCAAAGTGACGTCACCCCATTCAAAGTGAATGGGCAGAAGCGTTTCAAGATTTTTTTAACGCTGCTGTGTGGACGGGCCGTTATTATGTGGAGATTATCCTGCTGAACTAAACGTGTAAGAATCATAAACGTTTGTTTGACACAGAGATTATTTTCTGCAATAATCCAAAATCACATGGAGAAATCCCATTGGACCAGGGAGATGCTGCCTTCAGGGTCAGCCTCTAAAGATAACCCATAACTGCGCAACTTCACATAAGAAGTGGAAGAAACGCTAAAATATAACCGATCAACAGTAACTACGGTTCGTTGGACTTGAAGTAAAGGAAAACCAGAGCAAAGTACGAGGATACTGGACTGCAGTACTTCATGTTTTCTGATCCATTATTCCTAAAGGGCATCACTCACTCATCAATCAATACAAATCTTCTGTCAGTGTATCATCATCAATCATCCGCGGCTCGCTGTCGTGGCCTGTTTTCAGGTTATTATCGGCAAAAATGGAGTGATGATGAAAAATCACACTATTAAAGAATCCCGGAGGAGAGGCTCTCACTCGTTCATGCAGCGATTTTAATGAGACGCCATTTGTGTTTGTTTACCAGAGTTATGGAACAAGATTTATTGACCCAATTCCAAAGCCATGAATTATCATCATCGTTGTCTGAGGGGAGCGGGCGTCACTACGACCAGCTGTCTCTGAGTGTGTGTGTGTGTGTGTGTGTGTGTGTGTGTGTGTGTGTGTGTGTGTGTGTGTGTGTGTGTGTGTGTGTGTGTGTGTGTGTGTGTGTGTGTGTGTGTGTGAGTGTGCATGCGTGCGTGCGTGCGTGCGTGTGTGTGTGTGTGTGTGTGTGTGTGTGTGTGTGTGTGTGTGTGTGTGTGTGTGTGTGTGTGTGTGTGTGTGTGAGTGTGCGTGCGTGCGTGCGTGCGTGCGTGTGTGTGTGTGAGGGAAATGGAAATAAATGTGGTGTGGAACGGGTTGTATCCTGATACGTGACTGAGGAGGGGAGGCGTGTCATGATTGGTGGAGAGAGACTGGATGTCCATTTATTTTACTCACTGAGGCTCAAAATCACCTTTTAATGAGGCTCACTGTCTCACTGCACATATACATTGTTGGTTCATATTGGTAACAGAAGTCTTTCTATAATAATGGTAGTTTTAAATCCATACTAAAATTACACTTTGTTTTCAATTTTCCTAGTTTGTCCTAATAAGATATGGCTTAAACTTGTTTACATTTGTATTTCAATTAATAACTTTGTAGTCAAAGAATAAAGACATGGTGAATCCAAAGAGAAATGTGATGCACATATTCAGTCCTTTGCAGTTTTTGGTAATTGGTCATTTTATAAATTATAAGTAACAATTAAAGAAAGTAAGAATCACAACGAGTCACGCTCTTGAATCTTAAAGAGGCCATATCCTGCTCATGTTCAGGATGTTATTAGTATGTCTCTACTGGGACATGTTTCCATGCATTAATGTTCAAAATCCCTCTTGAATAAAACACAATTTTTAGCCTTTGTAGACCACGTGAAAACCCCAAAAACGAAATAGCGCCTCTTGATAAATAAAAATAACGTCATTATGCAGGATTGCAGAAAAGAAATCGGCCAACTGTTCCAATGTTACTCTCCAGTACACAGTATTATATCCCTTTACTTACACTACTTTACTGGCAGAAAGGAAAGCAGATGATTAGTCCTCTCTCGGTAAAGCACTTCCTGTTTATTTGTTTTCTGTTTATTATTTATTTTCTGTTACAGTACAATAAGACTCTGCTCAGGAACCATCTGGCCTTCAGAGTACTTTCTGTCAAATGTTTGGGACGTGACAGTCCACAGCTGTGTAATTCAGAAGGGCGTCCATTGAGCCTTTTCACTGAAGGAATCTCAGCAGGGAGCGTGATCTCGGTCTCTGAAGGATTCGCTGTCGAAGGCTGTGATTTGTCACCTGAGTGCCCTTGAGGCCGGGGAAGCCATTACTTAGTTGGCATGAGGAGGTGTAAGCAATCAGTGTCAGTATCAAAAGAACACCTTGGTGTACTAACGCTGATTTCACACCGCTTCCGTGTCAAATAATAGTAAACAGGAATTACAGAGAACTACAGAGGAACAGAAAAGCTTTCTCTGAGATTATGCAGTGATTATGTGTTTCTGTAGTGGACCCTGAAGGCAGCATCTCCCTGCTTCCCTACACAAAAAGCCAATGGGATTTCTCCATTGGATTATTGCAGAAAATAGTCTCTGTGTTCAACAAACGTTTGTGATACTTACACGTTTAGTTCAGCAGGATAATCTCCACATATTAACACCACTTTATGATTTCTGAAGTAAAAAGCTAATGTTGGGCTATAAAGGAACTACAGCACGGTCACATGAATTCACGTCACCACCGCTAAGCTAAAGGTGGCTAACGTTGGGCTATAAAGGAACTACAGCACGGTCACATGACTTCACGTCACCACCGCTAAGCTAAAGGCGGCTAATGTTGGGCTATAAAGGAACTACAGCACGGTCACATGACTTCACGTCTCCACCGCTAAGCTAAAGGTGGCTAATGTTGGGCTATAAAGGAACTACAGCACGGTCACATGAATTCACGTCACCACCGCTAAGCTAAAGGTGGCTAACGTTGGGCTATAAAGGAACTACAGCACGGTCACATGACTTCACGTCTCCACCGCTAAGCTAAAGGTGGCTAATGTTGGGCTATAAAGGAACTACAGCACGGTCACATGACTTCACGTCACCACCGCTAAGCTAAAGGTGGCTAACGTTGGGCTATAAAGGAACTACAGCACGGTCACATGACTTCACGTCACCACCGCTAAGCTAAAGGCGGCTAATGTTGGTTGTGATGACGTTTAGTCGTCTCATTTAGACACTACATGCACCTGAGCTCAGACCAAATGAAGTTCATGAAGACATTTGATTGGAAGAACAAAGAAAACTTAATAGCCAATAGGTATGTAGTACTATTTAGTCTTCTTTCTTGCTGTAACCTTATGGTATTAATGATAAAGCAAGTTCATGTTCATCTGATTTCCCCTGGCTAAGGGTAAATGTCGTGTCTGATTGAGAGTATAATGTGAGTTTTATTGAGATTGAGGTCCAAGGAAAATGTTTCCACCCTGAGATTATCTGCAGAAGAGCAGACGATGATCTGTTTTCTACTAAATATTGATTTCTGCGACCTACAAAGATAAATCAGTGCCATGTCTCGGGCGCTTTGCCTAGTTAGCTTCTTAATTAACAATCATGTGTACAAGGCGTTGTGTGGAGAGGTCAATGTAAACGACCCTCTGAATTTAACAGATTCTTCTGGTTCAACATTGTAGGATATCTCCTCTGTAGATGGAAAGAATGATGTGTATACTTTATTTAAATCCCTACAAGAAAGGGTTTATTATAAGGCTGGCTGGTGTAAGGAAAGTAAAACATCAGCTGATTTTTGAGCAATTATCTCGATATCGATACAGCGGCAATATGCTAGGGTTGAGAATATTCGTTAAAGTCTCCTTTGTAAAACCGAGCCCATGTATTTAAGTACTTTATGTACGACAGAGGATACACATGAGAAATGTCTTTAGAGATCTGACAAAAGGATTAAAGAAAAATTGAGTTGTTAGATTAAAGTCAGAAAACAAAATATTACAATTTTCTGAAAATAATTCGGAGGTTTACATTTTTTTAATATAATTCTCTCAGGATTCTTAGGTCGCATTCACACCTAATAGTCCGCTTCTCTGGTGCGCACCAGACGACAGCTTGTTACATCATTTCATTTTTCAGAAGGTTCGGTTTGCGAACCGTACCAAGCGGTTAATACAGCTCTGTTCCAGAGGACAGCAGCCTGAAGTCCACCTGGCAGGTGAAATCATGGCTCTCTGACCTTCAGGGTGGAGGAACCATCATTCATCCTGAACACGGTGGACAGAAAGCAGCGTCCCAGAGGAGGACAGTGGAGAAAGAGGACAGGAAGCAGCACTCAGAGGAAATGATGCGAGAGGAAGAGGAGTTCTGAAGATGAAGATGTTAACTATCACAATTAATAACAAGTTTAAAACATTTAGCATTTAGTTGTATTTTAGGGGTGAGATAAAACAAATAAATGTAAATGGTCTACAAAGGAACATTTCTCTCCCACATTAGCCGCGTTCACACCGGAGTACTTTCACCGTACTTTTCGCGTTTTAGTTCCGTGAGTACCCCTTATGTCGCGTTCACACCAAAAATCGTACTTAATCTCGGGTACTTTTACCCCCATTTTTAGAGCCAGCTCAGAGAGCGTACTTTTCTGTGGGTGAAAAGTGCTCCAAAAGTTCCCCAGTGCTGATTGGCTGGGCGAATTGCAAACCACGCCCGTACAACTCTGAAAATGTTGTGTGGAGACGCCATTGTTTTTCCTCGCTACAAAAACACAACGCTCCGTGCGTTGTGTTTGTTTTTGAAAGCAGTTATGGCAAGCATCAAGAAATGATGAGGAGGTGTCGGCGCTTCTGGAGATCTACGCCGAGGACGCGACCCAAGGAATGCTACTGAAGCCAGTTCGGTAGCTTTCACTCGACCTGGGAATTGTGCACAGCCGGCTAAATATAAAGAAACTCAGGACTACAAACGGCGGATTCAGTGGCCAACGATGACTACCACGATGAAGGTAAAATCAACTACATGCACTGGGGTTTTAATCTGCACAATAATGGTCTCAGATGTACTTGTATTTGCTCAGTAGATCAAGCTAGCCATGCTAGCCATAATAGGCTAACACCGGCCCCGGCTAGCTACATCTAGCTAGCTAGATATTCTCCGCTGTATGAAAACGTTTTGACTTGTGAATAACTGTGCAGTGTTTCTGTAATTTGCTTCACTAACTCATGGCACTAATCGTCTGTTTCAGGCGAGGATGGACAACTCTCGGGATTGGAAACAAGTGAGCTTTGCATTCTAGATCACAGCGCTTTGTCGTCCTCCTTACCAGCAACCAAACGCAAAGGTACACACACTGTAACTTTGTCTTGAAAGAACGTTACGCATCGAACTGATGTTCACAATCATGTTTATTTCATAATATTCATCATATTTTATGTTTAACTTGCCTCAACAACATTAAACAAAGTTCAAGCATACATGAAGCACTCTTCAAAAAGGAACAATCCTCCGTGTTTGAACCTCTTGAATCGCTGCATAGCCGATTTATTTGGACTGGATTATCCCAGAGAGGCCAAACATTCTTTATAACACAGTTTCAGATTTGTGAAACCTTAATTCTATTTGTGAAAATACAAAAAAGGGAGATTTCAGTGCTTTTTTTACATGTAGACCACATTAGACCAGGTCCTGATCTAAAACCACTATACCTACACTCATCAAATCTGGACTGGATTATCCCAGAGAGTCAAAAGATTCTTTATAACACAGTTTCAGATTTGTGAAACCTTAATTCTATTTGTGAAAATACAAAAAACACATTCCTAGTATGTTGTAAAACTACATGGCGACTAAGATCTTGTATATTGCTTATTTTCCCCTCTTAGGAAAGCGGACACGGGATGCGAATTTCTTTGACACCGCCCAGGCGTTGGAGGACCGGCGTGCCATGGTGAATGAGTCGCTGCGTTGAGATCAGATGGTGCTGTTCACCAAGGCCCAGGAAACGGAGGACAAGATGCTCACCTCGATGGAGCGCCAGGCAGAAGTGTTCAAGCAGCAGATGGAGCGCCAGCAGCACCAGGATGAAGTGTGGGCGCTGCGCCATGAGGAAGCGTCGGCGCAGCGGCAGGATGAGCGACAAACTGCATTTAATAACAGTTTATTTGGTATAGTTTTTGTAAATACTGACACACGACACACAACGTTGCACTAAGGTGTGTATGCTGCTGAGAATATCCCTACACCTGGGACAGTTTATTTTATATTGTTATTACTGTTATGACTATTTTATATATAATGTTTACTGACATGTACAACTGACACTTTATTTACATTTAAAATTGTTCTATTTAATGTTATGTCTTGAGAGTGCAATAAAGAAAACCGACATGGCGATTAAGCTTATTTCTCCTGACACTTTATCTTTTGTGACCTGTGTAGCATCCTATACATCACATGTAAGTGATTATTCTGATACCATCATGTTTCATCGGTTATAAACTGGCAAAGCTTTATTTGTCATTTATTTATCATCAATGTTGCAACCTTGTGGGGGAATGGCAGGGGCACATACACAAATATGACAATTTATATAATTTTAAATATTATTTGACCTAAACTTTTAATTCCCCCCCATTTCACACAACACAACATGGAGTCCACTATGGGCCAAAACTAACATGTATGTTTGCATAGTGTTTATGGCAGACGGATGCAGTGGGTCTCAGGAAGATATATAATAAAGGTGGGTTTGCTGCTGAGACTCCCTACACCTGGGAGTTTATATTATATTGTTATTACTGTTATTATATAGTACAACTGACACTTTATTTTATATTGACAATGTTTACTGACATGTACAACTGACACTTTAGTTACATTTAAAATATTTCTATTTAATGTTATGTCTTGAGAGTGCAATAAAGAAAACCGACATGGCGATTAAACAGATCCTGTATCAGTTTTTCTTCTTCTTTTGTTTTGTAGCGGGTTGCAAACAACTTTAAGGTGCTTACCGCCACCTACTGTACTTGTAATCTTCCCTCAGGGAAAAGTACTCCGGTGTGAACGCGATCTGTACTAAGTACCCTGGGGTTAAAAGCGCCAGGGCTCTTAGTGCCGGAACTAAGTACAGGAAAGTACTTGGTGTGAACGCGGCTAATATATACCTGAATATCAGCAGGAGAGGACTCTTTAAAGTAGAGACACTACATACTGATATACACCTGAATATCAGCAGGAGAGGACTCTTTAAAGTAGAGACACTACATACTGATATACACCTGAACATCAGCAGGAGAGGACTCTTTAAAGTAGAGACACTACATACTGATATACACCTGAACATCAGCAGGAGAGGACTCTTTAAAGTAGAGACACTACATACTGATATACACCTGAACATCAGCAGGAGAGGACTCTTTAAAGTAGAGACACTACATACTGATATACACCTGAACATCAGCAGGAGAGGACTCTTTAAAGTAGAGACACTACATACTGATATACACCTGAACATCAGCAGGAGAGGACTCTTTAAAGTAGAGACACTACATACTGACATACACCTGAACATCAGCAGGAGAGGACTCTTTAAAGTAGAGACAGTACATACTGATATACACCTGAACATCAGCAGGATAGGACTCTTTAAAGTAGAGACACTACATAATGACATACACCTGAACATCAGCAGGAGAGGACTCTTTAAAGTAGAAATTGAACGCAGAACAAGCTTCTTTGTCTGTATTTCCTCTGAGCTCTTTATCTTGCATAGTAATCTTAAAGGCGCCGTTTCACAAAATCCTCGGATGACATGCATTGTGCGTCGCCATGGCAACAGCCAGAGTATCCCAATCACCATGGCGACACCTGCTCACCCCTCCCTCCCCCAATCAGGGATCACCAGTCGTACCTCCTCTGTGTGAGTCAGTGTTGCCATGGCGATGCTCGACTCGCCTGGAGGGGTGAGCGGGTTTAAGGGGTGCTACAAATGGAGCAATGTGATTGGTTGGTTTTAGGAACTGGTGAGATTTGATTGGTTGTTTGTTTCTTCTGGTGTTTAAAGTGAGCATCTCCTGTGAGCTTTGACTGCATTCATATATACTGTCTGCAGTCTGTGTGTAAACCTCTGTGAATAAAAACTGTTTATTAGAGAGGTTAAATCAGCTTTTAGTTGGCAATATTATGGTCTGTATTTTTATTTGTATTATTCGATTTTCTTCTTCTTTCTTTTAATATGTATTTTCTTTGGTTGGTTACTTTTGGATTATTTTAGTAAAAGCTTTGTTTTTATTTGTATTTAATTGTATTTATTAATTGTGTCTTCTAATAGTTTTTTTTTTAAACATTGTTCTTTTGATGTCCTCCCTCATGTTATCCAGTGTGATTTATTTTGCTTCTCTGGCCTTGCATTATGCCATTGTGCATTAAATGGAGCTTTATATTACTGCAAATGGGTTGAAATGTCAGTAAAACACCTGAATAAACTCCTGAATGTTTATTGATGGTGGTCCTGAGACAAAGATAGATAGAGATACTTTATCTTAGCTCTATATCTGCACAGACAGTTATTTTTTTGTGGGGTTATTGGGTTGAACTCTGGGAAAATGAGGCGCTGAATTTATCCCCCGGCGCTGCCTTCAGCTGTCACTCAGAGAGAGGAAGTTCAGATCAGCTGATGTGAGGATATTAAATATTCTATAACCCTCAGCAGACACCATGGATAATGTACTCTCCGCTGTAGAGGCTACACAGCATGCTATATTTCTCCTTTATAGAGGGGTGCATGAGTTTAAATACCCTGACATGACTCAGCATTTTAGCACTTTCTGTTCCCCTGGTCTGGAAGTCAGCGTTTATGTATGAATCAGCTCAAAACTGAGGTCTAAAGACACAATAAATCCAGCAGCCATGGAGGTAAAACAGGGAGAAGTGGGGACGACTTATCACATGTTTCAGACTGAATATATCCAACAAATGCTTTAAAAACCCGAGCTGTGACATTACTTTTATACACCCTTATGTTAACTTCTGTCCATATAGAGGTGCAGGAATGAGTCCCAAAACCCTCACGTGGGTCAGTCTGGTCAGGAAGTCAATGGTTTTCTGAATGTCTTTTTTGTTTGTCTTGAAGTCATGTGACCATGCTGTAGTTCCTATATAGCCCAACATTAGCCACCTTTAGCTTAGCGGTGGTGACGTGAAGTCATGTGACCGTGCTGTAGTTCCTTTATAGCCCAACATTAGCCACCTTTAGCTTAGCGGTGGTGACGTGAAGTCATGTGACCGTGCTGTAGTTCCTTTATAGCCCAACAGTAGCCACCTTTAGCTTAGCGGTGGTGACGTGAAGTCATGTGACCGTGCTGTAGTTCCTTTATAGCCCGACATTAGCCACCTTTAGCTTAGCGGTGGTGACGTGAAGTCATGTGACCGTGCTGTAGTTCCTTTATAGCCCGACATTAGCTTTTTACTCTCGGTGATTACATTTAAACTTAAAATAGTGTTGAGAAAGACCCTCCATGAGTACTACAGTACAGCAGGATATGTACTAAAACACTGCTGTTCAAACAAGTCAAAGCATATTACTGTTCCTACAATTTAAGGCAAGTTCGATTTAATACATGTTAGGCCTTTATCAATGCTAATCGGAATAAAACTGAAGGCACATCCTGGCTGTTGCATTGCAAAAAAAACTTGTATTTTACCAATTATTTTGAGATTTAAGACAGTTTAATACCAATTTAGGTTTTAATTACAGATTGATTATAACTTTCTAAGGATTCACACAAACCCTATAGTCTGTCTTCTTCCTGTAGTTTGCTAAACAGATCAAATTAAAATGTTAATATGTGGAGATCATGCTGAACTAAACTCCTAATAATCATAAACGTTCGTTTGACACAGAGATTATTTTCTGCTATAATCCAAAATCACAGCGAGAAATCCCATTGGACCAGGGAGAGGCTGCCTTCAGGGTCCAACACAGAGACAAGACCTCACAGCACATATATTTTTCTTTGTTTCCTGAAGGCGATGCAATCATCTGTTTCCTGCATCATCTGTTTCTCTGCTGCCCCGAGCTCAGGCTGTCAGGAGATACCACCACTGTTCCTGAACTCATTACAAAAAAGAAATCTAAATGCCTATTCATCACGACCACAAAACGCCCGACTCTATAATCAGCCTGAGAGAGAAATACATTACAGACTGAGTCCTGGAGGTGTGAGGATCTGAGCAGATGTCTAACAACATGTGAAGCTATAAACACAGCCTCAGGTTGAACTGGGACAACACGCTATCAACAACATGAGGAGAAGCTTTACACCCTTATATTTTGCTAAAAAGCCAAAACTGAAAGGCTAGCTGTGCAGAAAAAACATTAAAATTATATAAAATATTCAGATTATAATGATGTAATGCCATGTGTTTTAATCTTGTGTGAATCTGTGCTGTCCTGTTTTAAATCTGAATTTCCCCACGGGATTAATAAAGGTCCATCTTATTTGATTTGATATGACAACAAATCCTCATTGAAGGCACACACACACACACACACACACACACACACACACACACACACACACACACACACACACACACACACACACACAAATAAAATTAATGATTCCATTATGTCCCCATAAGGGAGGCGAGTCCCCACACGTGACTGTGTAAACATATTTAGGTCCGCACAAGGATAGTAATGCTAGGCCACACACACACACACACACACACACACACACACACACACACACACACACACACACACACACACACACACACACACACACACACACACTCACACACACACACACACACACACACACACACACACACACACACACACACTTCAGTGTGAGTGATGGACTATGAGCAGAAAGCTGGAAATCCTTTGTATGAAGCCTATTATCTGGAGTGATATTGATATCGATGCTTTCACTGTTCGCTGTGATGAGCATCGAACTGCAGAAACACTGAGAGGAACTCATCAGGTACACAGGTAACACTTCCTACTGTAAACAGGGTTTTCCAGGCTCAGGTGCAGGGGCTCCATGAGGTTAAGCAGCTTATTGAAAATTAGCCAAAATCACTGCACGACAAATCACATTAATATAGGGGAGAAAAAAGTACGTTAAGTTACAAGTATATCTAATCTAATAGTAGTAATAGTACAGCAGTAAATGTAGTAAAATACTCCTTTGAGACATTTAGCAAATTATGCAAATGTAATAGATCCATTAAATCCCACTCCCCATGTCTTATCATTTCCGAGACTTCTGTAAGATGTATTTATTACACTTCATACGATAGCGGATACAAGCGGCCGAGATGGGTTTTCTCCGCAGGGTGTCTGGCATCTCCCTTAGGGATACGGTGAGAAGTTCAGTCCTCAGGGAGGGACTCGGAGTTGAACCGCTCCTCCTTCGCGTGGAAAGGAGCCAGTTGAGGTGGTTCGGGCACCGAGTAAGGATGCCACCTGGGCGCCTCCCTAGGGAGGTGTTCCAGGCACTTCCAGCTGGGAAGAGACCGAGGGGTAGACCTAGGACCAGGTGGAGGGATTATATCTCTTCTCTGGCCTGGGAGCGCCTTGGGACCCCCCAGTCAGAGCTGGTTGATGAGGGGAAAGGAACGTTTGGGGCTCTCTGCTGGAACTGATACCTCCGAGACCCGACCACGGATAAGCGGGAGAAGATGGATGGATGGACTTCATACGATTAAATGGCTTATTTTTAGGTTATTAAAATCAATGCTTTTAGATATTTGTTAGGACCAGGAAACCTGCCATACAGTCTCTTTCCTTCCTTTATCATACATAATTGTATTCTATTTAATTAAATGTATCTTCATGTTTATTTATCTTTTACTGCATCGTTGTTATTAGGTTTATTCATACATGACTTCCTATGTTTGTAGAAATATGCCTACTCTATTTGATCTTTGTATTGCATCTTATTCTACATGGGAGAACTGTCATGAAACTCTGATTCTATCTTTGCTTAAGATATCAATTCAATCTCCTCTTTTTCATTTTCTCCTTCCGCCTGCGCAAATGTATTTCCTTCCAGAAGATTTCTCAGCAGAGAGGAGACTCCCTCACACACACACACACTCACACACACACACACACACACACACACACACACACACACACACACACACACACACACACACACACACACACACACACACACACACACACACACACACACACACACACACACACACGCCCTCGCGGCTCGGGGAGTGTGATACAT
This sequence comes from Trematomus bernacchii, assembly GCF_902827165.1. Lineage (NCBI taxonomy): Eukaryota > Metazoa > Chordata > Actinopteri > Perciformes > Nototheniidae > Trematomus > Trematomus bernacchii. The sequence continues at coordinate 622,052 of NW_022987669.1, read as the reverse complement.
GCTGTGTGGTTATCATGGGAAATAAACTGTTAAAAGCGTCAGAAATATCTTCCTCTCAGTCTGGAGTCATAAATCTGAGAGACGCTCTCCTCACGGCGGGTTTATTTATAATATTAATAATAATGTTAATATGACTTTTTATGTATAGATATTATTTATGTGAGATAACACCCAGAACTGACTCTCGCTGAGAAACCACGATGAACATCAGCTCAGACTTTTGATCTTCTGATTTTCATCTTCGGTCGCCTGATAGAAACGGTGCTATAACCTCAACGCTGTATTGCTCAATAAAGATATATACATATTTATTTTCAGGACAAACTAAGCTATCAGAATATGTATGATGCTGGGATGTCCATTCAATGTATAAATAGTTATAAGACAATAAACACAAGAATACAAATAAGCAGAACTGAGATTTAGGGGCTACGTCATGTGATCCTGTTACAGCCTAACGTTAACTCTTTGCTTTTGGAGATTGTATTAACACTTTAAAATTAAATATCCTGATGAACAAAAAAGTTTAAATATCATACATGTTTTGTACAAGGGACATGCTGCCTTCAGGGTCTACTACAGAAATACGACACCACTATATACACAATACTCTGGCCTTGTTTCCACTGCTCCTCTTGAATTACATCCTTTCTCCGTCCTTCAGTCTGAACTCAGTGCTTATTGAACTTTTGCAAACACCTGAAATGTCGATCGTTAAAATAAAACTGTGTAAAAGTACGCTTTTAAAAAAAAAGGACAACGGCAGGTAAACAGTCCTGTGAGCGGATAAAGACATCCGACTGGACACATGGCTTTAATGCACGTCAGCAAAATGCAGATACTTCCTGTGTCGATGTGTCGATAAACCCTGATCAATTCCCTCTGCAGAAGAAAAGCGCTGCTGACAGCGTTTTATTTGCTGAAGTTGAGGTCTGCAGCTGGTGTTTGATACAAGAATGGATTCATTACTGATCTGTTTTATATGTGTGATGGTTTTAGAAGTAGGAAGGCGGATACGTTGAGGATGTAAAAGAAGATGCAAGATACTGTATTAGGGCCACAAAGCTTATGCAAAAAGTGGCACATTTTGTGATATTAAATGGACCTTGGATCCACTTACTTGCACTATTTGATCTGTTCTATGTCCTATATATATATGTTGCACTGTTGGAGGAGCATGTGACACAAGTTATTCATTGACATATCAAAAATGTAGCTAATGTACAAATGACAATAAAGCCTTGAATCTTGCATCTATATAACTCAGAATACAGACGGAGCATTAACACTTCAGCCAGCTTTAACAAAGAATACAACTACTAAAAAGTCACTAAAAGTCAGAGATGATGTAAATCTGCTTTAACCAAAACCACCTATGACAGCAAAGAACTATAGTCTCATAACATCTGAAAAAACATCCATATCCGACATGGTAAAATAGGTTTAAAAAAAGAGGCAAAAGAACCAAAGGGTTGAGAAGGATCAAACAGGAGGAAACTGGACTCTGTTATTATTCACAGAAGTGCAATCATTGTAATCACATTCTTTCATCTCTGTTCTCATTTCATCTCATCTTATTATTACCCAGAAGACCTTTCTTCATCATCTTCTTCTTCTTTAACCTGAAGAACATCCTGTTCCTCATCTCACTGATTCTTCCCTGGAGGAAACGGGAACACAGTGTTTACGTCCTGAAACCTTTTCTAAATCCAGCGTTCACTGTACTTTCCTCACTGTGAGAACATTCAGCTCCACCTCTGAATAATGTGTCACCTTATCAAGATGTTAAATATACGGTGCAAACGAGCTGCAATAGCACAAAATATTTCCATTCGGAGAAACGATCTGCAGCTACAGAAACTATGCAAACGTAAAAACACAAATGAGCCAAAACACATCTCGTTAGCTTTCAGCTGATCCAATAATGAAATAATCATTTGATCACATTGTTAAAACAAACCGATAAAACATTTTAGCTAAGTTTCCAGTGGTATCATTAGTGTTTACTTGTGTCACTCAAACTAGACACGCTGGCGAGGAGGCGGGGCTTATCTTCGTGTATCAACAACAACAAAATGAACATACCTTAACGTGATTTAATTATGATACGCGCATCAAAAATTATAACGACATCCTGATACCAGTAAAAACTATGAATTAATGCTTTGGCGAGTCTTTCCACAAGATGGCAGGTAAAGAACGTTTAAAATGTGTGTTTTCTGAATCGATCAGGCTAAGCTAACGATGTAGCTGCTCCATCCAAACTCAAAACAACTTAATATAGACATAAATAAAGCGGCGACTTCATGGTGTATTATTACTGGTTAGTCTCACTAGCAGTATTTAACGATTACAATAATAACACTTGTACAATGACAATAAGTTCTTCTGTTTATCTGTCTTTTTTTACTTGAGTAAGATTTTGAATAGGACATCTACCTGTAACAGAGTATTTGAACACTATAGTACTTCTACTTTTACTTTAGTACAAGATATGAGTACTTCTTCCGGCTATCTCCAGGACCAGTTGTTGCTTTAATGTCAAATGTTAAAAAAAACTCAGTGAAATGTCATCCTTGTTTGCCCGCGCTACGCACACAAGACATATAAATATCACTTTGTGTCACCTGAATTAAACCCCACCTCTCTGACACAAAGCAGGCTAAACACCGGGTTCAGCTGAAGCACATCTGCAAACATCACATCAGCATACATTAAAAACATCAATGTGACGCATCAGATTTGGGGGTAAAAGCTACAGGTTTCTTCATAAAAGCAGAGAAACAAATCCCTAATTGCTCCGTGTGTTTGAAGTCCTTCTTCAAAGGGAATATTTAACAAAGATCACGGCAGTGCTGCGTCATCTCTGTCCTCACGTAAAGGTTAACTGTCATTTACACAATGTTTCTGAAACCAGTTCGCTGCTGAAAGTGAGAAATAATCTGATTTATGTGATATTATGTTTACCAGAGCAAATGAGGAAGAGGACTTTCTGAAAACTATGCATGTTGTTCCATATTGTTGTCTATAAAACTGTCAGAAATTCAAGATTAAAAAGACCATATTCTGCTTTTGGGGGTTTTCCCTTTCTGTAGGTTTTAGTGCATGTAAATGGTCTGCAAAGGCTAAAATCCCTACATTTCGGAACATAGACAGAGACATCCATAATGTAACAAGTATGTGTGTATGTAGAGACAATAAATACTAATATGATGCTGAAAATGTACAGAATATGGCCTGTTTAAGTCAGAAAGAGTTAAGTCCTAAAGATGTAAAGATGATATTCAGGGTTGTTTGTCAGCTCAGCAGGGATTGAGAATATTAGACTTAAACGTATATTAAACGTGAAGATGTAAACTAATGACAGGACATACATTCGGATACAAATGATAAATATTCTTTCAGCAACAAAACTATAAGCGATATCATTTGGCTTAAAACTTTAAGGAAATAGTAGAAGAAGTAGTTCCCAAAAGTCATAAAAATACATGAGGTAAAAAAATCAGCTGTTTCCAGCATTATTCATTTACTACTTTTGGACAGTTTTAACCAATACTTCTTACTGTAGGTTAGGTCGTCTGGATTCAAACTGGTCTATTGCATTACGTTTCTTTTAATGACTCTATGCCTGAATGTAGGGCAGGAAACATTTTCTTTATAGATTAGACCTGTGGTCCCTCAGCTGTTGCCTCAGATCAGACATGTCTGAGTGAACCTCTTAATGCAAAAGTGCTGTCGTCCACTGAGAGTGTCAGATGGTGACGTAGGAGAGAGAATCAGTCGGAAAAACTGTGAGTACAGGGTGAGACGGAGGGCAAACCAATGAGGAGACACAACATCACGATGACGGAAAACTGGTCCACGTGGAAACAGAGGCAGAGGAAAATAAAAGATTCAATACAAGGAAAAATAAACCTGGGGCGCGTGGTGCAGGGATGTTTCTGTGTTGGACCCTGAAGTCAGCATTCATTGTGATTTTGGATTATTGAAGACAATAATCTCATTCTTTATGATAGTTACATGTTTAGTTCAGCAGGATCATCTCCACATATTAACACCACTTTATAATTTCTGAAGTAAAAGGCTAACTTTAGGCTATAAAGGAACTACAGCACGGTCACATGACTTCACATCACCACCGCTAAGCTAAAGGCGGCTAATGTTGGGCTATAAAGGAACTACAGCACAGTCGCATGACTTCACGTCACCACCGCTAAGCTAAAGGAGGCTAATGTTGGGCTATAAAGGAACTACAGCACGGTCACATGACTTCACGTCACCACCGCTAAGCTAAAGGTGGCTAATGTTGGGCTATAAAGGAACTACAGCATGGTCACATGACTTCACGTCACCATCGCTAAGCTAAAGGTGGCTAATGTTGGGCTATAAAGGAACTACAGCATGGTCACATGACTTCACGTCACCACCGCTAAGCTAAAGGTGGCTAATGTTGGGCTATAAAGGAACTACAGCACGGTCGCATGACTTCACGTCACCATCGCTAAGCTAAAGGTGGCTAATGTTGGGCTATAAAGGAACTACAGCACGGTCGCATGACTTCAAGTCACCACCGCTAAGCTAAAGGTGGCTAATGTTGGGCTATAAAGGAACTACAGCATGGTCACATGACTTCACGTCACCATCGCTAAGCTAAAGGTTGCTAATGTTGGGCTAGAAAGGAACTACAGCACGGTCACATGACTTCACGTCACCACCGCTAAGCTAAAGGTGGCTAATGTTGGGCTATAGAGGAACTACAGCACGGTCACATGACTTCACGTCACCATCGCTAAGCTAAAGGTGGCTAATGTTGGGCTATAAAGGAACTACAGCACGGTCACATGACTTCACGTCACCACCGCTAAGCTAAAGGTGGCTAATGTTGGATGTGATGACGTTTAGTTGTCACATTTCTTTTTAAAAACATTGACTTTCAGACCAAGGGACAGGAAGTGCTTAAATGCTGACTAATTTCTGGGTTTTAGGACTCATTCCTGCACCACTCATTGGACAGTTGGCTTTGAAGTAAAGTAGTGTCACAGCTCTGGATTTTACAGCATTTGTAGGAGATATTCAAGCTGTGTGTTAAATCGTGCCCACTTCATCCTGTTTTACCTCCATGCTGCTGGATTTACCTCCAGTATTTCAGATATCAGTTATCTGCTGATTCCTGCAGTAAATATCTCTCTTACGATCCTCCATCCTTCCCTTAGAAGACATATTTAGCTTCTTCCCGCAGATAGTCTGTCCAGATTCAATGTGTGATGGCTCGATAAGACGCTCCCTGCATTCACCCTGATCCCTAACACACTCTGATAGTGTTTCTCTGCTCACCCCGAGGACACACACACACTCGACAACAGGATCCATCTTCTCGCTCCGAGGCGGCGGCGCTGATGAATTTGCTCGTCGTCAGTGCCAAAAAACCTGCAGAGACTCGGCAGGTCGCAGAGAGAATCCCACTAATTCATAAACTCTGATATAACTACAGCTATAACTCACCACGATAAAGTCTGTGATATGAATAACGTCTCGTACATACAGATAGGATTACTGCACTGACTTATGGTGGCAGTCATTGATCCTTTGGTATATTAATGAATAATGATGTAGTAATGAGGTACAGTCCATGTCCAGATGTATTCCATTTTTTATTCCAATAACATAAAGGATCTTTGAAAGCTTTGACCGAAAAGCTATCAGTACTTCAATAAATCAGGTTTTTCTTTACTGTTTTTTCTGTGAATATTAAATGCATTCATCCAAGAATGTAAAAAAAAACATGAACTAAGGAATAGTAATCCCACACTACAGTTTCATGAAGGAACTGTTTTATCTCTCACGAACTACACTTGCAAACTGTGCAGAGAGAAGACATCTTTACAGCAGATATCTCCAACATTTGCGAACTTAATCCAGATACAAAAACCCATGAAATAAGGACTAGTAATCCCACATTTGTCTTCATTCATCTGTCTCAAGAAAGCCATATTTTAATTGTAAATGTTGGCAAAGGCTAGAGTCTGAATGCTCTTTTACCTTTGCTCATTAATGCTATACAATGTCGAGTGCACGGTATCAATATTAAGCACTAAAGACATTATAATCCTAACGCTGTTGCTACTATGGACTATGGACGTTCCTGCTAGCAGACATATGGCTAGTTAGCTATCTTGCTAATTATGCCATGCTCTCCCATTGGCAATTTGTGGAGGAAACCAGAGAGATGCTACCTAAATGTTTCTATCTAAAGAAGAATGCCAAGAACTGTAGACATTCAAATATCTAAGCAGCTTGCACTCATGGTTCCTACTGTCTGAGCATGTTGCAGTGAATGATCTGAAACATGCAGAACTCTTTGGTTTGCTCCATTAACCTTGACTGCATGACACCATGATGCACCGCATGGCCTCGGAAATGTGATGCTACTGTATGTCTGCATCGTATATTAATATACAGACTCTGAAGCTCTGAGGCAAAGCAATGACCTTCTGCTCGATGCCATCCATCTTCTGAATCCTCTGCACATTCAAAGTTTTCACAACAAAGTCCCTCGAAGGAAGGGTATAAAAGCAAAGACATGTGTTGTTATACCCACTGAGGGTCTTACTTTACTCTAGTTGAGGATGAGCCAGGACCAGAAGAATGGCTTCTATCACTGAGAAAATCTAATTTCAGGCTGTAAAACTAAAATATATAAGACTTAATGTAACAGTTGATCCTCTCTTTATCTCCTGAGGGTAAAGGAGCTGATAACAGCAACACATGTGTAAAAGTATAAAATATGTTAAAATACTTACTATGCAAAATGGCCTGAATATTGTATATACTTGGACAATTCCAGATAACAACAAAGAAAATACTTTAAAAACTGAAGGTTAGATACACGAAATCCCCTTTTTTGTATACATGTTTTGTTGTTTTGAGTGTCTTTAAAGAGTCCTCTCCTGCTGATGTTCAGGTGTATATCAGTATGTAGTGTCTCTACTTTAAAGAGTCCTCTCCTGCTGATGTTCAGGTGTATATCAGTATGTAGTGTCTCTACTTTAAAGAGTCCTCTCCTGCTGATGTTCAGGTGTATATCAGTATGTAGTGTCTCTACTTTAAAGAGTCCTCTCCTGCTGATGTTCAGGTGTATATCAGTATGTAGTGTATCTACTTTAAAGAGTCCTCTCCTGCTGATGTTCAGGTGTATATCAGTATGTAGTGTCTCTACTTTAAAGAGTCCTCTCCTGCTGATGTTCAGGTGTATATCAGTATGTAGTGTCTCTACTTTAAAGAGTCCTCTCCTGCTGATGTTCAGGTGTATATCAGTATGTAGTGTCTCTACTTTAAAGAGTCCTCTCCTGCTGATGTTCAGGTGTATATCAGTATGTAGTGTCTCTACTTTAAAGAGTCCTCTCCTGCTGATGTTCAGGTGTATATCAGTACGTAGTGTCTCTACTTTAAAAAGTCCTCTCCTGCTGATGTTCAGGTGTATATCAGTATGTAGTGTCTCTACTTTAAAGAGTCCTCTCCTGCTGATGTTCAGGTGTATATCAGTATGTAGTGTCTCTACTTTAAAGAGTCCTCTCCTGCTGATGTTCAGGTGTATATCAGTATGTAGTGTCTCAACTTTAAAGAGTCCTCTCCTGCTGATGTTCAGGTGTATATCAGTATGTAGTGTCTCTACTTTAAAGAGTCCTCTCCTGCTGATGTTCAGGTGTATATCAGTATGTAGTGTCTCTACTTTAAAGAGTCCTCTCCTGCTGATGTTCAGGTGTATATCAGTATGTTGTGTCTCTATTTTAAAGAGTCCTTAAAGAAGCTTTTAGCCACATCACAACACTTTTTATTCTAATAATCGGTTAGAATTGAGCATATTTTTATAATTTAAAAGACATTTTACCCTGGGATTAAAAAGTATTTTCATTCTGAATATAAAATGGTTCATCACGAAGGACCCTGCGTGCTTTCTATCTCAACAATTAATGTATTTTTATTTAATTTCATGTTCTATTTCTGCAGGATGTCAGTCTGCGTTTTTATTATTTCTTCTTCAATAATTGCTTTTATATTTAAACTAAAACGTGTAAATAATTAAATTTACCAAAATAGCAATGCAATAAATATTGAGTGACGGATCACAGCAGTGTTGTGCTTCAAACTAATGAGTGTTTCCACGTTGCTCTCGCTCTCATTTTAATTGCTTTCTGCTCTGAACTCCAACAGAACGACGGTTTTGTCCGGATTTCTATTTGAATGTTTCTTTGAATAACATGAATCTAAAAAACATGCAAGTTATTTCATCATCACTTAACTCCTGCGTGAGGGTCTGCACTCTGGAGATTCCCGCTTTAATTTCACGTCCTTTAATTAGTGCGGGATTATAATGTGTTGTACAAGTCGCTCTGTGCTGATCCTGTTAATGCATCAGAGCGGCAGATTAATCCCTCAGTGTGGTCTGTCAGGCATCGGACAGAGAAACCAGTATATAGGGAACATTTTGAAAACTTTCCAGCAATTTCTCTTTCCAGAAATCCTCACCTTGTGTAAAGTAATTGTTACGTGCCGTAGTGGGTGCTTGTGTGTGTGTGTGTGTGTGTGTGTGTGTGTGTGTGTGTGTGTGTGTGTGTGTGTGTGTGTGTGTGTGTGTGTGTGTGTCTCTCTCTCTCCCCCTGATTGTCTCCCTCCAATCAGGGCCTCCATAAAGGACCTGAGAAAGGCTGCAGTCTCTCTCCCCCTTCTCCTGTGAGCTGCATGGATGGCAGTGGGTGATCTGTGCAGCAGTGTAGTGTTCTTGTTGTTGTCTACGTGGGACGTGCAACTTATAGAAGATCTGAGTAGTGTTATGATTTACTGTGGTCGCTTTCCGTTATGAGAAAGTTGTTTTGTCGTAAGTTTGCAAATTGGCTGGTGAGTCTCTTTTTCGTTTATTAATTAAAAGACCATCTTCTCACAAATCAGTTTCCTCTCCTTTTTTCTCTCGCCCAGTTATTTTATATTTTGTTACTTCCCTTTGGTTCCCCTAGTCCAGGAGGGAACGTAACAAATGGGGACTCGTCCGGGATCTTTGAGACAAGGAGTGAGTGTTGATAATGTCTTAGTGGTGAGTAGAAGTGTGTAGAAGTGTAGCATTGGCTGAAGTCAGCTTCCTCAGTTTAGATAGGGGAGTGTCTAGCTGGGTTGAATCAGTCCTTCCTTCAAGCACTCATTTATTATTTTGCCTTTTTTATTTTCGGGGTAATCCTGGGTGGGGATTTAGTCCGTCTTGGGGGCAGGCGTTTCAGGGTTTCGGCGCTGATGTGTGCCTTTAAGGTCGCCTCGAGCCCGGCGCGCTCCAGAAGATAGGTAGGGGCTTTTTGTACGCAGTTTCAAGAAGGAAGTGTTTCATTTCTACCGAACACGCAAACCGTGCAGAGAGAAGACATCTTCAGCAGCAGATATCTCCAACATTCGGAAACTCAATCTCGATATAAATATCACTATAGGTTCAATAAATAATGTACTTGAACTGTCCCTTTAGTTTCTTGTCTTATCTTTTTTAAAACGTCTGTGCTCTAAGGGATGTTAGCCTTTGCGGAATAGGGCCTTTTTAATATCCCACTATGTGACATCTTCATAATCTGTTTTGTTTTTTAAAGTCAGAATTTTTTTGATTTTGAGAAAAAGTTATATTTTTTAGATTTTAAAAAAGTCAGATTTTTAAGAAAAAGTCAGATTTTTAAGAAAAAGTCAGATTTTTAAGAAAAAGTCAGATTTTTTAAGTAAAAGTCAGAATCTTTAGAAAAAGTCAGAATTTTGAGATTTTAACATTTCCAGTACTGTATGTTGCATGTTTTTGTTTGATTGTATTAAATTGTTTAAAATGAAATGTGTCTTTAGGTTGACTTACAAAATCTGTCCAAGGTTCAAGGTTCAAGGTTCAAGGTTCTTTATTGTCAATCTGACATAGCTACAGAGTAATTATGCAGTTGAAAATCTTATGTCACAGGCTTCTCCAACAATGCAACATAATAACATAACATAATAACAATAAGAGCAAGAGCAATACAAAAATAATAATAGTTATAAAAATGAAATAAAGTTATGATGTGGAATAGTGCAGTATGAGTCTATATACAAGTTATTGGAATGATATATATATATTAGGTATTAGATACATACTACTGAGTAGCAGTTGAATGTTTGAAGTTGTTTCAACAGTTCAATTTTTTAACAGTCTCACTGCCCGCGGGAAGAAACTGTCTCCGAATCTTCTTGTCCTTGCCCGGATGCTGCGGTAACGTCTGCCAGACGGCAACAGAAAGAACAGTTTGTGGCTGGGGTGATGGGGGTCTTTGATAATCCGTAGTGATTTCTTCCTGAGCCGCTGGGAGTAAAGGTCCTCCATGGATGGCAGCTCCGTCCTGGTGATGTGCTGTGCAGTTTTCACCACCCTCTGTAAAGCCTTACGATCGAGGTCGGTGCAGCTGCCGTACCAGGCCGTCATGCTGCCAGTGAGGATACTCTCTATCGTGCACCTGTAGAAGTTGCAGAGTATCCTGGAATCCATTTTGAACCTCCTCAACCTGAGGAGGAAGAAGAGCCGCTGTCGAGCTTTCTTGGTGATGGTGGTGGTGTGAAGAGACCATGTCAGGTCCTCAGTGATGTGGACCCCAAGGAACCTGAAGCTTTTGACTCTCTCCACCGTAGTCCCATTGATGGCGATGGGGGCGTGTCCCTCTCCCTGCTGCTTCCTGTAATCCACAATCAGCTCCTTTGTTTTGCTGATGTTGAGATGGAGGTTGTTCTCCTGGCACCAAGATGTCAGGTTTTCGACCTCCTCTCTGTATGCCGTCTCGTCATCGTCTGTGATCTGGCCGATGACGGTCGTGTCGTCAGCAAACTTCACGATGGTGTTGGAGCTGTGTGTGGCCACGCAGTCGTGGGTGAACAGGGAGTAGAGGAGAGGGCTGAGCACGCAGCCTTGAGGGGCACCGGTGTTGAGAATCAGGGTGGAGGATGTGATGTTTCCCACCCGCACTGCCTGGGGTCTGCCCGTCAGGAAGTTCAGGATCCAGTCGCAGAGGGCGCTGTTGAGCCCGAGGTCTCTGAGCTTGATGGCCAGCTTGGAGGGCACAATGGTGTTGAATGCTGAACTGTAGTCAATGAACAGCATTCTCACATATGTGTTCCTGTTCTTCGGGTCCAGGTGTGAGAGGGCAGTGTGGAGGGTGAGGGCTATGGCGTCGTCTGTGGACCTGTTTGCTCTGTAGGCAAACTGCAGGGGGTCCAGAGATTCAGGGAGGGAGGAGGTGATGAATAATTTGACTAACCGCTCAAAGCACTTCATTATGATGGAGGTGAGTGCTACTGGGCAGTAGTCGTTGGGGCAGGTGATGATTGTCTTTTTGGGGACAGGAATGATGGTGGAGTGTTTAAGACATGTGGGGACTACAGACTGCAGCAGGGACCTGTTGAAGATGTCTGTGAACACCTCTGCCAGCTGAACTGCACACACCCTGAGAACACGGCCAGGGATGCCATCAGGTCCAGGAGCCTTGTGTGGGTTAACCCTTTTAAAGGATTTACACACATCTGCCCTATTTAAAACAAAAGGGCAGTGTAGCTCCTGGTCCCTCTGTACCTCCACAGCCTGACTGCTCTCAAAGCGTGCAAAAAAAACTGTTTAGCTCATCTGGGAGAGATGCGCACGCAGACACTCCCGCAGCACCCCCCGCTGCTCCTTTGTAGTCAGTCATTGTCCTTAGTCCCGCCCACATATTCCTAGTGTTACAGCCTTTGAAGTCAGATTCCACCTTCTCTTTGTACTGTCTCTTTGCATTTTTTATTGCTCTCCGGAGATCATACCTAGACTTCCTGTACTCCTCCAAATCTCCCGCTGTGTGCGCGAGAGTGCGCGCTTTCAGTTTGCCGCGCACCTCACCGTTTACCCAGGGCTTTTGATTTGGGAATGTCCGTACAGAAACCTTCGGTACCACGTCATCGATGCATTTCCCAATGTAGCAGATGACAGTGTCCGTGTGTGTGTTGATGTTATTGTCCTCAAACACACTCCAATCCGTAGATGCAAAGCAATCCTGCAGTGCTGAATCTGACTCCTCGCTCCATCGTTGTACTGTCCTTGTTATCGGTCTGTCCCTTTTAAGTTTCTGCTTGTAAGCAGGCAACAACAGCAGTGAGATATGGTCTGATTTGCCGAAGGGAGGGCGAGGGAGAGCCTTATATCCATTCCGGAAAGGGGAATAAACATGGTCCAGTATGTTTCCCCCGCGCGTCGGGAAGTTGATGTGTTGGTAATATTTTGGCAAAACCTTCTTCATGTTGGCGGTGTTGAAATCTCCGGCCACAACGAACGCCGCATCTGGCCGTGAAGTCTCGGTTTTATCAATAAACCCAAACAGCTGATCGAGTGCCGTGTTGTTGTCGGCGAGTGGCTGCGGCGGGATATACACTGCTGTTATCACAACAGATGTGAATTCCCTCGGCAGATGGAAGGCCCGACATGAGATCATGAGGTGCTCTAGCTGTGCGGAACAGTCCGATGAAATAATCTTCACATCTGAGCACCAGTTGTTGTTAGTCATTACACACACACCGCCTCCCTTACTTTTCCCCGAGTTTGCAGTCCGGTCCTGACGAAAAATAGAGAATCCGTCAGGGACAATAGCGGAGTCCGGGATAGCGGGGTTGAGCCAAGTCTCAGTGAGAATTAACACGTTACAGTTCTTAATGTCCCGTTGAAAAGCAATCCGGCTTCTGAGTTCATCTAGCTTATTTTCAATGGATTGAACATTAGCCAGAAGAATACTCGGAAGAGGGGGCCGATTCTCACGTTTTCTCAGTCTGACCAGCAACCCGGCCCGGCATCCCCGCTTTGTCTTCTTCTTGCGTCTCTCAGGTAGAACAGCAACAGGTAGCCATGGTGAATCTCCATTGTCTGTCGGAGGGTTAATATTGTCCACGAAGTTTCGCAATTGGAAAAGTTCCTCTCTGCTATATTGTATGGCAGAGTAGGTGCGGTCGGCTAGCATGTTGCGAACCATGTTAAAAGTAAAACGGCAAAAGTAAAAGAAATATGTACAAAATACGAAAATGGGCAAAGTTGGAGAGGAGCACAAAGACGATGCGGCCATCTTCACCGGCGCATCCTGTCATTTTGTTCCAGGGACTACAGATAGCCTCTTGGCACATTTACAGAAATGTTAATTAATGTGCACTGTCCCTGTTAAACAAATGAATAGATACAAATGCAAATCTTTAGAGCAGATATCTCCAACATTCGGAAACTCAATTTTGATATAAATATCACTATAGATACAAGAAAAAATTCACTTGAACTGTCCCTTTAGTTTCTTGTCTTACATTTTTTTAAGACGTCTGTACTCTGAGGGAATCTTTTTTGCCTTTCAGCCAAACCAAAATAAGACAATCATTGAGTTATTCATCAATTCGACGCAAACATGAATTAATTATAATGTTGCTTAGTTTCTGCTGGGTGTTAAAGTTGGTGAATGGTTGTCAACATGTTAGCCTTAAATACAGTTACACCAAAGGGGCGTTTTGAATGGGTTTAAAGTGTAAATGAATTACGTTTCAGCCTCAGTTCCTTATTTTATCACCTGCTGAGTCACAGGAGTAGAAATCTGCTGGCGTCATGATTTCATCATCGCGAGTCTCTTTTAGTCTGTATTCAAATCTAATCCTCTGGGAGTTTAACATCAAGAGCTTCTCCAAAATGTTTGACCTGAATAGATAAAAGCTCAACGAGCCTCTGAGCGTAAATAAAAATAATACAAGATATCGTGGGATTTAAAAATAAACCACAACTGCATTTAAAGAAGAGACTCAGCTGAAGGTCTGAACACTCAAATCTGAGGTTTATGTTAGAGTTCAGCAGCAGGTTCACTTTATAACTTCAGCAGAAAACATGCCACGTGTGAGAGCTTTGGAAACACGTCTGACTGAAATAATGCAAAATAAGAAACACTGAATCATCAGATTGTTATCCTCAGCTTTGCTTTCTCCCGTCCTCCAGCTTCTGTGCAAACACACTGTTGTTGCAATATCAGTACAACAACAACAACAACAAGAAAGGAAATAATGAACAACTGAAGATGAAATGAAGATTATCAATCAGGCTGGGCTGCATTTAAAAAAAACAGATCAATTTTATTCTGATTCCTCTGAGTTTGCAGTTTGAAAACATCACATGATATAAATCTCTGTCACAGCTAGAGGGTAGGAAATCTTGAAATTTGCCTTCATATTCTTTTTTAAAACTGCCATAATTCCCAAACCCTACATTCCTGAGACATAATTTTTCATGACAAACGTAGGAAAACATCTCGTAGCTTGAAATATGACAAATAATTAAGCAAAATAATTAAACAAAATGCCTCTTGAGGGCATGAAGTGACAAAAACGTTCAACATGTCTCCATTAAAACCCATTGTAATTTCAGGCAGATATTTCCTCACAGCAGCAGCCGCACACCTTTAGTTAAACTGCCAAAAAGGCCACATTATTAACCCGAAAGTACACAAAAATTACACTTCAGATACTCAACTTCCTTGACATGCTTCACGTTTTGAAATTTCACAGATATCTGTTATCGTTCTTCCACAAAACGTTCACATGTAAGAGGTTCATCTCTCATTCAGAAAAATGCAAACCTTTGATCTCTTCATAGCTCGTTAGCTCAACTATAAACACCTGTGTAATGGAACACGATGATGACATCACTCCAACTGACAGCAGTCAGTTCTCACTGTTCCTTTCTCTCTCACTGTTCATTTCTCTCTCTCTCTCTCTCTCTCTCTCTATCTCTCTCTCTCTCTCTCTCTCTCTCTCTCTCTCTCTCTCTCTCTCTCTCTCTCTCTCTCTCTCTCTCTCTCTCTCTCTCTCTCTCTCTCTGTTCAAAGCACCGCTGCATTTGGCATTTCAGTTTCCATGGTGACTGAAGCACTGGCAGACTAAACTATATGTGAAAAACATTTTTGGTCCATTATCCTCCCTCCGTTCCTCCCTCTGCGTCGTGCAATCATCTTTCAGCCTTTCTCTCTACGCGGGGAGTCAAAATGCTTTTTTTCTTTCAGCTGCTGTCTTCACTCTTTGGTTTCTTTCAGCTGCTGTCTTCACTCTTTGACTTTCTTTCAGCTCACTGTCTTCACTCTTTGAGGTTTCTGCAGCGATGTCAGAATCTGTGTCTCTTTAGTTGTAGCATTACTACTTTCTTCCTGTGACTGATGTGAGTTCCTGTTGATGCGTGTCATGCCCTTTGATGATCACAATACCCTTGTTGTACTTTTTTGCCGTCGTTTCTAAATATGAAAGAGCATCACTGGCAGTTTCCCCCCCTAAACGCTGCAGGCTGAAGTCTCAAATCTGCACCGAGATGAAAGCTTTCTGCCTCTCAGAGAAAAGTGTCTGTAATAAGCACAAAAAAGGGATCATGATGCGCTGAGGCTGTGCTGCACAGATGCATCAACAACTGAAGAGGACACAACGTCAACAACAGCAGATTTAAAGTTCAGTATGAGGAGGAAAACGGCAGCATATTTTGCATCCTGGACAGATATGAAAGCTGCATACTGAGCCGAATGTGTCCATGACAGCAAAACGACAAACTGTGAAGCAGTGAAGGATGGCATGAAATGTCCTGACGGATTCCTCATCTTTTGAACCCACTGATCTACGGTGGCCGACAGGTGCAAACACGCTACAACGGTCCAAAACATTTCCATCAGGAGAGCTTCAGAAACTATGCAGATATAAATAAACAAATGTGCCAAAACACATGCATCTTCCCCACCTCGAGGAAACATGCGCAGCGTTGCATAAACCAAACGCTGCAAGAAGCTCTAATTTGTGACAATTATCTTTAAACAGTTCTGCA
Organism: Trematomus bernacchii; assembly: GCF_902827165.1. Taxonomy (NCBI): domain Eukaryota; kingdom Metazoa; phylum Chordata; class Actinopteri; order Perciformes; family Nototheniidae; genus Trematomus; species Trematomus bernacchii. Next base: position 606,172 of record NW_022987669.1, on the reverse strand, counting down.
GTTTCTTCATACCGTCATGTAAAGTTTAAGGTACAGAACATGCTTGATAACTTGAAATGTGACACATGCACACATTGTACAGTAGATCCTGGAACATATTGTACAGCCTTAGTTTTTTTGAACCCCGTTTCCACCGAGGCAAGATCAGAGCTGTTTTGAAGCCTGATGGATAACCAGTATTTCGTGTTTGTGCGATTGGAAAGCCACCGTAGACCAAATCACCGGAGAGGTATGCTGCTTCTGTTCCACCGGAAAATACCAATTGTATAATGATTCTTTAGGGTTAAGAAGTACAACTGAGAGGGACATTTGCACTGGCATTATTAGGAAAGCAGCGACGCAATGACGTGGAGCCCATCGGCTTCTGTTGGTGGAAAAGCAAACTGGTTCTTAAAGGTCACCTATTATGTAAAATCCACTTCTTCATGTCTCTTCTTCATCAACATGTGTCCCCTCTTCTTCATGTCTCTTCTACATCAACATGTGTCCCCTCTTCTTCATGTCTCTTCAACATCAACATGTGTCCCCTCTTCTTCATGTCTCTTCTACATCAACATGTGTCCCCTCTTCTTCATGTCTCTTCTTCATCAACATGTGTCCCCTCTTCTTCATGTCTCTTCTACATCAACATGTGTCCCCTCTTCTTCATGTCTCTTCTACATCAACATGTGTCCCCTCTTCTTCATGTCTCTTCTACATCAGCATGTGTCCCCTCTTCTTCATGTCTATTCTACATCAACATGTGTCCCCTCTTCTTCATGTCTCTTCTTCATCAACATGTGTCCCCTCTGTGTAAAGAGACTCTGAAAGTCTCAGGAACAAAGATTCTCTCTCTTTTTGTCCTGATCCATTTTTATAAAAACCTGTCTGAAAATGAGCTGATCAGATTTTGGCCACTTTATGATGTCATAACGATGTTTTGTCTTGTGTAACCATTAGCCAATCAGCAACCAAGGTACCCCCCCCCCCCCCTTATCACCTGAATCTCCTCCTAGAGCACCATTGTGTTCTTTGTAACCAAATCTCTCACAGAGGGGTGTGGGGAGGGGCTCCTTATTTTCATCTAAAGTAACAGACAGAGAATCAGCACTTTGGAAACAGGGCTTCAGTTTCAGCCAATCAGAGACAGGCTCTGTATATCTGAGACCTTTAAGAGGTTCCAACAGTCCAAACCAACACACAAGACCTCAAACTGAACTAGCAGAAAAGAGGTAATAGTGTTGAATTTGTTCTTTTACTGAAATAAAGTATCTGAATATCATCTCCTCCCCTGAACTCTGCAGCATCTCGTCTCAGGAGGAGAAGCCGTGACGCTTCACAATAAAAAGAACCGCTAATCTCAAGGTCGCACACCGAGTCCCAGTGAACCTGAGGAGCAGAAGCTCAGGGACTGTGGGAGCGTGGTGACAGCGGGAGGCTTTTAAACCTGTCAGGGAGCGAGAGCCTGCTTTATTTACAGAGTTGTTATTAATGCATCCTCAGCTCCGGGGAGTATTTCATGCCATCGGCGAACTTGTTGCTTCCAGTGGGAATATATCAGTCTGCTTTCTCAATATTTGCTTTGGAAACTTTTTTAAGAGTTTGCAGAGCTCCAGAGGCTCCGGTGTCTCAGGATCGACTTCCTGTCACCACGGACATCAGCAGATTGGATCTTGGCTGACGGATTTATCATGCAGGATCTATTTGTTCTCAGCTGTCTGAGCATTGATTTGCTTCAAGAGGACTGTTTGAACACCATTCCTGTCCCTGGTCACAGTCTAACAAAACACAGGAGTGAGAGCTTGAAGCAGCTGTTGCACAAGATTCAAGATTCAAGGCTTTTATTGTCATTTGTACATACTGTAGCTACAGTGTAGATATGTCATTGAAAATCTGAGGTCACAGATCACAGATAAAATAGTGATAAAAAAAGTAAATACCACAGATGGCAAAAGTACACACATCCTTTACTCAAGTAGAAGTACAGATACTCATGTTTAAAAAATACTCTGGTAAAAGTAGAAGTACTGACTAAACTTCTTTACTCAAGTAAAAGTAAAGAGGGCTTTGAAATGTACTTCAGTAAAAAGTACCCATAACTAGCAGCTGTTTTAAAGAGTACCTGACCTCCCTTTATATTAATAGAACAATAATGTCATTGTTAGCTAATGAATGTTTCCATGCTGAACAACGGCAACATGACAACGTTTTCATTGGTCCCTCTTCTTTAGAGAAGACCAGGAAATGATGGATACACGGATCGTGTTCAAATCAATAGGCACGCAATGACTCTAAATAATAATGATCACGCCACCAAACACACATTCAAACTAAAGGAACCAGCCTGTTTGGAACATGAGAGAAGTAGAAAGTACAGGTATTTGTGTTCAACATGTAAGAAGTAGAAAGTACAGGTATTTGGGTTCAACATGTAAGAAGTAGAAAGTACAGGTATTTGGGTTCAAAATGTAAGAAGTAGAAAGTACAGGTATTTATGTTCAACATGTAAGAAGTAGAAAGTACAGGTATTTGTGTTCAACATGTAAGAAGTAGAAAGTACAGGTATTTGGGTTCAACATGTAAGAAGTAGAAAGTACAGGTATTTGGGTTCAAAATGTAAGAAGTAGAAAGTACAGGTATTTGGGTTCAACATGTAAGAAGTAGAAAGTACAGGTATTTGGGTTCAAAATGTAAGAAGTAGAAAGTACAGGTATTTATGTTCAACATGTAAGAAGTAGAAAGTACAGGTATTTGTGTTCAACATGTAAGAAGTAGAATTTTCAAGGTTCTTTATTGTCAATCTGACATAGCTACAGAGTAATTATGCAGTTGAAAATCTTGTGTCACAGGCTTCTCCAACAATGCAACATAATAACATAACATAATAACAATGAGAGCAAGAGCAATACAAAAATAATAATAGTTATAAAAATGAAATAAAGTTATGATGTGGAATAGTGCAGTACGAGTCTATATACAAGTTATTGGAATGATATATATATATTAGGTATTAGATACATACTACTGAGTAGCAGATGAATGTTTGATGTTGTTTCAACAGTTCAATTTTTTAACAGTCTCACTGCCCGCGGGAAGAAACTGTCTCCGAATCTTCTTGTCCTTGCCAGGATGCTGCGGTACCGCCTGCCAGACGGCAACAGAAAGAACAGTTTGTGGCTGGGGTGATGGGGGTCTTTGATAATCCGTAGTGATTTCTTCCTGAGCCGCTGGGAGTAAAGGTCCTCCATGGATGGCAGCTCCGTCCTGGTGATGTGCTGTGCAGTTTTCACCACCACGATCGAGGTCGGTGCAGCTGCCGTACCAGGCCGTCATGCTGCCAGTGAGGATACTCTCTATCGTGCACCTGTAGAAGTTGCAGAGTATCCTGGGATCCATTTTGAACCTCCTCAACCTGCGGAGGAAGAAGAGCCGCTGTCGAGCTTTCTTGGTGATGGTGGTGGTGTGAAGAGACCATGTCAGGTCCTCAGTGATGTGGACCCCAAGGAACCTGAAGCTTTTGACTCTCTCCACCGTAGTCCCATTGATGGCGATGGGGGCGTGTCCCTCTCCCTGCTGCTTCCTGTAGTCCACAATCAGCTCCTTTGTTTTGCTGATGTTGAGATGGAGGTTGTTATCCTGGCACCAAGATGTCAGGTTTTTGACCTCCTCTCTGTATGCCGTCTCGTCATCGTCTGTGATCTGGCCGATGACGGTCGTGTCATCAGCAAACTTCACGATGGTGTTGGAGCTGTGTGTGGCCACGCAGTCGTGGGTGAACAGGGAGTAGAGGAGAGGGCTGAGCACGCAGCCTTGAGGGGCACCGGTGTTTAGAATCAGGGTGGAGGATGTGATGTTTCCCAACCGCACTGCCTGGGGTCTGCCCGTCAGGAAGTTCAGGATCCAGTCACAGAGGGCGCTGTTGAGCCCGAGGTCTCTGAGCTTGATGGCCAGCTTGGAGGGCACAATGGTATTGAATGCTGAACTGTAGTCAATGAACAGCATTCTCACATATGTGTTCCTGTTCTTCGGGTCCATGTGTGAGAGGGCAGTGTGGAGGGTGAGGGCTATGGCGTCGTCTGTGGACCTGTTTGCTCTGTAGGCAAACTGCAGGGGGTCCAGAGATTCAGGGAGGGAGGAGGTGATGAATAATTTGACTAACCGCTCAAAGCACTTCATTATGGTGGAGGTGAGTGCTACTGGGTGGTAGTCGTTGGTGCAGGTGATGATTGTCTTTTTGGGGACAGGAATGATGGTGGAGTGTTTAAAACATGTGGGGACTACAGACTGCAGCAGGGACCTGTTGAAGATGTCTGTGAACACCTCTGCCAGCTGAACTGCACACACCCTGAGAACACGGCCAGGGATGCCATCAGGTCCAGGAGCCTTGTATGGGTTAACCCTTTTAAAGGATTTACACACATCTGCCCTATTTAAAACAAAAGGGCAGTGTAGCTCCTGGTCCCTCTGCACCTCCACAGCCTGGCTGCTCTCAAAGCGTGCAAAAAAACTGTTTAGCTCATCTGGGAGAGATGCGCACGCAGACACTCCCGCAGCACCCCCCGCTGCTCCTTTGTAGTCAGTCATTGTCCTTAGTCCCGCCCACATATTCCTAGTGTTACAGCCTTTGAAGTCAGATTCCACCTTGTCTTTGTACTGTCTCTTTGCATTTTTAATTGCTCTCCGGAGATCATACCTAGACTTCCTGTACTCCTCCAAATCTCCCGCTGTGTGCGCGATAGTGCGCGCTTTCAGTTTGCCGCACACCTCACCGTTTACCCAGGGCTTTTGATTTGGGAATGTCCGTACAGAAACCTTCGGTGCCACGTCATCGATGCATTTCCCAATGTAGCAGATGACAGTGTCCGTGTGTGTGTTGATGTTATTGTCCTCAAACACACTCCAATCCGTGGATGCAAAGCAATCCTGCAGTGCCTCATCTGACTCCACGCTCCATCGTTGTACTGTCCTTGTTACCGGTCTGTCCCTTTTAAGTTTCTGCTTGTAAGCAGGCAACAACAGTAGTGAGATATGGTCTGATTTGCCGAAGGGAGGGCGAGGGAGAGCCTTATATCCATTCCGGAAAGGGGAATAAACATTGTCCAGTATGTTTCCCCCGCGCGTCGGGAAGTTGATGTGTTGGTAATATTTTGGCAAAACCTTCTTCATGTTGGCGGTGTTGAAATCTCCGGCCACAACGAACGCCTCATCTGGCCGTGAAGTCTCGGTTTTATCAATAATCCCAAACAGCTGATCGAGTGCCGTGTTGTTGTCGGCGAGTGGCTGCGGCGGGATATACACTGCTGTTATCACAACAGATGTGAATTCCCTCGGCAGATGGAAGGCCCGACATGAGATCATGAGGTGCTCTAGCTGTGCGGAACAGTCCGATGAAATAATCTTCACATCTGAGCACCAGTTGTTGTTAGTCATTACACACACACCGCCTCCCTTACTTTTCCCCGAGTTAGCAGTCCGGTCCTGACGAAAAATAGAGAATCCATCAGGGACAATAGCGGAGTCCGGGATAGCGGGGTTGAGCCAAGTCTCAGTGAGAATTAACACGTTACAGTTCTTAATGTGCCGTTGAAAAGCAATCCGGCTTCTGAGTTCATCTAGCTTATTTTCAATGGATTGAACATTAGCCAGAAGAATACTCGGAAGAGGGGGTCGGTTCTCTCGTTTCCTCAGTCTGACCAGCAACCCGGCCCGGCATCCCCGCTTTGTCCTCTTCTTGCGTCTCTCAGGTAGAACAGCAACAGGTAGCCATGGTGAATCTCCATTGTTTGTCGGAGGGTTATTTTTGTCCACGAAGTTTCGCAATTGGAGAAGTTCCTCTCTGCTATATTGTATGGCAGAGTAGGTGCGGTCGGCTAGCATGTTGCGAACCATGTTAAAAGTAAAACGGCAAAAGTAAAAGAAATATGTACAAAATACGAAAATGGGCAAAGTTGGAGAGGAGCACGTAGACGATGCGGCCATCTTCACCGGCGCATCATAGCAAAGTACAGGTATTTGTGTTCAACATGTAAGAAGTAGAAAGTACAGGTATTTGTGTTCAAAATGTAAGAAGTAGAAAGTACAGGTATTTGGGTTCAAAATGTAAGAAGTAGAAAGTACAGGTATTTGGGTTCAAAATGTAAGAAGTAGAAAGTACAGGTATTTGTGTTCAACATGTAAGAAGTAGAAAGTACAGGTATTTGGGTTCAAAATGTAAGAAGTAGAAAGTACAGGTATTTGGGTTCAAAATGTAAGAAGTAGAAAGTACAGGTATTTGTGTTCAACATGTAAGAAGTAGAAAGTACAGGTATTTGGGTTCAAAATGTAAGAAGTAGAAAGTACAGGTATTTGGGTTCAAAATGTAAGAAGTAGAAAGTACAGGTATTTGTGTTCAAAATGTAAGAAGTCAAAGTAAAAAGTGGTCAGAAGAATAAGTAGTGGAGTAAAGTACTGATACCAGAAACATGTACTTAAGTACAGTAACGAAGTATTTGTACTGCACTACTTCCCAACTCTGGTAAATACAAATAAGATATAATAGAAATAGTGCAAGAAGAAGTAATTGGAATATGATATATTAAATAGATAATTAGTAAGTTGCAACCAGATGAATGTAATGGATGTTCTTTCAAAGGTGCAGGTGTTGAACAGTCTTAATGCTGTGGGATGAAACTGCCTCTGAGTCAAAGACAACATCAATTCATTCATTTAGATCTTCTTCATAAGTGCTAAAGTAGAAAGGTACGTAACAGAAACAAAGGACTGTACATCAATAAATATATTAAAAAGCAGCATAAATACATGTCATATTATAATGGCATTGCTCCTTAGTTTTAGGATTTAAAGAAGACTGTTCTTATTCAACTTTCATATAACTCAATGTTGTTGGAGAGCCTTAAGAGGAATACTAAATATGAGGAGAGGGAGAGATGTACACATTTCATCCAAAGCAACTTACATAATCATTCATGAAGAAGCAAACACAGGGATTTGAGCCTTTGCAGACCATTGACATGCACTAAAACCATAGAACTACAGTACAGGAGAGGAAACACCCTACAAAGCAGAATATGGAGTCTAAATGTAGTTTTCTGCAGTTTGAGCTTCAGCTGAAGAATACGCAGATATTCTTCTGGACGCACAGCACTTGAGTCTGAACACAGACGAGATATTTTTAGATTTCAGATCCAACGTGACTCATGTTTTCTGGGGGAAGACATTATCTCTGACGTCTAACGCAAAGAAACGGCTCAGTAATGACGCCAAGAAGAAGGTTTAAAACCTGCCTGAGAATCATCCGGTGTTTGTACTACTTGAGTATTTCCATTTCATGCTACACATACTTCAATTGCACACGATATGCCAATTGATCTGATGCAGTACTGTACTAATATACCCAATATTTTCTATTGAAAAACTACAAGAATACAATGATATGAAGTGTGTTAGTTAGTGATAAAACTGGATAATAGTATACTGTGGTAAGAGATATTCTGCCTTATGAGTACTGTTGATACTTAAGCTGATAATACTTCTGTATTTCGAGTTGATATATATTATAAATAGGGATGCTCCGATCGATCGGTCACTCTCTACCGATCGATCGGTGCTCTCTAAACATGCCGATCGCGAGAGCCGATCGCATGACGTAAAATACATGACACTTTTCTCTGTGCGCGGCAAAACAAGCTCGCCAAAATGGCTTCACCGGTCTGACATTATTTTAAGGTGTCCGAAAAAGACAGTAAAATAGCGGTATGCAACGTGTGTGTGAAGCAGAAACCCTGCAGCTCCACCCGCTGTGACGGAGCGGTGAGCGGAGCAGAACACACATTAAGAGTTAGACCTAACACACTTAGCTATTTTATCTACCTCTGGAACAAGCTAAACTAGTTATAAATATGTTTATTCTTCACTGTCGGCCTCACACATTACTGGATCAGCGAGCTGCATGAGACGATACTGACGGGCTGTCAGGAGAGGGAGAGCGGGGGAGAGAGAGGGGGAGAGAGAGGGAGAGAGAGGAAAAGAGAGCGCTTGCTCATTTCTCCCGTGTTATTATCCAAAGTGAATGTAAACTTGAATAATATACATAATTTGAATGTAATAATTAAGTTGATTGTTGTTTGTGGAAGCTCCAGTGAATGAGCCCCATTAACTGAGTTTTAAACATCACTTTAAATGGAAGATTTAAAGTGATGTTTAAATCTTCCATTTAGGCCCCGCCCACTCGATCGGATCGGCGATCGGTATCGGCAGATACTGATTCCGGCGATCGGCGATCGGCGATCGGCCCCAAAATTGGCGATCGGAGCATCCCTAATTATAAATTCAGGACTTTTAGTTGTAATGGAGTATTTTAAGTCTGTAGTATTTCTGCTTAAGTTAAGGATCTTAGTACTTCTTCCTCGTCTGCTCTTCATTATCAAAGTAAACTGCTATAAAAACTTAATTCTGCATACTTCAATACTCCAAAATCATATCTAATACAGGCTGAGAAAGGTCTCAACAGATGGACTAAATGTCCAACATATAAAGAAAAGTGTACTTCCATAACCAAACTTCCCCCTTAGTAACATATTGTAGAAAAGGACCAAACGTTGCAGTAAACTAGATGTTTAGCAGCACAGAACAAAATACCCAGAATGCACTGCACAAAATGCTTTCATAAACACAGCTGCTGCTCGTTAGGTTAATTATGGGGTCTGGTGAAGGTGTTCCAATAGAGCGGTGCAGTGACGCGTCCTAAAACCCTGAAGTGAGCTGCTGGTTCCCTCCACAAAAAAGCAACGGGATTTCTCCAGAGGATTTGGGAAAATAGCTAAAAATAAGGTCTGTGGAAACCTGTTTGATTAATGCACGTTTTGTTCAGCCACATGTCTCCCCTACTTTTATAATTTTCTAATGTCCAGAAGCAAAATGCTAACGTTATGCTACAAAGGAACTACAGGCGAGTCCAGCAGCACGACTTCAACGTCACGCCAACTTCAGATCCATATTCAAACATACAGATTCTAAATGGTACGAGTTGAAGCGTTTGTTTGAACAGTCTGCAGGAGGCAGGTACTTGCTTTCAAGCAGAACAGGGCTAACTAACTTAGAGTGTTTACGTGTTCGGCGTAATGATGTACAACGGCCTCCACAACTTCTGTAGTCCTATTCAGCCACTTGGTAACAACCATCGTTTTTCAGACACGTCAACTCTTCAGAAATCACCAGTGGGGTCACTGCTGATGGATTTAATGTGTTAGAACAAAACGTGATCCGTCTCTTCAATGCGTCTCAACCACAGACCTTATTTACAGATATTTTCCTAAATCCTATGGAGAGATCCCATTGGCTCTGAGACGAGGGAACAGGAAGTGGTAAAATGCTAACTCACTTCCTGGTTTTAGGACTCGTCACTGCACCGCTCTATTGACAGCATCCATAATTATAATAATAATACAAAAAAACGAACTGCTTGTTATTTTTGTACCAGCTGCATCTGTGGCTTTATTTAAAAAGAGACTAAATGTAATTACAATGTTATGCATTACAAATGTTTCTAATATTATTTTACAATAAGGAACACAGGGATTTTAGCCTCTGCGGACCATTTACATGCACTAAAACCTAAAGAACACACTACAGGAAAGGGAACACCAAAAGATGAATATGCCATATTTTTTGTTAAATGTTTCTTAGATAACTTTTAATAATCGAAGTGTGAAGTACCTCGAGATGACGTTGTTTTTAAAGTGTGCTATACAAATAAAAGGTATTATTATTATTATTATTATTATTATTATTATTATTATTATTATTATTATTATTATTATTATTATTAAATTACACTGTATTAATACCATGTCATAAGAAAATATGTATGTGTTTGCTTCCCTTTACTCCATGCTATAAATTGTATAAAGTGTTTTTGTCGATGCAGATATTCCTCTTTTTGAATCATTTTAAAAAGTGACACAGCTGGCTTCATCAGCTATTTAAAGAGACGTATTTCAGGCCGTCATCAGATTACATTATTCATTATCTGGGGCATTTTCTTGTTGTGTGAAGCCCTGGAGGAAGAGTCAGCGTGACGCCTGTTAGCAACAACACTTGTTCTTTTTCTCCATGGAGGCGCTCGCTCAGCGTTTCCTCAGATATCAATACACTGCTAATCTGTTCCAATATCACCAGCGCTGACTTTGTGTGTGTACGTGTGCGTGTGCGTGTGCGTGTGCGTGTGCGTGTGCGTGTGTGTGTGTGTGTGTGTGTGTGTGTGTGTGTGTGAGGGAGGCAGTTTAAAACACCACAGTGGGTGAAACTCAATAGGGAGAAAGACAGAGAGTCTGGATATTTGGGCGTGGGTAATGAAGTTTCCATTTAAAGTCGTTTATCAAAATCTGATTAAAACACAAAGCTGGATTATTGGAGTGCAGAGTATGAAACCAAACACTTTATTTTACTGCAATGCAACACCGAGTAAAACGATGCTAGCTTAGCGTTAGCCTCGCGAAAAGGATTGCGTTGTCAACCACGTTTTCATTGGATAAGAAGCTTGTGGGATTCTGAGGATTTTGCTCCATAAATGTCAGGACTTTGGCTAAAAAACCTTGGATCTTGAAAGCAAAACATCTGAACATATCAGAATCAGAATCAGAATACCTTTGTTAGTCCCACGGAGGGGAAATGTGCGTAGTTACAGCAGGAAAAAGAGCCACTGACAGCTTAATATTACATATGTTAAATATGTGACATGCATTTAAAAAAAAGTACTAAGTTATGATATAATAAAAAATATATAATACAAAATAAAAAGTTACATAATTTAAAGTGGACCTATCATGCTATATTTGAATAATATAGTGTAGGACCATACCTATATGAGGCATATTTATACTTTTTTCTTTTCAAAATACCAAACAGATCATGCATTTTAGCCATACCTCATTTTGCTCAATTTGACAATTTCTAGCTCTGTTTTAGCAAGGGCTGATTCAGTGAGAACAGCACCACCTACAGGCCTGGCATATGTACTACAGCGTCTCCAGCGCTTTCGAACGTCAATGGCCGTGGCTGTCTCCTCCTGATTGGTGGAGTTGGCCCAATAGCCGTAGCGCCACCGTCCTGACGTCAGGACAGTGTTCAAATCTGGATCAGTTTTTATCAGATCCGTTGCAGCCCCTTTTTTAGAGATTTGGGTATGGAGGAAAATAGAGAGGGTTGTGTTTTCTGACACTTGGTGAGTTCCCTGGAACACCGGGGACACATATTCATGTAGAAAAGACGTACAAAAGTGCATTTTGCATGATAGGTCCCCTTTAAAAAAAATACACATCCTGTAACAGTTCTTAGGATTTAGCAGCCAGGTATATATTACACAGTTATTAACGGCATCTATATATATTGCACATCTAGCACATTTTGCACATACTGTAGGTGGTTGGTATTTAACAGCAGCAAGTTACACAATTTACAAAATACAAAATACACACCGTGTAACAGTTCTAAGGATTTAGCAGCCAGGTATATATTACACAGTTATTAACGGCATTTATATATTGCACATAGTTTGTTGGTATTTAACAGCAAGGGGTGATATAGTCTGTGTTGTGGTGTGTGTGTGTGGAGGAGGGGGGGGGGGGTCAACTAGGGGCTGTGCTGGTTGTATAGTCTGACCGCTGCAGGAAGGAAGGACCTGCGGTATCTCTCCGTGTGACAGGTGGGGTGCAGCAGGCTATCGCTGAAGGAGCTGCACAGTGAGGACAGGGTGTCCTGGAGGGGGTGGGACACATTGTCCAGCAGGGAGGACAGCTTGGCTGCCATTCTCCTGCCTCCCACCACCTCCACAGTGTCCAGAGGACTCCTGTCTCCCACAACCTCCACAGTGTCCAGAGGACTCCTGCCTCCCACCACCTCCACAGTGTCCAGAGGACTCCTGTCTCCCACAACCTCCACAGTGTCCAGAGGACTCCTGCCTCCCACCACCTCCACAGTGTCCAGAGGACTCCTGCCTCCCACCACCTCCACAGTGTCCAGAGGACTCCTGTCTCCCACAACCTCCACAGTGTCCAGAGGACTCCTGCCTCCCACCACCTCCACAGTGTCCAGAGGACTCCTGTCTCCCACAACCTCCACAGTGTCCAGAGGACTACTGCCTCCCACCACCTCCACAGTGTCCAGAGGACTCCTGTCTCCCACCACCTCCACAGTGTCCAGAGGACTCCTGCCTCCCACCACCTCCACAGTGTCCAGAGGACTCCTGCCTCCCACCACCTCCACAGTGTCCAGAGGACTCCTGCCTCCCACCACCTCCACAGTGTCCAGAGGACTCCTGTCTCCCACCACCTCCACAGTGTCCAGAGGACTCCTGCCTCCCACCACCTCCACAGTGTCCAGAGGACTCCTGTCTCCCACAACCTCCACAGTGTCCAGAGGACTCCTGCCTCCCACCACCTCCACAGTGTCCAGAGGACTCCTGTCTCCCACAACCTCCACAGTGTCCAGAGGACTCCTGCCTCCCACCACCTCCACAGTGTCCAGAGGACTCCTGTCTCCCACCACCTCCACAGTGTCCAGAGGACTCCTGCCTCCCACCACCTCCACAGTGTCCAGAGGACTCCTGCCTCCCACCACCTCCACAGTGTCCAGAGGACTCCCCAGGACAGAGCTGGCCTTCCTCACCAGTCTGTTCAGTCTCTTCCCGTCAGCAGCCGAGATGCTGCCGCCCCAGCAGGCCACGCCATAGAAAATGGCTGATGCCACAACAGAGTCGTAAAAAGTCTGAAGGAGTGCCCCCTGCACCCCTGCACCCCTGCACCCCTGCACCCCTGCACCCCTGCACCCCGAAAGACCTCAGTCTCCTCAGCAGAAAGTGTCTGCTCTGTCCCTTCTTGTACAGAGCAGCAGAATTATCAGTCAATCATATCAATGAATTGTAATATCTTTGATATCATACCTCAATATCGAAATTACGATGATATTGTAGCATCGACTGTTGGTGCTTTTGCAAAATTAACAACATAAGATTTCTGATAATAGGCAAATAAAAAGACATCTAGAAAGCAGACATGCTGGAAAGCTCAGAAATGGCTGTAATGCAGACTTTAAAACCAGGAAATGACATATTACTGTTTTAAAAAATGAATATGATCTACAGTCTTATATTACGGTACCAATATAACACTGATATATTACACAGCCCCAATCATTGACCATTCTTCGTCAAGTATATGCGACTAATTGGCCCTTAAGGTGTTACATTTGTATTTCAACGAGAATACTTTTTTAATGCTGTTTTATTTCTATTTGAGACGTTTACATTTTGCATTGTTTATTTCTAGTCTACTAATTTCTCTAATGTACAATGCCTTGTCTTTTTATGCTGCTGCAATGCCAACATTTCCCAAATTGGGATCAATAAAGTACTTCTTATTCTTATCTTTCTTATCTTATCTTAATAATGAGGATTAGTTCCTAACAATGGACACCTTGTTGGGCTTTAGTTATAGTGGCTTCAGATTTTAAAAGAAGACTTGTCCACTAGTCTCAATGTCGTTACTGAGTCTAAAGGGGAATACTGAATATATTCTACTCTTTTTTTACCAGAAATGATGGACATTACTCAGGTAAAGGAAGACAGAGAGAGCAGGAAAAGCCTCTCAGGAGAAATAAGTGCCGACGAACAGTTTGTCATTACAGGAGTGAGATATATATCGCTGAGTCATGGCGTCTCAGACAGGTGGAAATATGAGTGGGTTTGAGACGCTGCTGAAGTTTGGACCTGGAGAGACTCGCTAACACCATAATCTGTTCTGAGTGGATAGAAATAGCAGCTGCAAGGGATTCTGGGACGTCTGTGTGGAAAAGGTGTGAAGTTTGAAACAGGACAGATGCACATTGGATCGGTTCAGAGGTCGGTTACGGTTACTGTGGAAACCTTGGCTCCTTTTTCCTCCAGAGTCCAAATCTGCTCACCTAGACTTTGTTTCCCAGGCGTCCATCAAACCCCTTTATTGCCTTTTCCCACCGTTCATCTGCTGTCTCAAGACAATGATTTATTCATCCTGAAGTCACCAGAGATGGTACAAGTACACACATCCTTTACTCAAGTAGAAGTACACATCCTTTACTCAAGTAGAAGTACAGATACTGTGTTTGAAAATACTCTGGTAAAAGTAGAAGTACTGACTAAACTTCTTTACTCAAGTAAAAGTAAAGAAGTATGAGCTTTGAAATGTACTTAAGTAAAAAGTACCCATAAATAGCAGCTGTTTTAAAGAGTACCTGACCTCCCTTTATATTAATAGAACAATAATGTCATTGTTAGCTAATGAATGTTTCCATGCTGAACAACGGCAACATGACAACGTTTTCATTGGTCCCTCTTCTTTAGAGAAGACCAGGAAATGATGGATACACGGATCGTGTTCAAATCAATAGGCACGCAATGACTCTAAATAATAATGATCACGCCACCAAACACACATTCAAACTAAAGGAACCAGCCTGTTTGGGAAATGTGAGAAGTAGAAAGTACAGGTATTTGTGTTCAACATGTAAGAAGTAGAAAGTACAGGTATTTGTGTTCAACATGTAAGAAGTAGAAAGTACAGGTATTTGTGTTCAACATGTAAGAAGTAGAAAGTACAGGTATTTGTGTTCAACATGTAAGAAGTAGAAAGTACAGGTATTTGTGTTCAACATGTAAGAAGTAGAAAGTACAGGTATTTGTGTTCAACATGTAAGAAGTAGAAAGTACAGGTATTTGTGTTCAACATGTAAGAAGTAGAAAGTACAGGTATTTGGGTTCAACATGTAAGAAGTAGAAAGTACAGGTATTTGTGTTCAACATGTAAGAAGTAGAAAGTACAGGTATTTGGGTTCAACATGTAAGAAGTAGAAAGTACAGGTATTTGTGTTCAACATGTAAGAAGTAGAAAGTACAGGTATTTGTGTTCAACATGTAAGAAGTAGAAAGTACAGGTATTTGGGTTCAACATGTAAGAAGTAGAAAGTACAGGTATTTGGGTTCAACATGTAAGAAGTAGAAAGTACAGGTATTTGTGTTCAACATGTAAGAAGTAGAAAGTACAGGTATTTGTGTTCAACATGTAAGAAGTAGAAAGTACAGGTATTTGGGTTCAACATGTAAGAAGTAGAAAGTACAGGTATTTGGGTTCAACATGTGAGAAGTAGAAAGTACAGGTATTTGTGTTCAACATGTAAGAAGTAGAAAGTACAGGCATTTGTGTTCAACATGTAAGAAGTAGAAAGTTCAGGTATTTGTGTTCAACATGTAAGAAGTCAAAGTAAAGAGTCGTCAGAAAAATAAGTAGTGGAGTAAAGTACTGATACCAGAAACATGTACTTAAGTGCAGTAACGAAGTATTTGTACTCCACTACTTCCCACCTCTGGAAGTCAGTATAATAACCTAAGAGAAAGTTTCCTTTCCCTTTCCTTCTTCTCTTTGTACAGCGGCTTCAAAGAAAAGCTGACTGGACAGAATTCAGAGGACGATATCTGACCTCTCTGCTGTCGTCAAACAGCCATCAACGATCAGCCCGGAGACATTTTCAAAACTTCTTCTGAGACCGGATCAGCACTACGGACACGTTCTGTTCGCTCAGCTCTCACTGATGTGATTAACCAAGGTCAATCTCCACCTACTAATTACTATCCTTGGACTGGAAGGCTTTTCGTAAAACAAAGAGAGAACTGAACTCCTCGGGTCATCCGGAGACGTTTTTATCTCCCGGAAAGTTCAATGTGACACCAGGAGTTTGGTGTTATTTAAAGGGTAAACAATAGAGGTTTCACAGGTTCATCAGAACGGAGATTCCTAGGTCTCTTTAACATTATGTGAGTAAATCAGAGAAAACTTGGCTTTTACAAAACATAAAAGATACAACAAAACTGCAAAGCTGATTCTTAACAAGTCCTTTAATCATCCGTCACTCTAAAACAAATGAGAGATGGATTAGCCATGCTGTTTCAATCAACATGAGAGAAATACTTTGATTTATTGTACCAATTGTCTTGGCAACAGGACAGATTATACACCACTTTGGACTGTGTCAAATAAAGACTTTTCTTGGCAGTGACGACTCTGCCTAACTCCAGAAAGTGCAATGTGACACCAGGAGTGTTATTTAAAGGGTACATGGTAGAGGTTTCACAGGTACATCAGAACTGCTAGAACTTCCTAGGTCTCTTTGACATTATGTGCAATACTTGAGTAGATCGGATAAAACCTGGATATAATAGATAATAGAAGATACAACAGAACTGAAAAGCTGATTCCAAAGAAGACAGTAACTTTTAAGCCGATAAGGAGTGGATTAGCCGTCCTCTTTCAAATCAGCAAAAACAGAAAATCTTTGAAGTATTTTCTACCAACTTTCTTGGCATGGAGGATAGATGATAAGTGTCCCAGTAAAACATTGTTTAAACACCGCTTCTGAAAAGCTATTGTGAAACTCAAATAGTGTTTTCAGCCGTCGCCAGGGCGGGCTGGAGTCCAAGATTTACATGAGTTTCATTTTTCAAATATTAGACAGGTTAAGGTACATTCACCAGTTTATTTTGGTTTGGGGACACCTAGTAGTAGAGAAGGCAAATCACATGTATATCAGTATGTAGTGTCTCTACTTTAAAGAGTCCTCTCCTCCTGATGTTCAGGTGTATATCAGTATGTAGTGTCTCTACTTTAAAGAGTCCTCTGCTGCTGATGTTCAGGTGTATATCAGTATGTAGTGTCTGTACTTTAAAGAGTCCTCTCCTGCTGATGTTCAGGTGTATATCAGTATGTAGTGTCTCTACTTTAAAGAGTCCTCTCCTGCTGATGTTCAGGTGTATATCAGTATGTAGTGTCTCTACTTTAAAGAGTCCTCTCCTGCTGATGTTCAGGTGTATATCAGTATGTAGTGTCTCTACTTTAAAGAGTCCTCTCCTGCTGATGTTCAGGTGTATATCAGTATGTAGTGTCTCTACTTTAAAGAGTCCTCTCCTGCTGATGTTCAGGTGTATATCAGTATGTAGTGTCTCTACTTTAAAGAGTCCTCTCCTGCTGATGTTCAGGTGTATATCAGTATGTAGTGTCTCTACTTTAAAGAGTCCTCTCCTGCTGATGTTCAGGTGTATATCAGTATGTAGTGTCTCTACTTTAAAGAGTCCTCTCCTGCTGATGTTCAGGTGTATATCAGTATCTAGTGTCTCTACTTTAAAGAGTCCTTAAAGAGTCAGAATGTTGATGTTTTCTGAAAAAAGTCAGAATGTTGAGATGTTCAGTAAAAACTCAGTATTTTGAGATTTTTACAAAAACAATTTGAGATTTTCACAAAAGCTCTGGAGGGAACACAGGGATTTTAGCCTTTGCAGACCCTTTACATGCACTAAAACCTATATGACACTCAGGAGAGGGAAACCCACACAAATCAGAATAGGGCCTCTTTAATTAGATCTGACTCGATGTAGAAACCCTTAATATGTTCTCTGGTGAGCGTTCACAGAGACCTCGTTCCCTCTCAGGAATCTAAAGGATGCTCAAACTCTCTCAGCTGCACACGGGAAATATTTTGGTTAGAGAGCGTTTCTTTTTTAGACCGGTAGCCTAGCAACAGAGACTCTTTGTTGTACACGGCAGCACACACACACACACACACACACACACACACACACACACACACACACACACACACACACACACACACACACACACACACACACACACACACACACACACACACACACACACACACACACACACACACACACACACACACACACACACACACACACACTTCCTAATCTGAACAAGCACGCCCACCAACACTCTAAATATCGACGGCCATCGATGGATAAAGGGGGGTTTGGGGTTTTATTTGTGTTATATTTTATTTTATTGTATTGTATGAACATCCTCTGAAGGCGCTGCGAACACTCGGCTGCAGATACAAATACAAAACCACCCAAAAAAAACGTCAAAAAACACACAAAGAACCAAACCCAGCGTACCCACATCCATCCATTGGGGGTTACCGTGGCAACGACTCTCACGGTTACCCTTGGTTACCACCGCAACTGGTCCAGATGCCAGTGGGGAGCTTAAAGGTTTTGGTAGGGGGAGGTGAGAGGATGAAAAGGTGTTTTTTTGTTTAACTTTTTTGGTGTATAGGTAGAGGCTTAGAGGTAAAACACAAAGACTGGTCTGATGGCATGTGACGGCAGGAAATGCAAAAGTAGTGGGAAACTAAAGATTTTTACACTGGGAGTAAAATACAACGGGAAAGCCATCATGAAAGAGCTGGAAAATGTATTTTGTAGATATAGCTAAGAGCAGGAAGCAAATGCATCACCATGAGCATTGAGCACACCTTACTTAGACTGATTATTATTATCTTAAGGTATGGAAGAAATGAAAGACTCACTGTGACTCCAAAAAGATATGAAAACGAAAGCCCTGTCATTGCTATATTAATACAATACATTCCCACATTACCCACACACACAACTGCCTCTTCAACACCACATTTTCGTGTTTTGATTGATCCTTTTTGGACCCCTGTTGTAAAGTAAATCAAAAGTGACTGCAAGCTGAAATCACACAGTATATATACAGCAAATTATTGGGCACATGACTAACGAGAATATTACTTATTTTGCAACTTGCAGAAGACTGAAATTGGAAAGAAGACGGTGTTTTTCTGATTTCTTAATGGGTTTGTTATGGCAAATATGGAATTAAAGCTTAATAATAAAGTGTATTAACCTTGCTATTGTATACTTTTACCCAACTAGATGGTATCCTGGAAGAGTCATATACAAGTATGTGTGTACAGATGCAGTTGTTCTTTGTAAGGTGTGAGTTTTGCTAATTGAGTTTTGGATGACGTTAGGCCCAAAGATCTTAAAGGACATTATATGAATATTGTGTTTGTTTGCATACTTGCTTAACTCGTCACACATCAGCAGATTTTAAAATGATGAAGACAGGGTTTTTTGTGTTTTTGGAAGCACTTTGAATTGTCTTGGTGTCATGTGTCTGGCCCATTTATTGATATCAATGTTCGACTAAATGAAATACATATCATTCCTTTAATAACAACTAAGACTCGAGTCACACATAAGACTAAAAGTGGAAAACATGAGGTTTGACTGCAAGACAGCAATCATTCCATTTCTACACTTTATATTGTAATTCCAGACGCTGTTGAGTCACTAAAAGAAGAGTAATGGTGTCTCTGAATCTCTGCAGTTAATTAGCCGTTTGCTGTTAGATCCTGTTGAAATCCTCGTGTGTTTGTTTCTCTCCTTAATGATCCTGCAGCTTGTGTCTCAGCGTGACGGATGTTATCTCTCCGCTCCATTTCTCCACCAATAGGCTATCCCTCTTATCCATTCAATTAGCTGCATCCAGTAAATCTCTTTTATATGCATCTCTCTGGGTTTTTAACCATAGTAAAGGTGCAGCATTATGGACGGTAGTTTGGGTTTAAGCGGCTCTTTATATCAGCTTCAACTGACCTGTGTGTGCCATTAAAAAAGCAATTAAATGCTAACATGCGGCGTTACTGTGTCAGCTAAAACACACTCTTATAGCTTTATTTTTTACCTCATATATGCTTGTTTCATTCAGACGTAATGTCCCTTATGCTGTGAGACGTTTAAAGTCGGAAATTGCAAATGGTGAGATGTTTTTAAGATGTGTAAACAAAGATCAAACTGAGGTAATGGTTTTTGGAGGCAGAACGTATAAAAGTTAGCGCTGAGCTTCAGTCTGCAATGTTCAAAACAACAGATACAGCCAGAAGTCTAGGTGTAGTCATGGACTCTGACCTGAGTTTCAACAGTCACATTAAAACAGTTACTATATCAGCCTACTATCACCTAAAGAACATATCTAGGATTAAAAGACTAATGTCACAGCAGGATTTGGAAAAACTTGTCCATGCTTTTATGTTCAGTAGACTGGACTACTGTAATGGTGTCTTCACAGGTCTCACTAAAACATCTATTAGAAAGCTGCAGCTGATTCAGAACGCTGCTGCTCGAGTCCTCACTAACACTAAGAAAGTGGATCAGTCCAGTTCTAAAGTATTTACACTGGTTCCTCACTAACACTGAGAAAGTGGATCAGTCCAGTTCTGATGTCTTTACACTGGTTCCTCACTGACACTAAGAAAGTGGATCAGTCCAGTTCTGAGGTCTTTACACTGGTTCCTCACTAACACTGAGAAAGTGGATCAGTCCAGTTCTGAAGTCTTTACACTGGTTCCTCACTAACACTAAGAAAGTGGATCAGTCCAGTTCTGAAGTCTTTACACTGGTTCCTCACTAACACTAAGAAAGTGGATCAGTCCAGTTCTGAGGTCTTTACACTGGTTCCTCACTGACACTAAGAAAGTGGATCAGTCCAGTTCTGAAGTCTTTACACTGGTTCCTCACTAACACTAAGAAAGTGGATCAGTCCAGTTCTGAGGTCTTTACACTGGTTCCTCACTGACACTAAGAAAGTGGATCAGTCCAGTTCTGAGGTCTTTACACTGGTTCCTCACTAACACTGAGAAAGTGGATCAGTCCAGTTCTGATGTCTTTACACTGGTTCCTCACTAACACTGAGAAAGTGGATCAGTCCAGTTCTGATGTCTTTACACTGGTTCCTCACTGACACTAAGAAAGTGGATCAGTCCAGTTCTGAGGTCTTTACACTGGTTCCTCACTAACACTGAGAAAGTGGATCAGTCCAGTTCTGAAGTCTTTACACTGGTTCCTCACTAACACTAAGAAAGTGGATCAGTCCAGTTCTGAAGTCTTTACACTGGTTCCTCACTAACACTGAGAAAGTGGATCAGTCCAGTTCTGATGTCTTTACACTGGTTCCTCACTGACACTAAGAAAGTGGATCAGTCCAGTTCTGAGGTCTTTACACTGGTTCCTCACTAACACTGAGAAAGTGGATCAGTCCAGTTCTGAAGTCTTTACACTGGTTCCTCACTAACACTAAGAAAGTGGATCAGTCCAGTTCTGAAGTCTTTACACTGGTTCCTCACTAACACTAAGAAAGTGGATCAGTCCAGTTCTGAAGTCTTTACACTGGTTCCTCACTAACACTAAGAAAGTGGATCAGTCCAGTTCTGAGGTCTTTACACTGGTTCCTCACTGACACTAAGAAAGTGGATCAGTCCAGTTCTGAAGTCTTTACACTGGTTCCTCACTAACACTAAGAAAGTGGATCAGTCCAGTTCTGAAGTCTTTACACTGGTTCCTCACTGACACTAAGAAAGTGGATCAGTCCAGTTCTGAGGTCTTTACACTGGTTCCTCACTAACACTAAGAAAGTGGATCAGTCCAGTTCTGAGGTCTTTACACTGGTTCCTCACTAACACTAAGAAAGTGGATCAGTCCAGTTCTGAGGTCTTTACACTGGTTCCTCACTAACACTAAGAAAGTGGATCAGTCCAGTTCTGAAGTCTTTACATTGGTTCCTCACTAACACTAAGAAAGTGGATCAGTCCAGTTCTGAGGTCTTTACACTGGTTCCTCACTAACACTAAGAAAGTGGATCAGTCCAGTTCTGAAGTCTTTACACTGGTTCCTCACTAACACTAAGAAAGTGGATCAGTCCTGTACTGAAGTCTTTACACTGGTTCCTCACTAACACTAAGAAAGTGGATCAGTCCAGTTCTGAAGTCTTTACACTGGTTCCTCACTAACACTGAGAAAGTGGATCAGTCCAGTTCTGAAGTCTTTACACTGGTTCCTCACTAACACTAAGAAAGTGGATCAGTCCAGTTCTGAAATCTTTACACTGGTTCCTCACTAACACTAAGAAAGTGGATCACATCACTCCTGTTCTGAAGTCTTTACACTGGCTTCCTGTGTGTCAAAGAATAGATTTCAAAATATTGTTGCTGGTTTATAAAGCTTTGAATGGTTTAGGCCCAAAATAAATGTCTGACCTACTGCTAAATGATGAACCATCCAGAACTCTCAGGTCTTCAGGGACTGGTCAGCTTTCTGTCCCCAGAGTCAGAACTAAACATGGAGAAGTTCAGTTATTATGCTCCAAACATCTGGAACAAACTCCCAGAAACCTGCAGGTCCGCTGCAACTCTTACTTTTAAATCCAGGCTGAAGACTTTTCTTTTTGTCGCTGCTTTTAATTGAACTATTCATATCTTAAACTGCACCGTAACTTTTATTATCTAAACTTTGCTTTTAAATGAGAGTTTTTAAATGTCATTTTATAATATCTTTCTGAATGTCTTTCATTTGTGTAAAGCACTTTGAATTGCCTCGTGTTGAAAGGTGCTATATAAATAAACTTGCCTTGCCTTATGTATACATGTTTTATTTGTTTTGATTGATTGATCTTTTAATGTTTTGATTTTGATTTATTTATTCATTTATTTGGGTTTTTCATTTTTTTTATATTTTTTTTTTGTGTATTTATTCTTTTTCTGTGAGTGAGTACATTTACTCAACATTCAAATATTTTTTTTGTATTCCTATTTACATCTATTTATGTATTTATAATGTAAAACGCAGCATTTCATGTGGTTGAATAAAATAAGACATGTTCCTCCAGGGAGTGGTCGTCCTGGGGACCAGCTGTTGTTCAGATTTCATTATGGGATGCAGACAAAGATGAAGAGATGTCCAAATGTTCCCAGATCTAATTATCCCTTAAATTATCCTTTAAAGGCTAAGGGAGGAGGAGGAGGAGGAGGAGATGTTTTTCTGTAATGGATGTCTGATCATTTTAAGACGTGAATGTTTACGACATAGAAAGCTTCATACTGCAAATTCAACAGGATAGATGCTGTGTGGTGTTCCCTCTCCTGTAGTGTGTTCTATAGGTTTTAGTGCATGTCAATGGTCTGCAGAGACTACAATCCCTGTGTTCCCTCCAGAGACACACACAGCAACATCTGCAGGGACAACAGATGTTTAATAAACACATACATATTAAATCAACAGAGCTTGTGTGTGTGTGTGTGTGTGTGTGTGTGTGTGTGTGTGTGTGTGTGTGTGTGTGTGTCAACAGGAAGTGCTGCTTTCCTTTCCAAACGTTGTGAATTGGAAAAAATCCAATCTGTCAACTCAGCGTTCCTCCAATCCCTCTGCCCTCTCCAACCTTCACTCTGATCTGGCTTCAAATGTGTAAAACATCTCCGGATACACACACACACACGCACGCGCACACACACACACACACACGCACGCACACACACACACTCAGAGCCCATTTCCATGCTAACGTGACACCTGAACCCCGACCATCACTGAGGAGGAGGACGACACAGGAGAAGAAGAAGTAATGAGGAAGAAGGAGGAAGACGAAGCATACGTAATAATATATATATATATATAACCAGGCTAGCTGCCGTACGTATCCCGAGTAAATGCAATGTGAAATATATAACGCTAGTACATATCATCATGATTACAGGCTGCTACCCCGTAGAGTGAGACAATACGACACATCTGTAAACACCTGTGCAATATGTACTTCCACTTTCATACTCTCACCTGGCTGCTATCTCACCTTTTAATCCACGCTACAGTTATTATTTTAAAACCTGTCAATGGTACAGGATGTGCATTTTGTAAATTGTAATTAGTGCAACATCAATCTTTTTACCCGTAACTTTTTATGCATGGTTTTAATACGAAGGTATGTTTTCGCTTTTTACTTTTGCTCTAACAATGTAAACGTCCCCCCTCGAATAAAGGTGTCAATCCCAGCCAATCAGCAGAGGCTTCGTGCAGGAAACAGGATGCATTATGGGGGGGAGGAGGGGGGGGGGGGAGATAAATGGTTCCTGGTGCAAAATAAAGCATGAATTATTGATGAGGCTCCGGAGATCTGATCCTCTGAAACACCTCCGAGGATCAGACTGAGTGGATTTCAATTGGTTTCATTTGAGGGGTTTTTAAGGGGTTTCTAAGGGGGGAGTCGGGGATAACAGTGGTGTACATTAGTCCTGTTCATATCTGTTGATCATTCTGATAACAAAATGTATAAATCCACTTAAAACGACTTTTAAAAAAAACTTAAAAATGTATTGTAAAGTATAGGATTAAGACTTTGCAACAAATAATCTGGATTTAAGGGATAAATACAAATATAAATATGTGTGAAGTACTCAGACGACTACTGCATATATTATAGTATATATGCTATAATATGCAAATGTTTACTTTATTTTCTAGGTTTATTTACATATTTTTGTCAATTTTATTGCATTTTATTTGACTTCTTATTTGTCTGAACAAAATCAATGAATGAACCAATTCATATTTACCCTTAACAAAACCCTAACAATTACATTTAATTAAGGACGGTACATATCCAATAGCCCTGCTGGTAAATGGGAAAACATGTTATTTATCTTGTGTGCTGATGCATTTCATAAAATAAAAAACATACATTAGTGCTTTTAGACTTTTATCCTCTGGTTTTTATTACATTTCCTCTTTGCTCCAGACGCACTTTGTGACTCAGAGAGCAGAGAAAAGGGTTTTATACCAAATAAATATCTTAATGTGGCGTTAATGTAAAGAGGGGTCTGCAGAGGAGGCTTTTAGACACACACACACACACACACACACACACACACACACACACACACACACACACACACACACACACACACACACACACACACACACACACACACACACACACACACACACACACACACACACACACACACACACACACACACGAGGCTGTAGCTACTGAGCATGCTGAGTGTGTTCAAGTGTGTGTGAGCTGGGTAAAGAGTGTGTGAGGGAGGATGGAGAAACGGGTGTATGCGTGTGCGTGTGTGTGTGTGTGTGTGTGTGTGCGCGCGCGTGTGTGTGTGTGTGTGTGTGTGTGTGTGTGTGTGTGTGTGTACAAGTACCTACAATACTAGAGTAAATGTACGTTAGTTACCGTCCACCACTGGGTATATGTTTAGTCATTAAATGATGATGTACTACAAAACACAACATGCTCACACACTCATTCTCCCATCACCAGGAAATGAACACACACACACACACACACACACACACACACACACACACACACACACACACACACACACACACACACACACACACACACACACACACACACACACACACACACACACACACACACACACACACACACACACACACACACTGTGGAACGATCTGCCCCTGCACATCAGACAGGCCTCCACACTGTGGAACGATCTGCCCCTGCACATCAGACAGGTCCCCACACTGTGGAACGACCTGCCCCTGCACATCAGACAGGCCTCCACACTGTGGAACGACCTGCCCCTGCACATCAGACAGGTCCCCACACTGTGGAACGATCTGCCCCTGCACATCAGACAGGTCTCCACACTGTGGAACGATCTGCCCCTGCACATCAGACAGGTCTCCACACTGTGGAACGATCTGCCCCTGCACATCAGACAGGCCCCTACACTGTGGAACGATCTGCCCCTGCACATCAGACAGGCTCCCACACTGTGGAACGATCTGCCCCTGCACATCAGACAGGCTCCCACACTGTGGAACGATCTGCCCCTGCACATCAGACAGGTCCCCACACTGTGGAACGATCTGCCCCTGCACATCAGACAGGTCCCCACACTGTGGAACGATCTGCCCCTGCACATCAGACAGGTCCCCACACTGTGGAACGACCTGCCCCTGCACATCAGACAGGTCCCCACACTGTGGAACGATCTGCCCCTGCACATCAGACAGGCCCCTACACTGTGGAACCATCTGCCCCTGCACATCAGACAGGCCCCTACACTGTGGAACCATCTGCCCCTGCACATCAGACAGGCCCCCACACTGTGGAACGATCTGCCCCTGCACATCAGACAGGCCCCTACACTGTGGAACCATCTGCCCCTGCACATCAGACAGGCCCCCACACTGTGGAACGATCTGCCCCTGCACATCAGACAGGTCCCCACACTGTGGAACGATCTGCCCCTGCACATCAGACAGGTCCCCACACTGTGGAACGATCTGCCCCTGCACATCAGACAGGTCTCCACACTGTGGAACGATCTGCCCCTGCACATCAGACAGGCCCCTACACTGTGGAACGATCTGCCCCTGCACATCAGACAGGTCTCCACACTGTGGAACGATCTGCCCCTGCACATCAGACAGGTCCCCACACTGTGGAACGATCTGCCCCTGCACATCAGACAGGTCCCCACACTGTGGAACGATCTGCCCCTGCACATCAGACAGGTCTCCACACTGTGGAACGATCTGCCCCTGCACATCAGACAGGTCTCCACACTGTGGAACGATCTGCCCCTGCACATCAGACAGGTCCCCACACTGTGGAACGATCTGCCCCTGCACATCAGACAGGTCTCCACACTGTGGAACGATCTGCCCCTGCACATCAGACAGGCCCCTACACTGTGGAACGATCTGCCCCTGCACATCAGACAGGCCTCCACACTGTGGAACCATCTGCCCCTGCACATCAGACAGGCCTCCACACTGCCTGCTTTTAAATCGCTTCTTAAAACCCACCTCTTCTCCTCAGCGTATGAACATCTTTTAGAGCGTTGCTTTTATTTAAATTGTCTATTGTTTTTACTTGTACTTGTGTTATGTTGTGTGAGCTGAGCTGTGTTACTTTGTGTGTGTTTTGTGTATTTGCCTGCACAGCACTTTGGTCTGGAGGGTTAAAGTGCTCTATAAATAAAGCTGTATTGTCTTGTATTATTTATGGAGTGATAGAGAGAGACTGCCTCTGTAAAAACCTCTAACTCTAACATGTCATCAAATAGAAACTTCTGAACCTGCGTTTATCCAATGCTGAATCATTAGGGTTAAGATATAGAAATGTCTACAGATTATTAATACATGACGGCAGTTATTATTAGACGCATCCCCAGCTGCAGGAAGACTCCTTAGAAGCACATTTGTTTGGGTGATCAATTAGTAATGAATGCTGCTTTCAAGTGCAATCAAAAGAACTGAATTCCTAAACACAAGCATGCAGCGTTCACAGACAGTGGGAGAAATAAACGTTTGTTCTTTTTTACCGTCATGTTACAGGAATCTTAAGAAGAGAAGCAGTGTGTGAAAATCACTGACAGGGCAGAATCAGACGGGACTGTAATTACACACTGAGAGAACACACGCACGCACGCACGCACGCACGCACGCACGCACGCACGCACGCACGCACACACACACACACACACACACACACACACACACACACACACACACCGCGCACACACACACACACACACACACACACACACACACAGGGCTGATGTTTGTAGGAGTGATGCATTGTGGGATAGCAGAGGGGGGTTTCCCTTTACAGACGGCATATCTCCTTTCTCCCCTCAGTAAGAAAATCTTCCTCAGGGTCCGACCATCGATCCCTCAGAGTGTGTGTGTGTGTGTGTGTGTGTGTGTGTGTGTGTGTGTGTGTGTGTGTGTGTGTGTGTGTGTGTGTGTGTGTGTGTGTGTGTGTGTGTGTGTGTGTGTGTGTGTCTGTCCCTCCCATATATTACATTTACGCTAACCAGTAGGAGCTATGAGGACACAAACATAAACCTCCCACAAATTAATAACGCCGCAGGAGACTTCGTGCAATTAAAAACAACAAACAAACACACACACACACACACACACACACACACACACACACACACACACCACTATTACAGTTGTTACTGCTGCTGCCTCTTATAACTGTAATACTACATTTCCATCGTTATGCATCAAATTGAATTTAACATCTGAACCTGGATTATGTAATGTCCACCATCTACTGGCCTGGCATATGTACTACAGCGTCTCCAGCGCTTTGGAACGGCAATGGCCGTGGCTGTCTCCTCCTGATTGGTGGAGTTGGCCCAATAGCCGTAGCGCCACCGTCCTGACGTCAGGACAGTGTTCAAATCTGGATCAGTTTTTATCAGATCCGTTGCAGCCCCTTTTTTAGAGATTTGGGTATGGAGGAAAATAGAGAGGGTTGTGTTTTCTGACACTTGGTGAGTTCCCTGGAACACCGGGGATACATATTCATGTAGAAAAGACGTACTAAAGTGCATTTTGCATGATAGGTCCCCTTTAACATGAGCTGTATTCTCTGTGTGCTGGAAGTGGAGCTGTTTAATTGAGAGTCTTTATTTATTCCTTTCCTAGTTAATTGAGTCTCAGAGTTATATTTCATCTCTCCCTCTGGTGCACATTAGAGAGAAATGTCATTACGTTGAATGACCAAAACCACAGAGTGCTTCAGAGCCGGACCGACGCTGAAAATGAACTCTATTTAATCTGAAGCTCTGCAACGCCGTGGCCCTCACAGACGTCTAGTTTATTCTCAGTATTATTGCTAAAACAATAGACACGATGAACATTTTGTACTCGTGCTCGTGCTCACGGTATTCTTCCAAATGATCACGGTTTTGACTTCTGTTTCTATGATTGGAAATGTATTTAAATGTTTACGTTTTGGCACCACAATTAAAAAACCTCAAGAGTCTGATGTGGCGTAGGAAAAATAACTGCAAAATGTAAACCATTATATCGTGCTAACTTTGCGTACAACATAACAACACAACAACACAACAACAAAAGCACTGTTTGTAAATGTAAACAAACCCCTCTTCCCTTCCCTGAAACTGCTGAGTGCACATTTCAATACTTCAGGGGACTCCTTTCACTGTCGCACCACTCAACACTAGTAATAATAGGTATGTATTTATAATAATGATATATATATATATATATATATACACAGTATACACAGTCACGTTTATTGCACATGGAGGAATATTAAGGGGTATGAGGTCAGGAGTTTAGTGCAATGATGGCTCTCGGGGAAGATTATTTAATATTTGAAGGCTAAGCGACTGATTTCTGTGCATCTTCAGCATCTGACAGCTTCCGAAAAGCAAAGCGTGTTTCTCTCCTTCCTCACAACACATGTTTTTTTGCAGCCTCACCATTTTCCTCCTGCAGCCGCAGCGTTTATACGAGTGATAACCCCCCCCCCCCCCCCCCTCTCTCTTCCTGTTTCCTGCACAGCTGAAGGGTTTCTCAGGCAGATTAAACTCCAGTAACCTCCATCTTTAAACTCCACACGTCACAACAAACGCATGCAGTGTGACTTCACATGTGTTTATGGATTCTTCCGGCAAACAGAAGAAGCACGAAGAAAGAACGTTTGTACTGAAGGACAGTAAGTAAGTGAAATGTATTTATAAAGCACTTTTCACAGATAAAGTGCTTGACAAACAATTAAAACATCATAGGAATCATAAAATAAGAAATGACCACACAAGCCACGTGTTAAGAAGTGCTAAAAACATTAAAACACAATAAAAACACATATATTATAGGTCTCAGATATATACCAATATATAAAAAAACATGTCTATGATGTGTTTTAATCAAAAAACCAAATGATTCCGTAGCTTTAAAAAAAAAAACTCAGCTAGCAGAAACGTAGCTAAATGCTGCCGTGATTAAACTCCATATCATGTTCCAAACCACATCAAGGATTCTCTCTGAAACAGTATGGAGCTCAAACTCTTTTTCAGGTTTACCACAAGGTGAGTTCCTTTTTATTTCCTGCTTCTCTACACAGTGGGTGTTTCTCAATGTCGAGGACGCTTCCTTGGTAGGACAAGTCCCTCCGAGTCAGGTCCTTCAGAAGCGAGGCAAGAATCCTTCCTAGCCTCGGAAAACGAAGAATGGTGGGCGTCATATACGAGGCCCCGTCTTAAATGGAGCGCGATTTCCGCCAAAGATTTTGGAAATTGGTCCGTGCGCAAAGCATTGTGGGGATTTTAAAAGCGCGGAGTCTACACATGTGCAGCCTCGAAATCTCCCGCAATGAAGGACGCCGGCCTCGGTAGAATTCCAAGCATCCTGGACATTGGAACAGTCCTCCGGCGGGACTCGATGACGTAGCATCCTTTTAATAGTGCCTCTGGAGCAGCCTTCCTCGACATTGAGAAACACCCATACTCTCTCCAGTACAGGTTAGCTCTGAGTGTTAGCATGCTAATGTAAACACAGACCATATTACTTCCAGAGCACGTCTCATTGTTTCTGACAGCAACCTTTCTGATTGGCCCGTGGGTGTAAAGCCCGCCCACATTTCAGTAATGTGGTCATGACGCAGCAAATCTGGATCAGCTCCGTTGTTCCCCCATTTTTAGAGATGTGGGTACGGAGGAAAAGAGAGAGGGGTTTATTTCCTGACACTTTGTGAGTCTCCTGACACACCAGGGACACACCGGGGACACACCAGGGACACACCAGGGACACACCAGGGACACACCGGGGACACACCAGGGACACACCGGGGACACACCGGGGACACACCAGGGACACACCAGGGACACACCGGGGACACACCAGGGACACACCGGGGACACATGGTGATGTAGAAGAGACATCACTTTGTGAGTCTCCTGACACACCGGGGACACACCGGGGACACATGATGATGTAGAAGAGACATCACTTTGTGAGTCTCCTGACACACCGGGGACACACCGGGGACACACCGGGGACACATGGTGATGTAGAAGAGACATCACTTTGTGAGTCTCCTGACACACCGGGGACACACCGGGGACACATGGTGATGTAGAGAAGACATCACTTTGTGAGTCTCCTGACACACCGGGGACACATATTCATGTATAAAAGACATCAGAAAGTGCATTTATTCATGATAGGAGACCTTTAAGAATCGTCCTGCAGAAACACTTCAAACAAAAGGACAAGAGAAGGAAACACCTCTTTATCCTCTGGAGAAAACTCCGCTTTTTACAAAAAACGACCACTGTGCAGATCTGCAGAATAAAAAAGAGACGGTAAAGAGAGACATTAATCTCTGACGCTGGAGTTTCAGGTGATTGTGAACGGAGGTAAAAATAGGTTTGTGTGGACTCAGCTGAATCAGAGAGGAGAGGATATCTTCAGTTTGATGTTGAAAATAATCATTTTGACAAAATTCCAGTTCCTGCTCCAAAAAAAATACATATTTTTTCAAAGAATGTATGTTTCCTGAGTCAAAATTAACTTTTGTTTTCAACATATTCTTAAATCAATCACTATTTGTCAAAAAAATAGGCAAATCTTCACATGTGTTGGTGCCGTGTCTCTATCCATGGTGCTGAAATCTGCTCTGAAGTCTCAATGAAACACAAGAGATTCTTATTATATCTACAACATAAAATATGTCAGAATATAAGCCACTGGTGAATTTAGAAAGGCTAACAAGTGTCTAAATGAGACGAGTAGATGTCACCACGCCCAACATTAGCCACCTTTAGCTTAGCGGTGGTGACGTGAAGTCATGTGACCGTGCTGTAGTTCCTTTATAGCCCAACATTAGCCACCTTTAGCTTAGCGGTGGTGACGTGAAGTCATGTGACCCTGCTGTAGTTCCTTTATAGCCCAACATTAGCCACCTTTAGCTTAGCGGTGGTGTCGTGAAGTCATGTGACCGTGCTGTAGTTCCTTTATAGCCCAACATTAGCCTCCTTTAGCTTAGCGGTGGTGACGTGAAGTCATGTGACCGTACTGTAGTTCCTTTATAGCCCAACATTAGCCTCCTTTGGCTTAGCGGTGGTGACGTGAAGTCATGTGACCGTGCTGTAGTTCCTTTATAGCCCAACATTAGCCACCTTTAGCTTAGCGGTGGAGACGTGAAGTCATGTGACCGTGCTGTAGTTCCTTTATAGCCCAACATTAGCCACCTTTAGCTTAGCGGTGGTGACGTGAAGTCATGTGACCGTGCTGTAGTTCCTTTATAGTCTAACGTTAGCTTTTTACTTCAGAAATCATAAAGTGGTGGTAATATGTGGAGATGAGTATCATAAACGTTTGTTTGACACAGAGATTATTTTCTGCAATAATCATGTAACAAATGGAGGAATCCCATTGGACCAGGGAGATGATGCCTTCAGGTTCCAACACAGAAATATAACATCCCTGCACCGCTCTATTGACAGTCTTTCCGTATTGATTTCCCTCTGTTATCCTCTCATCTGTCGCCACAGGAGTTCACTGTGACTGAAATGTTCCTGAAAAGATCTAAAAAGTGTCACAACAGCCTCTCTGTTTCCACCGCCACGTTAAATATTGATCATCTTATTGGCAGAGAGCCTTCAAACAGGAAGTAAGAGGAAATGTGTGACGCCTCTGCAAAACATCAACAGACGAGAGAGCTGAGGAAAACAGATGATGTTGACATGATAAAACTGCACAAAGAAAAAAACATCCAAGACGGTTAACCCCAGCCAGAGCTTTAAGGTCTGCTGACCAGCTGCTGCTGGTAGTGCCCAAGACCAGGCTCAAAACCAGAGGGCACCGAGCCTTCGCAGCAGCTGGCCCGAGACTCTGGAACACTCTGCCCCTCCATGTGAGGTCGGCCCAGACCCTAGGGGTTTTTAAATCTACTCTTAAAACACACTTCTTCTCTCTGGCCTTCTAGTCAGAGCGGAGCACGACTCCTGACTTTTCCCTGTGTTTTCTCTGTTGTAATTTATTGTCTTTTATTGTGATTGTAGTAATGTGTTTTTATGATTGTAGTATTTATTACATGTACAGCACTTTGGCCCGACCAAAAATCGCTTTTAAATGTGCTTTATAAATAAACTTTGATTTGATTTGATTTAATTTGATTTAATGTAATTTACATTTCAAAATAAAAGTGTTTTGAGACGCCTCCATTGGACTCCTTTGTTTACTTCCTGAACAATGTGACATCACTACAGAACATTCAAGCTCCTATTGGCTAGCGCTGCAACACATAAGTGGATGGTTAAGGGGCGGGACATCTCTAAACTGTTGACCAATCACAACAGAGCTGGCCAGCTAACCAATCAGAGCAGACTGGGCTCAAATAAATTCTAATATGAACCTCACAATGGTCAGAAAAGAGTCCCTCGTTTTTGCAATTATCCCCAAAAATGGTCTTGTTTTTGTCTGATTTGGGGTATTTGTTGATGGTTTAATGGCTTTAATGGAAGGAGGTACAGTTTGTACTGAGAACAGATCATAAATCCTCAGAGGAGACTTCATTAACGCTGATAGAAACACAGAGTGTGTGTGAGTCATGTTTAAACACAACATACTGTGTGTATCTTCCAATATGGCCGCTCCATATGGACGCCACTCACATGCATTTCAGCAGTTTTATATATTTATTTCACACAGAGGGTCTGAAGAGGGGTTCACTGGGAAAGACAGGAAGTGAGTCTGTCTCTGTGTGGATGGAAAGAGATAAGATAAGATGAAATAGTAAAAGGAAAGATGAGATGAGCTGCTGCGTTTAAATCAAAGAGTGTGTGTGTGTGTGTGTGTGTGTGTGTGTGTGTGTGTGTGTGTGTGTGTGTGTGTGTGTGTGTGTGTGTGTGTGTGTGTGTGCGTGCGTGCGTGTGTGCGTGCGTGTGTGTGTGCGTGCGTGCGTGTGTAAACTGATATTTCCTGCTCATATATCGATGTACTCTATCCCATTGATTCACCAACACTAACCCGCTGAGGTAACCATTTAAAGGGCCGGCTCACCTCTTAACTAAATCTTCAGAGGGTAAAGGCTTGTTTTCAGCCGTGCACGAACTCAGGACATCCCAGAATAATTCAGATTTCTCCACATGAGGTGATGTATTCTGCGAGGCGGCGGGTTAAACGTCTACCGAAACATTTATTCTGACAGTCTGACACTTTGACTGATAACTCAGGTAATTGAATTGAAGCCCGGCGGCAGCTCCTTTCTTTATTTCCTCTCAGGGGGTTTTCACTATCAGCAGGAAGACTTTGGATCACTTTAAATCCCTCGGGGGTTTCCCAGGTATCTCACACATTAATTGAATTTCAATAAAGTGAGAAGAGGACGGAGAGAGAGCTTCCTGTTGTCTCTTATTACCTGCAAAATGTGTGTGTCTTCGGCCTGTGAAAAGGATATGATGTCCAACGTGAGATACGTGAAAACTGAACTGAATCAACTGCTGGGGCTTGTAATTAGGGCAGGCAATATATTGATGATATATCTAAGAAGATAAAAGTACATTTCTATAACCGCATTAAGCTGAGCCATAGGCATTCGTCATTATAACAGAGGAACAACACACTTTGGAGGAGACAACATCATCTCTTAGACATGCAAATGGATGCAAGACTCCAAAAATAAGTCCCAAAAATCTGCAAAAGCCCCAAATAAATCTGCTTTAAGGCCAAATGTGTAAAGACAGCTGCAGCAGGAGAGAAATCAGAGCCTTAAATAAAGCTTGCTAACACATTTCAACAAAGAAATACCCAACATAGTCTCATCATCCGGCTGCTGGATGTCAACATGTGGAGGTCTGAAAGCATCACGTCGTATTCAGCTGATGCTTTTATCCATCGCAAAGTGCATGAAGAAACAAAGTACAACAAGCATCAATCCTGCAGAAACACATTCAGATGATGCTTTTATAAAAAAGAGACTAGTACCAGGAGTCTAGTACCAGGAGTCTAGTACCAGGAGTCTAGCACCAGGAGTCTAGTACCAGGAGTCTAGTACCAGGAGTCTAGTACCAGGAGTCTAGTACCAGGAGTCTAGTACCAGGAGTCTAGAACCAGGAGTCTAGTAGTAGGTGTCTAGTCTAGTACCAGGAGTCTAGTAGTAGGAGTCTAGTCTAGTACCAGGAGTCTAGCACCAGGAGTCTAGAACCAGGAGTCTAGTAGTAGGAGTCTAGTACCAGGAGTCTAGTAGTAGGAGTCTAGTACCAGGAGTCTAGAACCAGGAGTCTAGTAGTAGGAGTCTAGTAGTAGGAGTCTAGTAGTAGGAGTCTAGAACCAGGAGTCTAGTAGTAGGAGTCTAGTAGTAGGAGTCTAGAACCAGGAGTCTAGTAGTAGGAGTCTAGTAGTAGGAGTCTAGAACCAGGAGTCTAGTAGTAGGAGTCTAGTAGTAGGAGTCTAGAACCAGGAGTCTAGTAGTAGGAGTCTAGTACCAGGAGTCTAGAACCAGGAGTCTAGTAGTAGGAGTCTAGTACCAGGAGTCTAGTAGTAGGAGTCTAGCACCAGGAGTTTAGAACCGGGAGTCTAGTACCAGGAGTCTAGAACTAGGAGTCTAGAACCAGGAGTCTAGTAGTAGGAGTCTAGTACCAGGAGTCTAGAACCAGGAGTCTAGTAGTAGGAGTCTAGTACCAGGAGTCTAGAACCAGGAGTCTAGTAGTAGGAGTCCAGTACCAGGAGTCTAGTAGTAGGAGTCTAGAACCAGGGGTCTAGTACCAGGAGTCTAGTACTAGGAGAAGTGGGCAGCTAATGTACAGCGCCCGGGGAGCAATGGGAGTGAGGGGGGTGGGGGGGTGTCCGGTGCCTTGCTCAAGGGCACCACGGCAGGGCAGGAGGTGGACCGGGACCTCTCCAAGTAGCAGTCCACACTCCATATTTTAGGTCTGGTTGGGCACTTGAACCGGCGACCCTACGGCTCCCAGTCCGAGACCCTACTGACTGAGCCACTGCCGGCTGCTCAAAGTGTCTGTAAGCTTCGCATTCAGACGATGATTTTATACAAAAACATTTACAATAAGTGCGTTAAACCATGAAGAAGTCATAAATAGCAGAAACATTACAGATGAAGCGTCTTATTTTGGACAGTTTAAAGTGCGAGGGTCGTGATCGGTTCATGCACGTTCCGTGATGGCCGGCCGGCCCCCAGTCAGACTTGATACCGCCCCCATGATAAATACATTTAATTATTGTGAAGCCAGCTGCAATGGATCATTGATCCACCAGGGGGTGCAGTGGGGTTCCACACTGGAGTCATGTGAAATCAACTTCTAAATAATAGATGTTGTTTAGTCGGAAAAAACGAACGAGCCGGCTCTCCCGATTTTTAATCCTAATTTAATCATCATCATTGATGTTTATGTTCGCCGAATTGACATGAAATCACTGACAAATATGAATATTCTGTATTCAACTTCATTGAAACGATCAGGATGGGTGTTATTTTTCCCCACAATGACCAAGTCGCTGCAAATGATCCCATGTATTACATGTACATGGCCACATTCTCAACAAAGTTACGTAACGAAACATTCTGTATTCCTTGCTTACTTTTTATTTAATGCTTTATAACAGCTGGAATAGTTCGTTTAGAACAGGCACCTCACTCGCAATCTGCTCCTCCGCAACGCCTACCACCTACCTCCGGCTGAAATTATGAATGTACAGTAAGGCATAGTAATCATAGATAACACGGCAGGCTCCGTTACAGTTTGTTTTCATCTGATTTCAAATATTTCAAATGTCTGAAGTTAATAAATACATTCTCAGTGTTCAAGTCAATAATAGTCATATAAGAAAGTACTGATCTAATAACAGAGATTTTATAAGGACTTTTCAATGTTCGACATCGCTCATGTGAAATACAGTAAACTGGATGTTGTGGTGCCGAGAGGCGGGGTATCAAAAGTACAAGCTAAACTTTTATTTAGCATCTGAACACACTTGTAAACAACGTGATGCCCGGGAAGCGAAGACCCGGCGGAAACAGCTGGTCTGGTTCACTAAAATGTCCGTGTACAGTATATCTGGTACTAATGTAGAGCGGATCTTTGTTAAGATCCATATGTCACGGATAGAACTATATATTGAGCTTTAAAACAAATGATATATATTATAATAAAATAAACACCGGCTGTTGTTATGCCTGCTGTAACGTTTACTTTCTCCGTTCTCCGCTTAAGTAATTATTACTTCCTGGTTAGCTTTCCGCTCGAAATTTAAATCTGAAAACGGCAAAAATAACGGAGAAAAAAACGTTCACAGAGAAGACGACAACAATTGTCACTTGCACTTGTCATTTAGCATCTGAACACACTTGTAAACAACGTGATGCCCGGGAAGCGAAGACCCGGCGGAAACAGCTGGTCTGGTTCACTAAAATGTCCGTGTACAGTATATCTGGTACTAATGTATAGCGGATCTTTGTTAAGATCCATATGTCAGTAGAGATGGGATGGCAGAAGGTGCTATATATATATATATATATATATATATATATATATATAATTCCAAAGCTGGTAAAGACCTTTCAAATTTAACAATAATAGTCATATAAGAAAAGTACTGATTTGTTCTTGAATCAACTTTTTTATGGAAAATGTTTTATGTAATTTTATTTCATTTTAAATAAAATGAAAGACATTCACAGTTAATGTAATTAGATATACATTATTAATGCCATACATTTTTAAATGTAATTAGATATACATTATTAATGCCATACATTTTTGCATAAATATTTATTCAGTATGATAGCTGTCTAACAGAAGTTAAATCCATTTCTCACTTATTCTGACAATGTACTTAACCCCAAATAAAAGAACCCAATAAAAATAGTTGTTAAATAATAGTGAAGTCACGTTGTAATAACAATAACTCATCTCTCTCGGTTTTTTTTTTGTTTTCTTTGTGTGCTTTGCCAAAAGCCACTGTGTCAAGTGTCCTAGTTGGGTTACCGTAACGAACAGCAGCCGGCTCTCGATTTTTAATCCTAATTTAATCGTTTATGTTCGCCGAATTGACATGAAATCACTGACAAATATGAATATACTGTATTCAACTTCATTAAAATGTTATTAACGTGCCTAAACTCAGTAATTCACTAAAAATTACTGATCCCTGGGTGTTATTTTTCC
The DNA here is from genome assembly GCF_902827165.1 of Trematomus bernacchii. Taxonomy (NCBI): domain Eukaryota; kingdom Metazoa; phylum Chordata; class Actinopteri; order Perciformes; family Nototheniidae; genus Trematomus; species Trematomus bernacchii. The sequence continues at coordinate 568,513 of NW_022987669.1, read as the reverse complement.
CCATAATGACCAAGTCGCTGCAAATTATCCCGCTTATTACATGGCCACATTCTCAACAAAGTAACGACATGACTCCCAATATTAATGAAAATGCTTTTATGGATTTAGAAAATATTTTTATTGATTTAAAACATAGTTCTATGTATTGATTTAAATTTACATGCATCCGCTAAGAAAAATAGTCCGTTGTTACCGTTTTTTAAACAGTCAGAATGAAATGGCAGCTCTCAGCTGTGTGTTCACACTCCTAACTCTGATCTTTCTTTTCCAACAGTTAAGTTAACTGTAGGTTACTCTGAGTGACAAGCTTACAGTTAGTGAAGTAACACTTTTTTTTTGTGAGTCACGACCTCGCTGTTTCATTCTAACATAACGCTCCAAATATGACTGTTTCCACTCGGACTTCAATACAGCAACACCATTGTTTGGTTTCCATGGTAGCGTGTCTCTTTAGTAGCGTGCACTCCTTTCCTGTAAATTACAGGTCCAGCCAGGCAAAACAGTAATATGAAATATGAACGTTAGTTTTTAACTGAAATGATCAAATAAAGTCAAAATGTCACAGTGTTTACAAACATTGACCATACCGTTCACCAGCCCCCACCCCACTCTTTGTTTAAAACGAATTGGCCATCGGAATGTGTGTGTCCCAACCCCCCCCTGTGATATCTCTTCACAGGGGGGAGAGAGTTAGACGCTCGTGAATTGTCAACGGGGGGGGGCCCTCTCTGCACGGAGGAGCCGCGGAGAAGTGAATCACAGTGATCTGCTATTTTAAAGTAAATTCAACACATATCGACCCTAAATATAGCATATATTAAGAACGAGAAAGTGTTAACATCGTTTTTTGTAAACATATGACCAATGTGCGAGGGTGATGACATCAGAGCATCGTCCTATGGGCTTAGCCCCGGACAGGTACAACAGGTATTCACTCAGAGGGGGGTAGTTACCCATTTACATGTCAAAAAGCAACATACAGTAGGCGGGTGGGGGATGGTGAACGTTTACATTTCTCTACAGCAGTGGTTCCCAAACTTTTTGTGCCCAAGGCACACCAAAGGACAAGTAAAAATCTCAAGGCACACCTATTGTGCGAAATAGCCCTTATAACACGTGTTATCACTCATATCATGTAAAATATCTGTAAATGTGCATAATTATTTACTAATGCCAAATAAAATGTATAGATAGAACAATCAGTGGTTCAAGTTAGTATATTCCTCAGTGTAACATATCCACTAGTTGCAAAGCTTAAACATTTTTATATATTTTTTTATTTTAAGGGAAAGGATGTTTTCACTACTCAGTTTGTCAACTATGTTACGGACAAACTTGATGTCATTACAATCATTTGATTAAGTCCTGCACTTCAAGTAAAATCAAATTTGAAAGGCTCTTGAGTCTATTCTACCATATATCCAAAGATTTTTTAAAGTTTAAAAAATAATTGTATTAAAGTTTTGTTTTTTCATGTGATATGTTCAGCACTGTCATTAAGTTTAGGGATATTTTGTATTATAAAACTACCATACAGGTCATTTTGATAGTTTTAAGAGATGTCATGTAAAACTCCAACCTGTGTAGATATACATTATACTATAAAGGATATCAGAAGCACTATTTTAGATATTTTAAATTTGAAAAAATGAGGTGCAACATAGTTGACAATGAAAGTCAAACATTTGACGCAAATAACATAGTTGACTGGACACATTATTAACCATCAGCACTATGTTCATTTCAAGGCAGAAGTGCAAAATTCCATTGATAATGATGTGTAATGACGTCTACATGTCGTACAAATTGTCAACTAGGTTACCTGTCAACTAAGTTACTACAGTTATTACAGTACTGGGTAACTCAGTTGACAGGTAACCTAGTTGACAATTTCCCTATTTTGACCCATCATTTCAATGGTAGGCCTTGCCTGGATGACCACATGTCATTTTCTTGAACAGGTTAACATCACATTTGCACATATAATTGAATTCAAATCATTAAACAATTGTAAACCATAACAATGTACGTAACATTGTTGATTGTCAATGAGTATATTAATTGACCATGTGCTATTATACATAAAATATTGTAAAAATGTAGAGGACAATCACCACAGTGTGTTCAAAATGTGTGCCAAAGAGGAACATGGCATCATGTGATGCTGGTGACATGGTATTGGGACAAACCATTTTTGAGTTAAAGGGGGAAGTTCTGTTAGTAACATAGTTGACAGAACTTTTGCGGACATTCATATATTAAGATATTTAAATTATTTAAAGGGGGAAATCAATTAAAAATATGTTATTATTCTTTAGTATTTAGACTTTTGAAATAAATGAATCATTTTTTAAATTTACTTTAATGGTTTTTATTCATTATTTTGAATCCAAGACACCCTCAACTGAAAAACGGACATAGCAAAAACTGACAATTTAAGAACATCATGACACATTTCAAGCTAAATAAAGCATAGGATGCACATAATGTTTGTGTGATATTATAACATGCTTTCCAATAATAGGCAAAATATGATATTTTTGAAGAAAATAGTTAGAATAATTATAATTATCATCAATGGACATCAATGGACATGGAATGTACCCTAAATTGTAGAATCACTCAGCAGTTACATACACCAAACTTTCCAGTTATATTCCTATCAATATTATGAAGGCTTTTACAGAAGGGTTTGGTCATATATAATTCATAGCCTGAATTATATAACATTTTATACCTAAAAACATGGTGAAAATTGATATTTTAGGGCTGTTGACAGTATTTTCTGATTTATGGAGTGATACAAAGAGATATCCAAAATCCCTTCTGTAAAAGCCTTAGATACTAATATGACTACAAAATGAAACAATAATTTTGATCCTGGCTTTATCCAAAGTTCAGATTTCGGTTCCTGAAATGTGTTAAAATATGCGCATATTTCATGAGATAATGGTTCATTTGGATATTTAAACATGCTATTTCAGAAAACTTGTAATACAAAAAACAATTGCCTTATTGTAAGTAATTAACTGGAGAAATATTTAGCTGATATCTTTAAGTTAAAAATACCCTATTCACCTGGGGTGTCTCGCCTTAATTAGATGTTTGATAAGTGCAGATCACATAGTAAAACACGTACACAGATACATTATTTTGTATTTTTATTAAATTCGACAATGTCAATTTCACTTTCCACTATGTCCACCGTTGTTTTTCACAACCAATGGCAGAACTTTATTGAGGCCTGTAATTAGTCAACTACAGGTCTCTTGAGTCAGTCTTTTTCTTCCAAAAAGCTTGTGACAAGATGTTATTGCTCTTGGGGCATTAAAAACAAGATTTTAACTTTAGTTTTTTATATAATATCTGCATTTTCTATTGTGAAAAACTAAGTCTTAGTTATTTAATATATAGCGCCATCTCCTGGTTAAACCCTGAAATTGGAGAATAGTGGGAGGGCCTAACATTCCTGAATACTGGTCTTTGGCAGGCAACTGGCTGGCAACTGGCTGGCAGTCGGCAGGAAGCTGTATGCTGGGGTCCAAAATAAGAGGCTCCATCTGTAGCGATAAGAAAGCTCTTTTACAGAAGAGAGAGTTATTTATTATTAGACAAGGAGCAGAGGAACAGATGTGTTTTCAGTCTGTTGTGCATCCTCGTCAAAAACACGGCATTTCTCTGCTGATGGTTTGTTAGAAGTTCCCAGAGGTAAACAGAAGTTTGGTGAAGCAGCTTTCATATGCCCCGAAGCTATGGAACAAAATACCTTTAGACATCAGTCTTTAAACAAAACTCAAAATATATTCGTACATTCTAGCCTTTTAGGAAGCTCCTGCTCTCTGATGCATTTCAACCTCTCACCTGAGGAAGGAATGCATTTGAACTATCCTCCTTGAAATGCTCAATTTCATCGTACCTTTAACCTACAGTAAATGTATTTTTTACATGTCTACTCTACGCTATTTTTAGTTTGTTTGTACGTCTTTTACTGGTAACTGTCTTCTATGTGATATCACTGTTCTACTGCGAAGCACTTTGAACTGCACTTATTGTACGAATGATGATACAAAATAAAGATTATTATTATTATTATTTCCTGCTGTTTGAAATGCACCAAAACCCAGCATTTAAAACGACTAATTAACCGAAAATCGTGTGTGTGTGTGTGTGTGTGTGTGTGTGTGTGTGTGTGTGTGTGTGTGTGTGTGTGTGTGTGTGTGTGTGAGGAAGCTATTCATTGAGCTTCATCATTAGGTTACAGACGGACAGTAATGGACTGACAGAGAGCTCCATCAGCTGATTCATCACAAATATAATGACCAGCATGCACTGCTGCACTCCTTCAAACACAAATATCTTACTTAAAACCAAACACAAACCTGGGTCTGATACACCTGATCTGAAGCTGCTGCTATTCAGAATCCTGTGCCTTAGTTTTATATGATATGGGAAGTATGCTAAACTTTGACACACAGCAGTTAGCCGTACACTATCAGCATCTTCTTAAAACTGAAGCATTGTGCTGATGCCTTTAGATAAGATAAGATAAGAAGTACTTGTGTGTTGCAGCAGCATAAAAAGATATGGCATTGAACAATAAAAATGGAGAAGATGGGAAGAGAAATACTGAGGAGGAGGAATTGGACTGATTGTGATGTATTGGGGACTCTGGATCATTTGGATTGGACAGGTTGCTTATTTATTTGAAAGAAAACCCTCGACAGTGTGGATATTATAATCTTTATCTTGTGCTCTCGAATGGTCTCAGTCACCATCAGCCCACAGAGAGGACAGATATGTCCACTTTCTGAAATGGACTTGGCATCCTCAATAACTCCCAAAACCACTCCCAAACTGTCCAAATCAGCCAAGCCATTATTTAACTATTGTCAACAAGGCTAATTAATGCAACTTATGCAAATAGCCCAACAAGCAGGTTAGCATCCGGCAGCTTCTATGAGCTGGGGACCCTACTGTACATTTATATCACTTTGGGGTCCTCAACATGTCAGGGTTCAAAGTGCAGCAGGTAACGTGTACCAGAGTGTAGGAATACTCTGTTACAAGTACAAGTCCTGCATTCAAAATGTTACTCAAGTAAAAGTAGTGAATATACTCAGTTACTTTACACACTGTGTACAGCAGCACTAAGTCAACTTATGCCAGACATTTATTTATTTAAAAAGCAACAACAGTTTTGCAGCTCGCCCTTTTATTACTTTGGGTTCCTCTAACATCTCCATGTTCTTCTTCACATCTGCAACCCAGCAGTCAATGCCACATTTAAACCTTTAAACCCAGAGCACTATGAACATTCAAAACAAACATCTGCAGCTTTCCCTTTTACTATTGTACAGTCGTGCTCCTCTAGCATCCTCTGCATCCTCTGCATCCTCTGCATCCTCTGCATCCTCTGCATCCTCAGCTGCACAAGTTCTGACCCCTCTCTATCTGTTTTACTCACACGACGGTGTCTGTGAGATGTCTGCTGTGAAGCACTTTGAACTGCACTTATTGTATGATAGGTGCTATACAAAATAAAGATTATTATAACTTCCTACTGTTTCAAATGCACCAAAACCTAGCATTTTTTTTTCCATTTTTTTTTCATTTAATCGTTTATTTGAAGAGGGACAGTGCACATTAGGGCTGTGCGATTATGGCAAAAATCATAATCACGATTATTTGGGTCAATAATTGATATCACGATTATTAAATACGATTATTCATTGACTTTGAAAAAATCAAGTTATTGAACTTTAAAACAAATACAAATAATAATTTGAACAGTATCTTTTTAACTGTTGATTTCCCTGAAGGTATAATTCAACTGAAAAACCAATACAAAAATAAATGATACATTTAAATAAATAATATCAAAATAATAAATACCAATAAACAAGATCAACAAATATTTTGGAGCGCACTTCCCCAAGCTACTAAACATATATAAATATGATAAATACAAATAAATGAGACCAACATTAATTAGATCAAATATGTTGCAGTGCACTGTCACAACCTAGCAAAGCAAAATAATTGTTTTTTTCGATTATGTTGTTTTCGTAATTGTGGCAGGCACATTAATACGATTAATTGCACAGCCCTAATGCACATTGATGAACATTTAAAATAAATAATGCTTTAAAAACGTAAACATGCCGGATTTTAGCTTTGAGCTAGTTTCCATCCGTAGTCCCTCACATACAACATTTAAACATTTTAAACGACTAATTATCCAAAATCCCCACAAAGAGTCATCGACACAGAGCAGGATGAACATGAGTTACACAATGTGCATACCCTCTACGTCTGATTTACTCACACAAGGCATCTGTGAGGTGTCTGCTGTGAAGCAGAGTACTTCTACTTTCACTCAAGTACAAGATCTGAGTACTTCTTCCACCTCTGCAACCCGGCAGCCAAATCTAAACCTTACAAGTTAAACCTTAAAACCCAGAGCAGAATAAACAACAGAAACAGAAATGTGCATCTTGCCCTTTTATTCATTAGGCTCCTCTAACATCCCCTACTCCGATCTTGTACTTCTACTCCACTACTTTTACTTTAAGTACAACATCTGAGTACTTCTACTTTTACTCAAGTACAAGATCTGAGTACTCCTACTTTTACTGAAGTACAAGATCTGAGTACTTCTACTTTTACTCAAGTACAAGATCTGAGTACTCCTACTTTTACTGAAGTACAAGATCTGAGTACTTCTACTTTTACTGAAGTACAAGCTCTGAGTACTCCTACTTTTACTGAAGTACAAGATCTGAGTACTCCTACTTTTACTGAAGTACAAGATCTGAGTACTTCTACTTTTACTCAAGTACAAGCTCTGAGTACTCCTACTTTTACTGAAGTACAAGATCTGAGTAGGCTACTTCTACTTTTTAAAGATTTTCGCAAAATAGTCCAAATTCAAAACACTTAAAACACAGAGCAGAATAAACAACGAAACAAACATACAGCTCGCCCTTTGATTCATTTGGCTCCTCTAACAACAACCTCTTCATCCTCAGCTTCACAGGTTCATCCTCAAGTTGTAAAAACCCTCTTTATCTTTGTTACTCACACGAAGGCGTGGTAGAGCAGCGCCCAGCCTCTCGGCCTCTCCAGCGCGGCGTACAGCAGGGTCTGGATCTTCCTCCTCCGGATGTTAGTCCTCTTGGCCGGCCGGCTGTAGTTCAGCGGGGTTTTAGCCAGCAGTCCGACACCGATTCCCGGCTGAAATCCCCGCTCCTTTCCGGTAGAAGAACCGGCCACCAGGAGCCCATCCCGGTCCAAAGTATCCCCGGGAGGAGCGTCGCTTTTCGGCTTCTTTTTCTCCTCAGAGCCGCCGTTTGTCCTGGACCGGAGCCCCATGGTCAGTGCACGAGGACCGGGAGGGGCAGCATGCCATGGTCCGCGCGAGGGATCCGGAGACACACACACATACACACACACACCTTCCTCAGGTCATGTAAGGATGTGGTGGAGCTCAGCACACTGACTGGAGAAGAGAGAGAAAGAGAAGGAGAGAGAAGGAGAGAGAAAGAGAGAAAGGGGGAGGAGGATGGATGGAGGGAGAGAGAGAGACGGAGAGAGAGAGAAAGAGAGAGAGATTGATTTTTATAAAACACTTTTATTTAGATTGTTCAACAACAATGAGCTTATTTAGCTAGACATTGAGAGAAGATTTTTATTTTTTAGACTGTTTTTTTTAGAGTTAAACCCGAGCTCCCCCCCCCCCCCCCCCACACACACACACACCCACAGAGCACACAGTAGTGAAACACCACCGGTTTAAAAACTCTTCATATTTCTCATCAGATAGTGAACTCTAAAATCTACACTCACTCTTGCTTTTACCAAAGATAAAAACATGTTAGACAGTGAGAGAGATGCATAAAGAAAGAGGGGGATAGAGAGAGAGAGAGAGAGAGAGAGAGAGAGAGAGAGAGAGAGAGAGAGAGAGAGAGAGAGAGAGAGGGAGAGAGATACAGAGACCGAGAGAGAGAGAGAGAGAGGGAGAGAGATGCTTTATTTTGGGAAACCATCGGAATCTGGTGCGTGTTTTGGAGCACACACGGTGCGTAAAAGCCGCAGCAGCATTAAAGAAAACACACAATCCACGCCCTGATTCTAAAACCACTGCATAAATAAAACACAGGAGACACAAAGTGGTTATAAACTCACAAATATACGCTCCTACTGTTGCATTGTGGGAACATTTCAGTGGATAAAGAGGCGATAAAACACCTGTCAATCAATAAATCAATTAATAATCCCCCAAAAAGGGGCTTTTCAACTCACCTCCTCTCCAAACACACACACACACACACACACACACACACACACACACACACACACACACACACACACACACACACACACACTCAGAGGCGAGACAAAGAGCATTCATCGCTCTGCCTCCCCTCACATACACACACGCAGTGCACACACACACACACTCATATCGAGGAACCAGCTTCCCTGCACCGACTCTTACCGGCAGCTCTCCCCCGGGCATGGCTCCATTTTCCTCCATGCACCCGCAGAGGGACCGGACATAGGGGGGGGGGGGGGGGGGGGGGGGGGGGAGATAGATTAAAATAAAGAAAAAGAGAGAGAGAGAGAAAGAGAGAGAGGTTTTCATCAGCAACCTAGACGCTACGTGCCCGCGCACACTCACGCCCGTGCACGCGGATAGACACCTTGCTGACGTGTTTTCACGCGGGATGAAAACACGCGTGTAAACAGATGTAGGGAGGCGCGGGCACGAGGGTGTAATATGCACCGTCATGCACACGCGTACGCGCCTGTGTCAAGTGCATATGAAGAGAGAGAGAGAGAGAGACACACACACATGCATACACACACACACACACACACACACACACACACACACACTCACACACACACACACACACACACACACACACACACACTCACACACACACACACACACACACTCACACACACACACAGTCGTTATCAGAGATGGAAACTACAATTGAAAAATACTCTACTACAGTAAATTAGAGTTAAGGATATATAAGAAAGCCTTAAGGAAAATATTATAATATATAAACACACACACACACACATACACACACACACACACACACACACACACACACACACACACACACACACACACACACACTCTTACTATACTTCAGTAACAGTAAAGGTACAAGAATCACAAATATTCTACTATAGTGTTACCATAACTAAAAGTAAATCATTAGAAATAAATATAGCCTTAAAGTAAAGTGTTACACTGTCCCAGAAATAATTGTAATAAACTATATTTTTGACATTTTAAGACCTTATAATGTCAAAAATATGAGAATATAGTATCATAAGAATGCATGCACACCATCACACTTCAATAAACGATCACTCAAGATCTGAGCCTAAAGCTCCACCTGCTGCAGCATGGGTTTAAAGCTGCACTTACTAAAAGACTGTAGAATATAAACAGCTGCTAAACAACAACAACAACAACAACACCAACAATATAACTACTTAAGAAATCATTAAAAAAACGTAACATATGAGTTAGCCCTTTTCTTAAAGGTGTTATACTCTAAAGTTGACCTGAGCTGCTCCAGCTGCAGACAGCTACTTCCGCTGACGCCGAAAAACACGTGTAGTGACGTCATCAATGGGTTAAAGGTTACGCAACTGAAATAGATGGGGATTGTTGGGGGGGTGGGGGGGTTATTAATGATCCTTAATTAGGAAAATAATGAATATGTCAGGCACAAACAGGGGAGCTGATGAAACAACAAGTATGACAACACTTTTATCAAATTTGACTCTTTCAATATTTGAAACACTTTCCGTTAAATATAGATTACATTTATCAGCGGTGGGAAGTAACCATGTACATTTAAGTTACACTTTAATGCATCAATAATTATAATCAAAACACTTCTCCCACCTGTATTTAGTTATCCTGCAGTGTCTTAAAGTGGACCTATCATGCTATATTTGAATAATATAGTGTAGGACCATACCTATATAAGGCATATTTATACTTTTTTTTTTTCAAAATACCAAACAGATCATGCATTTTAGCCATGCCTCATTTCGCTCAATTTGACATTTCTAGCTCTGTTTTAGCAAGGGCTGATTCTGTGAGAACAGCACCATCTACAGGCCTGGCATATGTACTACAGCGTCTCCAGCACTTTCGAACGGCAATGGCCGTGGCTGTCTCCTCCTGATTGGTGGAGTTGGCCCAATAGCCGTAGCGCCACCGTCCTGACGTCAGGACAGTGTTCAAATCTGGATCAGTTTTTATCAGATCCGTTGCAGCCCCTTTTTTAGAGATTTGGGTATGGAGGAAAATAGAGAGGGTTGTGTTTTCTGACACTTGGTGAGTTCCCTGGAACACCGGGGACACATATTCATGTAGAAAAGACGTACACAAGTGCATTTTGCATGATAGGTCCCCTTTAAATACACCGAAGACATAGCATACATTGGATGAGATGCACATGTGCACAATCACTAACTGAACTAAACCAAACACAGACTTAATTTAGAGGAAACACACTCTTTATCCGACCTCAGAACACTCTAAGAGCGATCTAGAAATTGATTAATTGCGTGTCTCGTTAGTGTTTCCACTTAATCGTTGAACGTCGGAGGATTTTACTCATTTTGTTGGGAGACGGGCAGAGGGAATCTCTAATTGAAAAATCAATAATTTAACTCTTCGGGCTTCACCGGACTTTCTGATGAATCCCTGCTTACGCTGTTTCTTTTTCAAAGCTTCCAACTCCGTGACATCTCCTCCTGAAGTCTAAACTTTTAAGAGCAAAGTGAATGTCCTGACACGACTTCATTTTCTCTGACTATTTACATTTTTAAGGCGGTCTTTTTGGGCTCGCCATCTTCTAATGTCACACTCAGTAACTCCATATTTCTTTGCTGCTCGACAGATGTTTGATGACTTCGTTGATCACCATTATCTTAAAATGGGCATCGTAACTTCTCCTCTCTTGTTTATTACCTTGTCTACTTTAGATCCACTTTGTTGGAGTTGGTCTCTGTGTCTCTCCATCTCTCTCTCTCCTGTTGAACTGTTACTTTAAGACGGTGTCTCTCTTTGGGAAACACTCGTTTGAACAATCAATCTGTTGTTGTGACTGTGTAATTACATCGAACAGTCTAGACCCCGAATATAAGACGACCCCTCTTTTTCAGATTTCTCTAGGAAACAAAACCTGTCTTATATTCGGGTCGATACGGTAAACAAAGGAGTCCAATGGAGGCGTTTCGAGGCAGGTGTGCAACTCCCTCTGGAGGGAACATGGGGATTTTAGCCTTTGCAGACCATTTACATGCACTAAAAGCTATAGACCTACAGGAGAGGGAAACCCACAGCAGAACCTCTTTATTTCTCTCTCCTTAGGGTCTGGGTACCTCCTGCAGTACAGTGAGGTGGGAAGTAGTGGAGTACACATTTGTTACTGCACTTAAGTACATGTTTCTGGTATCAGTACTTTACTCCACTACTTATTTTTCTGACGACTTTTTACTTTGACTTCTTCCATTTTGAACCCAAATACCTGTACTTTCTACTTCTTACATTTTGAACCCAAATACCTGTACTTTCTACTTCTTACATGTTGAACCCAAATACCTGTACTTTCTACTTCTTACATGTTGAACCCAAATACCTGTACTTTCTACTTCTTACATGTTGAACCCAAATACCTGTACTTTCTACTTCTCACATGTTGAACACAAATACCTGTACTTTCTACTTCTTACATTTTGAACCCAAATACCTGTACTTTCTACTTCTTACATTTTGAACCCAAATACCTGTACTTTCTACTTCTTACATGTTGAACCCAAATACCTGTACTTTCTACTTCTTACATGTTGAACCCAAATACCTGTACTTTCTACTTCTTACATGTTGAACACAAATACCTGTACTTCTACTTCTTACATGTTGAACACAAATACCTGTACTTTCTACTTCTTACATGTTGAACACAAATACCTGTACTTTCTACTTCTTACATGTTGAACACAAATACCTGTACTTTCTACTTCTTACATGTTGAACACAAATACCTGTACTTTCTACTTCTTACATGTTGAACTCAAATACCTGTACTTTCTACTTCTTACATGTTGAACACAAATACCTGTACTTTCTACTTCTTACATGTTGAACACAAATACCTGTACTTTCTACTTCTTACATGTTGAACCCAAATACCTGTACTTTCTACTTCTTACATGTTGAACTCAAATACCTGTACTTTCTACTTCTTACATGTTGAACACAAATACCTGTACTTTCTACTTCTTACATGTTGAACACAAATACCTGTACTTTCTACTTCTTACATGTTGAACACAAATACCTGTACTTTCTACTTCTTACATGTTGAACACAAATACCTGTACTTTCTACTTCTTACATGTTGAACTCAAATACCTGTACTTTCTACTTCTTACATGTGAACACAAATACTGTACTTCTACTCTTACATGTTGAACACAAATAACCTGTACTTTCTACTTCTTACATGTTGAACCCAAATACCTGTACTTTCTACTTCTTACATGTTGAACACAAATACCTGTACTTTCTACTTCTTACATGTTGAACACAAATACCTGTACTTTCTACTTCTTACATGTTGAACTCAAATACCTGTACTTTCTACTTCTCACATGTTGAACCCAAATACCTGTACTTTCTACTTCTTACATGTTGAACACAAATACCTGTACTTTCTACTTCTTACATGTTGAACTCAAATACCTGTACTTTCTACTTCTCACATGTTGAACACAAATACCTGTACTTTCTACTTCTCACATGTTGAACACAAATACCTGTACTTTCTACTTCTTACATGTTGAACTCAAATACCTGTACTTTCTACTTCTCACATGTTGAACCCAAATACCTGTACTTTCTACTTCTTACATGTTGAACACAAATACCTGTACTTTCTACTTCTTACATGTTGAACTCAAATACCTGTACTTTCTACTTCTCACATGTTGAACACAAATACCTGAACTTTCTACTTCTTACATGTTGAACACAAATACCTGTACTTTCTACTTCTTACATGTTGAACCCAAATACCTGTACTTTCTACTTCTCACATGTTGAACACAAATACCTGTACTTTCTACTTCTTACATGTTGAACACAAATACCTGTACTTTCTACTTCTTACATGTTGAACACAAATACCTGTACTTTCTACTTCTTACATGTTGAACCCCAATACCTGTACTTTCTACTTCTTACATGTTGAACACAAATACCTGTACTTTCTACTTCTTACATGTTGAACCCCAATACCTGTACTTTCTACTTCTTACATGTTGAACACAAATACCTGTACTTTCTACTTCTTACATGTTGAACCCCAATACCTGTACTTTCTACTTCTTACATGTTGAACCCAAATACCTGTACTTTCTACTTCTCACATTTTCCAAACAGGCTGGTTCCTTTAGTTTGAATGTGTGTTTGGTGGCGTGATCATTATTATTTAGAGTCATTGCGTGCCTATTGATTTGAACACGATCCGTGTATCCATCATTTCCTGGTCTTCTCTAAAGAAGAGGGACCAATGAAAACGTTGTCATGTTGCCGTTGTTCAGCATGGAAACATTCATTAGCTAACAATGACATTATTGTTCTATTAATATAAAGGGAGGTCAGGTACTCTTTAAAACAGCTGCTAGTTATGGGTACTTTTTACTGAAGTACATTTCAAAGCCCTCTTTACTTTGACTTGAGTAAAGAAGTTTAGTCAGTACTTCTACTTTTACCAGAGTATTTTTAAACACGAGTATCTGTACTTCTACTTGAGTAAAGGATGTGTACTTGTACCCTCTCTTCCTCCAGTACATTGAGGTGTTCAGCAGCAGATTGATGGACCTCTGCAGAACACTTAAAGCTCTCTCTGTCGATATGTGGATGTAAAGTGATTTGTGACGGAAGAGACTCGGATCAATAACCCGAGTCCAGGAATGAAACCAGATTCATCTTCCTGTAATGAGACGAGCCTCAGAGACTCTGGTTCAAATCCCGTTTCAAATCCCGTTTCAACACCAGGGTCACAGGTTCAAATCCTGCTACATATAGCACGTATTTATCTATACATATTCATCTTTCTTATATATGAATAAAGGGATAATGTACAATCCTGCTTATTACTTCCTGTCTGTCTTCTTCTGCTGTTCCCTTTAGTGTTTACTTCCTGTCTGTCTTCTTCTGCTGTTCCCTTTAGTGTGTACTTCCTGTCTGTCTTCTTCTGCTGTTCCCTTTAGTGTTTACTTCCTGTCTTGGCTCCTCTTTTCCTTTCTCTCTCTTGATCCTCCTTAGCAGCAGTGTGTTATCGAGTATTAACGACCTCTGAAATGTCCAACTCGACCAATCAGAATCGAGTATTCATCTCAGCCATGTAATAACTAAAACAATTGTTCAATAGATTATAGCAATTATAGCAATTACCCTATTCGGGATCTAAAAAGTGCATTTGATCTAATGTAGTTTAATCTAATCTGCTCACATTACAGTGGTCAGTTCTCTGTATCTAGGGGTTTATAGAAAGGCACTTTTTCACATCAACATACAGGCAGTTTTTACCCAGAGTAAACCCAGAGTCTGAGCACAAGGTCACCGACGAAGCAGAAAAACCATCTCTCTTCTGCTCCGACTCTCCAAACTCAACAGCATCCCATTTAGTCGATTCTGATTAAGAGAATAAACGACCCTGTGTTGCAGGACGCCGCCTATCAGCTGAGTTGTGACTGTTTGTCTCCACACACACACACACACACACACACACACACACACACACACACACACACACACACACACACACACACACACACAGTAAATCATGTCGAGGTTAAAGAAGGAGGCGGCGTCAAAACACGGAGACACACCTGAGAGGTCTCTGTGTTTATGAGACAGGGACTAGTTCAGATCTGATCCACGCTTTAGATATCAAGGTTATATGGTACACACTGAGGTGTTTATCTAAATTAAAACTGAAGTTAAACATGGTTAGGGTAAGATCTTAGGTTGAGGTGAAACACAGGAAAGATGATAAGAAGAAGCTAACCTATTAGCAACAGTATTGGCTTGATTTGTGATATTTCTTAATCGCCATTTCCTCCACTTTTCCCTCTTTTTCAAGTACATTTGTAACAAGGATTAATTAAATCTCAAAGTAACGATCAAATGTTTCGCTCATACAAAGTTTTCTGTCATCTAATTTGAGTTGTGCGTGCATGAGAGAGTGCATGTTTATTGGAGTCAGGGATTAGTTTAGTTCAGATCTGATCCAAGTTTTAGATATCAAAGTTATAGGGTACAGAATGAGGTGTTTATCTAAACTAAAGCTAAACATGGTTATGGTGTGAAACAATGTTAGGTTGAGGCACAACACAGACAAGATTATGAGCCTGTGTTACGTGCCGTGTTGTGTTTGTGTCTCTCTCCCTCTCCCCCTGATTGTCTCCCTCCAGGTGCAGCCTCTCCCTCAGGTGCTCCCAATCCCCAATCAGGGCCTCCATAAAGGACCTGAGGAAGGCTGCAGTCGCTGGCCGTTTTTCATTGTCGAGTAGAGCTGCTGCAGAGCCACTATTTCAAGTATACTACGTCATCGAGTGGCGCAGGATGCTGGGCATTTAACATGCATTTAAGCCACTCGATGACGTAGTATACTTGAAATAGTGGCTCTGCAGCAGCTCTACTCGACATTGAGAAACGGCCACTCTCTCCTTCTCCTCTGGCTGCATGTGTGGTGTCTCTGTCTCTGTCTCTGTCTCTGTGGGAGGCCTGCTAGTTTAACCTGTGTTTTGTTAATTGTTAGATGTGCTCCAGTGTATCTTTGTGTATTGTTGAATTTAGTCACTTTCTTTTAGGAGAAAGATGTTCTTAGTTTACTTTGTGAATTGGCTGGTGGTGAGCCCTCTTTACTTTTTGATTATTAAACATCGCCTTGTGGCTTCAGCAGTCAGTTTCCTCTCTTTTTCCTCTCTCCCGGTTATTTTATATTGTGTCACTTCCCTTTGTACTCCTAGTCCAGGAGGGAACGTAACAGCCTGGAACTCAAGCTAACCTTTTAGCAACATTTTCCATCGCTGAAATGCAAACAACAGCATTGACTTTATTTACGATGTGTTTTTGACATTTCCTCCTCTTCTCACTCTTTTCCTTTTGTAACATGGATTCATTAAATCTCAAAGTTAAAGGTAAGAAGGATATCCTTTGACTTTTGACAGGTGAGAGTTCCCTGTTTGTCTGGTTTCCTGAGGAGTGTTAGTCAGACTTCCAGCTGCTGAATAATTGAAGGCGGTGGTTTTATATCTGCATGATGTGGCCGACTCTCTGAAGCATGTTTTATTCACGGCTTCATCCAACTTTCATAACTCGAGGTGGAAAACACACAAAGGAGGCGACCACAGTTAAAGCTACGCAGACCGTGATGAAGGGAAGAAGAAGAAATCACTACTTCCATTCACCCGGGAAGATTTGCTGAGCACAGATGCTTTTCCTCTGAAAGAAATGATCTTGTTGATAGTTTTCTATATTATAGCAGTATTCAAGCGTAGAAAGATGTGGTCTGTAATTCAGTATTTCAGCTTCACAGATGTTCCTGATCTCGACGTCGAGGAGAAGAGATTCAGTTTCCAGAAACAACAAGACGAGCAGAAAAATAATCCCTGAATCAGCGCTTCTGTCCAGCGTCTTGAGACGGACGTGTTTCCTGTTACATGAAGAGTCCTCAGCACTTTCCCTCAGAGGAAGCCCAATAAACATGATCCTGAACACGAGACCTCCGCCACCACAGAGACACCAAAACCTGCTGAGGAAGCATTTAGCAGAATAACATATATAGAGGAGACCAACACTGAGAGGAGAGGATACTGGTCCAGAAAAACAGTCACGTTTAGCTTCTTAAAGCATCTCACTGTACTCTAAATGTTTATCAGACGTTTATCAGACATATTTACCACAACAGATGGTGGAGACCAAAACCAGAGCTCAAATAGAGAATATTGGTCCACAAAAACTCAATAACCGATAAGAAATAAGTCAAATTGTTGCCTCTTTTAGCATCTTAAAGCTTCTCACTATACTGTAAATATTTATCAGACAGACATCAGACAGACATATTTACCTCAGGAGATGGTGGAGATCAAAACTGGAGCAAAAAGAGAGAATACAGGTCCACAAAAACTCTACAACTGCTGAAAAGTAGTCACATTTTAGCCTCTTATAGCAAAACCTTATTGTATACCAAGTGCTCACAAGCTGACAGCAGACAGACAGGAACGCAGCGTCCACACGGCGGCGTGCGCTGAAGCTTGCCGACGGGCCGCGTGTCTGAAACTCGACCAACAACCAATGACATGAATCTCCCGCCCCGGACAGACTGGGGGTGTTTCTCAATCGCGAGTAAAGCTGCTTCAGAGCCACTATTTCAAGCATACTACGTCATCGAGTGCCGCCGAAGTGCTGTTCCAATCTCCAGCATACTTGGAAATCTACCGAGCCCGGCGTACTCCGTTTGGAGAAATATCGAGGCTGCACATGTGTGGACTCCGCGGTCTTAAAATCCCCACAATGCTTTGCGCACGGACCAATTTCCCCAAATCTGTGGCGGAAGATGTAAGGCGGGGCCTCTCATATGACGCACACCTGCACACTTGCTAGCCTGTTCCACTCTTTGTTTTCCGAATGCCAGGAAGTATTCTTGACTCGCTTCTGAAGCAAGATGCTCGGCAGACATGTGCTACCAAGCAAGCGTACTCGTGATTGAGAAACACCCAGACAGTAACGCAGCGTCCACAAGGCGGCGTGCGCTGAAGTTTGCCGTTGGGCGTGTCTGAAACTCGACCAACAACCAATGACATGAATCTCCCGCCCCGGACACACAAGCACGCGGTTTGATTGGCTAGAGCTTGTACTGGCATAAGATTCGATTGGCTGACGCTTCCGTCGAAGCTTCAAAAGTTGAACATTGCTCAACTTTTGAAGTGAGCAACGCGAGCAAAGTGAAGCGACGGAACCACAATGCAGTTCGGCAAAGCGTGACGTCACCCCATTCAAAGTGAATGGGAAGAAGCGCTGAAGCTTCAACGCACGCCGCCGTGTGGACGGGCCGTAAGAGACGAGCTGCTGAACATAGCAGATTAAAAAACAGGTATCTAATTAAGGTTCAAGGTTCAAGGTTAGTTTATTTGTATAGCACAAAGATTAGAAGAGTCAAACAAACAGGTTATTGTTGATTTACTTTAAAGTATGTTAAATATGTTTACCTCTGTTTGCTAAGGGCTGTTTTGTGTGTGTGTGTGTGTGTGTGTGTGTGTGTGCTAACCTTCAGAGGATGCACACGTGAGGCCGTTGTGAGACTCTGGAGACGCTCGCTGACTTAAAGCCTTCATGAATCAAGCTTTTCTTGCGTCTGCGGATGAAAAATGAGTCCAGCTGTCGGCCTGACACTCTCCAGAAACAACCATTCAGCATAAATGCTCAAATAAACGTATCAATCTCACACATCGGCATAAATCACTGTGTGACCTCCGGATGGAGAGCAGGTATCACAGCAGGGGGCCTGTCAGTGTAACTGTGATGAAACCAGGAAGTAGACAGCACCAAGGTGAACCTGAAGGCCTGCTGAGAGGCTTCTCTGTGGGTAAAGTCATCAGCCCGGGTGGTCACCTTTAAATCAAGACTCCTGAGAACAACAATAGTTAAAAGTGCCAAAACGCCACTATGAGACAAAACGCAAAGTGTTTGACCAAACATTCCCTCTCAAGTCAGAACTGAGGTCACAAAAAATAAGCAGTCTCAGAGCCCGATATGATCAGTCCACCAGGATCAAAATTAAAACTAAATATGGTTCCAGGGCAGGCTAACCGAGGCTAACCAATGAGCACCTGTATGTGTGTATGAGAATGGCCCTGACACCATTTCAGCCCAGATCTAAACTCCTGGCAGGACAAGCTCCAGCTCAATTCTCGCACTGAATTAAAACAAAGTGAGTGAGGGACTGCAATATAAGAGGGAAAGAAAGAGAAACTTTAAAACGGTTCAATTGTTATGATGTGTAAAGACTGATATGTTCTATAATCGTCTGAAACTGTTAAGTCATGATGTGAAACGGTTAACAAAGAAAAAGGAAACTCAAGCTGCTGCTACACTTTATCTAATTTATCTAAAATTAAGCACTTTTAAGATGCACATATTTTCAAAAGCTATTTTATTTATTTTCTCTATTTTATTTGTAAATGCAGCCCGAGAGGAACATTACACATATCCACAGTATTATCTGTATAGTTCAATGTTCATTGACAATAAATATTGTTGTTTATGAATTGTACTTTCTTTATTTGATTGGCAGTCGGTTGTTGATTACATGCAGACGTTGATAAAGCTACAGGCTACTTCAATATATATCACACTAATTCATAAAGCAACTTAGACATTTTGATGTTCCGGACCTTTGCATGGGGACATTTTCTCTAACTGGACCTCGTTGAATTTTAGTTGAATACCCCTGATATACAAGAATCCAAAAAATAACAAAAGAAAGATAGAAAATGGTTTTACAAAGACACAAGGTCAAAGTACAAAAGCAACAGGTTCACAAGTGAACCCCCTAGAGCCGTCTGAAAGAGCCCAGGTCCAAGAGTCAAGAGTCAAGAGTCAAGAGCCAGAATCAAGCCTCAAACAAAAGTCCCCCCAAGCTCTCAAAGAACTCGTTTCTCTTCACTCATCATCTTTTATGGGGTCCTTCTCAGGTCGACTATTTTCATTTCCTCGCTCCTCGGTCTCTGTATCACCGGAAGTTGATTTGTCTGCGCCATCTTGAGTAGCGTCCCAATGGCCTTATTTTTGCCGGAGGAGCGAGGAGCGAGGAGCGATAATGAAGGAGCTATAATCGAGGAGCCACCAGACCATCCTCCGATGAAATCCTCAGATACTCGCCCCGCCCCCTTACTGTGTATCGCTCACTGATTGGACGATGCAGCGCATGCACTGATCTGATGCTTCTTGACATGAGAGCAGTTTCCCAGCGGAGTGAAGAAAACACATGAAACTCACGGGACTCACTCCTCAGTTCATACTGTGTTTTGTTTCAATGAATGCATCATTTAGTTACAAATATGTGATATATCTGAACAACAAAGTGGTCAAAAATCATTTTATTCATTTATTGGAAACATTTTCATGATCGCTTTTTTCGTTTTACAATTTCATTTATTGTCATTTCCATTCAGTCAGTCATTAAGTGCTATTTAACATGTTAATGTGCTACATATCCACACAAACAAACTAAGTGTGCAATCCAATGAATGTTAATCTAACTGGGTTTTGATAGATAACATATCTCTTTTTCTTCTCTGAATTATTTTATTTCTATTGTGCACTCTAATCAATATTAATCTAACTATTGTTCGTTTATACATTTTAAGAATGGCGTTTATCTTTTTTGAGAATGAGTTCTTATTTGATTTGATTTATTTGGGTCTACAACAGATGATACAAATGTTTGTGTCAGTAAGTAGGCTTGTTTGAGACGAGCTGCGGCTCGCCTCGAAAGTAGACGAGAATAGCCGATCGCAGCCGGGGGAGGTCTCAAAAAGCTCGCCTGAAGTCGGACAGCTCGGAGTCGGCTTCTTCTTCTTCTTCTTCTTCTTCTTCTTCTTCTTCTTCTTCTTCTTCTCTCGGTTTTTTGGCGGATTTCAAACAACTTTAAGGTGCATACTGCCACCTCCGGAGTCGGCTTGACTCGGTTTGCATTTATAAATGCACACGGCATCTATTGCACGTCTGTCCGTCCTGGGAGAGGGATCCCTCCTCTGTTGCTCTCCCTGAGGTTTCTCCCATGTTCCTTTAAACTGTGGGTTTTTCTCTGGAAGATTTTCCTTGTATGATGTGAAACGTAAGGACAGAGGGTGTCGTATTGTCATACTGATATTCTGTACAAACTGTGAAGTCCACTGAGACAAATGTAACATTTGTGATATTGGGCTATATAAATAAACATTGATTGATTGATTGATAAAGAATGGACAAATGTGTTTAATCGTTAATGTCAGATATGTACTAAGTAAATACATTTGTTCCTGCTCAAGATTAGATTCAACTTTATTGTTATTGCACAGATTACAGGTACTGAGACAACGAAATGCAGTTTAGCTTCTAACCAGGAGTGCATAAAGCAGTAAAGTGAAAAGTAATGTACACAATCTACAGAATAAAATATAGAATGAATTGAATGATGAATAAACAGTGAGGGGTATGAATACACTATATATACAGTAGCCTAGCCTAGTATGAACAGTGTGTTGTATGAATATGCTAAGATATATAAAGTATGACAACGGTAAGCAGTGCAAGTATAGTATACAAATATATAGATATTAATTTAATGATGATAAACATTGTGGAACAATGATGAAAAATGTGAATGGAAGTGGCGACGTAAAACTGACACAAAACAACAACACACTTTTGCCGAGCCAATGGAGAGTTTCATCTCCAGCACGGGGCAAAACCCACCAATGAGCGCTCAGCTCGAGATACCAGCGAGTCGTTTCCATGGATGTATAATAAGAACTGGATACAGCGTGGGAGGCGGGGCCTCATTCATTCCTATGAGAGTTGCTCATTCGCGCATGATGATAAAATGGCCCAACTTTTGAGAGAGCGAAACGTCACAGATTACCCGGCATGCCTGAGAAGTACCCGTATGTGCGCTCATAGCGCATGCGCAACTTTAACCATGCCCCCCAAAATGCTCGTTCACATCAAGCACGTCAATTTGCGTACACGTAACAGCACCGCACGTTCATGACAGCATGGTAATGTTTGTTATGATAGATTTGATATTAACGAGGCGGCAGTTAGCAGCTAGCGGTTAGCTAGTAATTATGCTAATTTACACATCAATCGTTATGTACTTTTATATTACGCTGTAACAGGATCTAGTGATATCCAAGCAACAGAGCTTCATTTAGCATGAAAGAATTATTGCACTGTATATATATATATATATATATATATATATACACACAGTGCAATAAGCTTCTTAGTGCAATAAGAAGCTACAGGGACGTTAATCTACGTCGGTAATATTAACTTTATTTAATACAACATTTACGGTACAAGATTTAATCATACAGCCCATGTAGTATAATATTTTACAAATGATGAAATACAGCAAACATGTGCAATATATCCATTATTACAGCTCCGTGGGCTGGCAGTAAGGCGATATGGGTCCGTTCTTATTGTACATCCATGGGTAAAGATAAACGCATGTACTAGTGCTGAACACGTAACATGAACGTGCCGGGCGGCGCGGTCCCGTGGGTTAGATGCGCGTTCATAATGCAGAGGGAAATAACTCTCAGAATAACGTTATTAGCACATTTTACAACTTGAGGAACGAATGTTTTTAATAAGGGCTATACAAGTGTTCATACTGGGTAGTTTATTTAGTTTAAAAAAAATTATCCAACGATTTACAGACCACTCTTTCCCCATGTAAGTCAATGGGAAAAAGTGTTTCCGGGCCTGGCAACCAAAAGGAAGTGTAGTACCGCCGTTTGGCCAGCACGAATATTTTCATCAGAGTCCGGCGCACTTCCTGGGGGCTTGGTCGTTTCCCATCAAGCATTTCGCTTCCGCAGCCCGGGGAGAGAAACTGCGCCGCCTCGCCGCGCCTCGCTCTCAAGTCTGCGGGCGTCTTTGTCCCGCGAGATTTCAACGTCTCATGTAGGCGAGCCTCCTGAGCAAGTCGGACAAAATGACTAACCATCATGCAACGCACGAGCAAGACGTTGATCGCAATTGCGCAGGTCTGCGCAGGTCTCGCTTGTCTCAAACAAGCCTATAGTCTCTCCCCTCCTCCCTCTCTGCATCAGGTGCTTTCCCCTCTTCTATCTTTGAGAGAGAAGGAGGTCACACAGGTTCAACTCTTACTTAATGAATCAATTACAAATGTAAAGTTAAAATGTAAACAAATGAAGACTTATAGTCAGTGGCGGCGCCAGGGTATGGCTGGTGTAGGCTACAGCCATACCAAGAAATGGCTTAGCCCCACCTTAGCCCCACCATGAAAAGTGATGCAAATTCAATTAAATAATAAGCGAAATGCTAAATGTTGAGAACACGGATTGCGAAAATATACGGGTCGTGTCCACAGCACACAAACTGATCCTGCTGTAACAACAAGTGCACGTTACTGATGCAATATGGTTGAGACCATTCGGGCTTATGCTATAAGAGGGGTGCAAGGAATAGTCTAAGTAGTGGGGGAGTTTTATACACTAAAGGTGTGGAAATTCTCAGCGCGGCCGCGGTCAGATCAAAATGCCTCCGAATGCAATTTGAATAGACCTACAGCCAATCAGAGCAACGAAACGTTGGATCTGCGTCATGCCTTATTGATTGAGATCAATCGAAACCGCCATTCAGTATCCCCATTGGATCTTCAACGTGTACTATCATACGTCACGTTCACAGTGATCCCTTTTTATTTACTACAAGACAAATGTGCCGTTTTATTGCATACAGTTCCATTTTGATTGAGACAGGGAAATAATCTAAACCTCCCGCGTGGCGTTTCACTGTCAAGGGGGCGATATAGCGTGTATGTAATTATATTGCAAATACTGACTTGAGCACCACCACTGTATGGGTTAGCCCTACCATAGATTACCCAACAAAAATGCTCTGGCGCCGCCACTGCTTATAGTAATGATATGCAATTTTAACAAAAGGGAATATGAACATTTTTATGAAAGCAAAACATGTTTAGAATTGAGTTTTTCTTTTAACTTCAAAATGTAACAAATATGCAAACTTTATACTTTAATTTATGAACAGAAACAAACTTAACACAACTGTCTCTATTGTCTCTAAGATGTGTTGCTCCTGGATGTTGGACCTAAAACCATCAAGTCTGTACACAGTTCACTCTCATCCTGTGTGCATTGTTGTCCTCAATCGTTGTAACCGTTGTCAAGGTGTCAAGGTGTCAAGGTGTCAAGGTGTCAAGGTGTCAAAAACCACAACGCCTTCCTACAATTGTGATTGGAACTTTTATGCTTTGCTTGCACCTTCTAGAATGCATTATGTGCATAGGTCAAGAGTTCAGGATGTTCTGATAAGACATTATTGAGACATACATCCTTTCCATCAAACCAATTTACAGTCAATTTAGCATTTTGTATCAATGGTAAGCTTAATAGAGGGAGGTGAGGTAAAAGTGAGGTCTGTCACGGCCACTTAAACAGCAGATCTGTCAACAGTAGAATATTGTTCTAAAGTCCAAGATGAATCTTGATTGGGCCAAATTGGACCCCGAGTCACCCACAACAATTCTGCTGGGTCTCCCCAGACCCCAACACCAAATTATACACTTTTATAACTAAATGACTAAAATGGTCAAAATCAGTTTTGTAGCTGTTGTGGAGGATATCATGAAGCCTCGTTCTGATAAAAAAACAAGAGCGTAGTTATTATATAATTTTAACTTGAAACGCGTCACGGGAGACCCGAACACAAAATAAGGGTTAAGATAGACCCTAAAAATATATTTGTGATCCTTTATTAAACAACAGAAGCACATTACACACTCAATGTGAACTCAACAGTCTTTTATTTGTATTGATCACTAGATGTTTGTCTTTACACATTCATTTCTGTTCCAACCTTTTCATATTGAATTACACAATTCATTGCATACTGTACATACATTTTAACCTTTCATTTAACAAAAGCCAACATTGACATTACGCCTTCAGTTATTGCGGAAAGAAAAAGCTAAAAAGCCAAAGAAAAAGCATCCGTATAACATTTTAAAAGCATTAATTCATGATATAGAATCAAAGAACAAATGAGTTTACATTACATTAATATAGTTTAGAATGTTAACATCTTGCTTCTTGACGATCTGTCCCCCTGATAATATTTAATTAACTCACCACTGAAATATCTGATATTACTATAAATCACATCAAACAACAAAATCTAAAAGGGGACTTTGATGATCAACAAGGAGGTATTCCAGAGGGTCAGGCTGTATCATGGAGGAACAGAAAAGAAAGATCTAAACTTTTCTCTCATTCTCCTCCTCTCCTCCTCCTTTTCTCTTTTGCTAGCTTCTCTCAGCCTTTCCTCCTCTTCTCTCATTCTCCTCCTCTCCTCCTTTTCTCTTTTGCTAGCTTCTCTCAGCCTTTCCTCCTCTTCTCTCCTTCTCCTCCTCTCCTCCATTTCTCTTCTCTGAGCTTTTCTCAGCCTTTCCTCATCTTCTCTCATTCTCCTCCTCTCCTCCTCCATTTCTCTTTTGCTAGCTTCTCTCAGCCTTTCCTCATCTTCTCTCATTCTCCTCCTCTCCTCCTCCATTTCTCTTTTGCTAGCTTTTAAATGCCTTTCTAACCTCTCACCTTCCTCTTTGACTTTTTTAAATGGTTCCTCATACTTTTTCTCTAATCTCTTTTCCATTTCCTCTTCTAGCTCCCTCTCTGCCTCCTGGAACATTTCACTGGTGTAATGGCTTCCTCCGTTCTTCTTTGTTATCTTTCTGATCTTGTCGAGCAGCTCTCTGACCTGAGAACGATCCTTCTCCTTATTATTGAAGACGTGGTACTGGCCGTCACATCTGTTCACAAGTTCCATCAGATCTTTGCTTTCCATCAAGAACTCTTCGATAGGTTCGTCTTCGAGCTGATCACCGTGGGTAAAGAGGACCATGCTGTATCTGTCTGCATCTTCTCCAAAGATTTCCTGAATCTTCTGAACTGTCTGCTTTTCTTCATCTGTGAATCTGCCCAGTCTGATGACGACCAGGAAGACATGGGGTCCAGGAGAAGCAAATTTAATGCTCATGCCAACATCTTCTCTGGTCTTGTTTTCATCAATCCTGGTGTCAAACAGACAAGGAGTGTTAATAACCATAACTCTTTGTCCATCAACTTCACCAAAGGCATTAGAACAGTTTACAGTCATGGAGAACTTTGATTCAAAGGACTTTTTTCCCAGAATGGTGTTTCCTGTGGCGCTCTTCCCAGCTCCGGTCTTCCCCACCAACACAATCCGGAGTACCTCGTTATCGTACGTGTTTGATTCTGATCGGTGGGCTGAAAAAAATGAAGAAATATTTAGCAATCTCTGTATTTATAAAATGGTTCAACTACCACATGAACAATGTTGACAGTGAGGGGGGGTGGGCTCAAGATGGTTTCATAATCTAGAATATGTCTAGGAGCTAAAGGTAGTGAGTCTGTCAATGTCAAGTGATGCACTTTGAAGGGACTTTGTCTTTTTTTTTACCGGAGCAAGAGAGAGGCACCATGATGAACACAAATACTGGAAATTAAAATCACACTAAATGTACCTCTTAATTGCGTACAACCTGAACTGAAATGGTGCAGCAGTGGCCTCTAGCTGTATGTTTATTTGAATAAGATTTTTTTTTTACAACATGTTTAGTTTCTATCTTTCATATTTCTACAAATTACCCCATTTTGGGCCTAAACAATCTTTGAAGGGTATAAGTTGCCTTTAGTTATAATCAGGAGCCCAAAGAAACTTCTGGCTACCCCTAAATATTCTTATTGTTCTTAATATGTTTCATGTAGTCTTGTGAAGAATGTAATACAAGCAAGAAAAAGCAGTGTCGCATTCTCAAAATCACCCAGGCTCTTAAAATGCTTTGAATTTAAGAAATATTAATTTTGTATTACAGTAACTGTTTTGATCTGTTCATTATTAGGAAATAGATGTGTGATCATGGACGGTGCCTCATATTGCGGAGGGAGCCGCTGCGACACAGAGGGCCTCATCAGATAACTTTGCGTGGGACCACAAGTTGGCCAGGGGCGGCCCTGCACTATCATCTCTTGGAGGTGATCGATCTCCTCCTCTTGACTCTCAATAAACTCCTGAACAGTCATCTTTTCTTTTGCAGCTTTATTGTACTTGACTTTAAGCTCTTCCAGAGTCTGGCTCTCTTTGACTTGAGGAATTACAGAATTGATCCTCTTACCTTTACTTTTGAGGTCACGTTTAGTTGTGCGGACATTAACAGCGATGCTTTCTTTGCTTCTTCCAGCTGCACCACAATCACACCTGACCCTGACAGCGTATTCTGTCTCTGGCTGAAGTTCTGAAATGATCGCCCTCTCAGCTCCAGCCATCATTTGCTCCCAGTGGAGATCTTCCTCTTTCACCTGTTGGTCTTGTTCGGCGTACTCCACGATGTAGCTCAAAACGTGGACATCTTGTCCGAGCTCAGCAGGTTTCTCCCAGCTGACTGATATCTCACCTGAGGTAGATTCAACGTGGAGTTTTCCAGGAGGGCTGCAGGGTAAGGTTTTAAAGGATCCACTGAGTTCATTGGCTGGCCCGGCACCTACTGGTGTCTCTGCCCTGCATCTGAACATGTACTCTGTGTTAGGACTCAGGTCGCTCACTGTGACTTCTTCAGCTTTGGATGCTGTCTTTGGTTTCCAGCCGTCCTCTCCACTGACACAGTACTCAACAGAGTAGGAGGTGATGTCCTCTGCTCCAAATCTGGGTGGAGAAATGTTCAGCGTCACACTGTTGTGGTTTATATCACTTCCTGTTACTGTTACAGGCTTTGAAGGCGGCTCAAAGTCCTCATTGACAGACAAGTCTGTATAAAGGTAGATGCTGGCACCTCTCTGTGTCTCGTTTGTTAAACCCACCGTCAGGAATGTGATGTTCTTGTTCTCCTTGTTGGCCTCTGCAAAATCACTGAAGAGCTTTGCTTTGTTTCTCAATGTTTCTGCTACTTTGTTTGTGAGGTACCACTGTTCCTTTTCTAAATCTGGAGTGTGTGGATCTTGAGCGTCGTCTGGTTTGGGTGTTTGTTGAAGGTAGTTTGATAAAGTTGAGAGGTACGGTTCATCACTTCCCAGCGAGGTGAAGACAAAACACACTGCGTGCTCTGCTTTGAGAATTTCTTCATGAAGATCATTTTCACGTGGAACGATCTGGGTGTTTTTCATCCTGTTGGTGTACGACTTTAAAATTGATATTTCTCTCTCCTTGCAGTCCATCCACTCGTTCAGGTCCTTGCTGTTGAAAGGAGAAGAACATGTCTTCCTCAGTTCCTCTGCGAGCACAGCTTCTTCTTCTCCTCCTCCTCGGATTGATGGAAGTTTCTTTGCCAGGGTTTGTTGGAATTCCAGTTTGAACTGAGAGCACTTCTGTTTAAAGGTTTTTAGTTTTTTTCCAATCTGTGGGAACTGCTGTGCAGTTTGGGTTCTCAGTGCATCATTGCACCTCATTTCCAGGTCACTGAAGTCCTCCAGGACACTCTGACATTCTTCAACTAATCCTATACTTATCTGATGGACAAGTTTAGCGGCAGTAGAATCTAAAAATGTCAGAGGTAACAGCCAGACCTTCACTGGTACTGCGTTTTCCCCGTTGGCTCCCAGCAGCTTTGGCAGACTTTGGTACACCTCTATTGCATCCTGAAAGGATGTCGGAGGTTTCTGAATCAAAAAGTCTCCAAAGAATCTGCAGGACAGTTTCTCAACATTTGCTTTGTCCTTGTCTTCCATTTTCAGCGAGCCTTCGCCCTCTATTGAAAGGGAGGGAATGTTCTTGATGATCACCTTCAAGTTGCCCTGAATGTCTTGATGGTTCTCGTTGACAGACACTTCACGGTCAAAGACAAAGAAGGCTTGAGCCCCATAAAGGATACCTGTGACTACATGTGTTGCTATTCCTTTTTCAAACACATACGGATGCTTAACATTGCCTCTTCCAAGCTGATCCATGGACAGTTCATGGAACTTTGTGGTAGCTTGGTAATTCAGTGTTACACTAGCATGATTTTTGGAAGTCTTACTATCGTTCAGGTATTTGGCTGATCCACCAACCTTTACCAGTCCACCCAAGAAACTTGCCTTCAGTGATGCTTCAACATTTAGTGCTGAAGATTTGTCCTCAATTGATTCAGATGCAACTATATTACAATCATTATAGCGCTGTGGTCTTTCTCCAACATCATTTTTAAGGTCCTTACGGTCCCACAAAGTCATTCCTGAAAAAGAAGAAGCAAAAATCAAGCTCCCACAACCAGAAACTACAAACTGACCTTATAGTTTAGTTGTCAGCAGTTTTATGATAGACATGTATAGTAGGGTCTCCAGCACAAAGAAACGGCCAGATGCTAATTTACATATGTTGGGATATTTGTAAAATTTGCATAAATTGTGTCCTTTGAAATTAATTGGATTATAGTTTGTGCAGACATTTGTAAAAGAAAATGACTTGGCCGATTAGAACAATTTGGGCTTTGGGGGTTATTAAAGATGCTGAGTCAATTTCTTACATTTTCAGAAGAAAAAAACGACCACTATGGCTACTGGCCACGCCCCTTTGGAGCGCCCGCATGCAAGCAGTGAGCTCTGTGAAGAGAAGGCTGTCTACCAGCAGATACTCAGCTAAATGCTGCCGTGATTAAACTCCATATCATGTTCCAAACCACATCAAGGATTATTTCTGAAACAGTATGGAGCTCAAACTCTTTCTCTCTCTCAGGTTTACCACAAGGTGAGTTCCTTTTTATTTCCTGCTTCTTTACACATACTCTCTCCAGTACAGGTTAGCTCTGAGTGTTAGCATGCTACCATATTACTTCCAGAACACGTCTCATTGTTTCTGACAGCAACGTTTCTGATTTGCCCGTGGGTGTAAAGCCCGCCCACATTTTAGTAATGTGGTCATGACGCAGCAAATCTGGATCAGCTCCGTTGTTCCCCCGTTTTTAGAGATGTGGGTACGGAGGAAAAGAGAGAAGGTTTTATTTTCTGACACTTTGTGAGTCTCCTGACACACCGGGGACACACCGGGGACACATGTTGATGTAGAACACAACAGGTGACCTTTAACATAAGCTTGTGATTGTCCCTCACATACGTTAGCTAATGTTAGCTTAAGTACATCAACTGACAGTAACACGCTAATGTTAGCGTGTTACTGTCACTAGCTAACATTAGCTTTATAACATGTTGTTATATCTCTCACAGGCTCCGCCCTCTACTGGACTCTATGGGTACTACCTTATCCTGCGAGCATTCTCCCACTGAGACTTTAGACGTAGCCGGCCTTGGGGCGGGCCTACCTGAATGCGCGCGCATCTCACCGTATAAAAGGAGGCCTCGCCTCCTGACTATCATCCTTTTCTCTTCAGCAGCGGAAGTAAATCCACTGAGTTTTTGAGACGAGAGAAAAGAGAGTAAAATGGAGTCAATTCTCGACCACAGGAACTGCCCGAAATGCCCGAACCTGATCGCGGGGGCTGATCCGCACCCCTTCTGCTTCTCCTGCATGGGGCCCGACCACGCCGTGAGCGGTATGGGCCCGGCACCGGCCTGCTCGGCCTGCCAGATGATTCCGCGGCTCACGCGTCAGCATCGTGGGGAGCATTTCCTGAAGAGAGATGCCCTGCAGGAGGAGCCAGATCACCACTCAGGCAGACGCCCCCGCCCTCCCCAGGGATTTAAACTCATCAGGTATGAAAAAGGTGACAAGGATCCGAGCCCCCCGACCCCACGGAATATCGGCTTTAAAATGAGGAATAACAGGATGTTAGCAGTCAGAACAACAAAAGCAGCAGTGGTAATAATAACAGAAACGCCAAAGAGTCACATCTAATAGAAATATATAAAAGCATTTATTTTAATTGTGTAGCAGTCAGTTTATAATTTTGGCAGCACTGTTGAGCATTTTGAAAATGTATTTTCATGCCTCTGTGCAAGGCTTAGTCTCTCTATCTTTATAGCCAGTGGTGTAAAGTAACGAAGTTCATAAACTCAAGTACTATAATTGGGTACAATTTTGAGATACTTGTACTTTATTTAAGTATTTCCATGTTCTGCTACTGTGTACTTCTACTCCACTACAGTTCAGAGGTAGATGGTGTACTTTTCCTCCACTACATGTATTTAATACCTTTAGTTACTTCACAGATCTGGATGAATGATGTGAAATATAATCAAGTGTTAAATCAGACTTTAGTTCCACCTGGAGTAAATCCACAAGCTACCCTGCAGTATACAAAGTCATTCAAACTAGCTGCACCTTTACCAGCTTTGAGAACACTTTCATGATCAATCATTATAAAACATATCATATATATTATTCTGAAATGGACCAATCTGCACAATGACTACATTTACTGTCGCTACTTTAACTATATTTTAATGATAATACTTTTCTACTTTTACTTGAGGAACATTTTGAATGCAGGACTTTTACTGTAACAGAGTATTCCTACACTCTGGTACTTCTACTTTTACTCAAGTACAAGACCTGAGTACTTCTACTTTTACTCAAGTACAAGATCTGAGTACTTATATAGATATATACTTATACCACCTCTGTTTATAGCCTATGAAAAAAACTATTTGAAAACTAAGGCTAAAGCTAACGTTAGCAGATAGTGACATTGTATGCTAGCTCAACGATTCCTTAAATAATATTGCGACAGGAACACTTTTCAGTGCACATCACGCTCTGCCGCTCCGACAGGGAGCTCTGATCTGAACACCTGAACGGCCCGTTCTAACAGCTGTTCACCAGCGGTCCAGTCTGTGCCACAGTGACTCCGGACCGCACAGTTAATATTAACGAACGCACCCGTAGGTAATGTAGCTGCTGAAGCTAGACCCTCATCCCAGAGCAGCAGAGCCTTATTATACATCCATGAGCAGAGCCGACAGGCAGGAAGACTCGAGCACACAGAATAAAGAAAAAGTTGATCTGTATCCAAGTTTAAGTGTCCGTTGTTTCCACAATGCTACACTTACACATAATGATGACTGGACAGATTCCCCACTCACTGTTATGTGGAGCGCACGGCTGCCCTTAGTCCAGTGGTTCTCAAACCTTTTCTGTCATTCCCCACTTTGAACAGGTGGGCCTTTTCAAGCTCCACCTGTTCCTCATCGCTACAATAAAATGGTAGGCCAAGCCTAAAATGGTCAAATGTATCGTTCTATAACAGGGGTCTCCAACCTTTTTTAGGATGAGAGCTACTTTCAAAAAATAAAACAAGTCGTGAGCTACTTTTACTCCTCCTTTTTTAATGTTTTTTGCAGTGTAGCACATTTTAACATTATGATATGCTGACCTTTAACCTTTGTGTGCTGTTTACTAAAATAAAATGTATGCAATTTCATTATTTTAACCTGCTTTATTTGGGGGTGGACCTCACATCCTCCAGGGTGGATTTCTTTTATAATGTTGAAGTTCAATGCATACTTTTCAATAACATATGTCTGTAAATGATTTTGGTTTCAGTTGTGTGTGTGTGAGCAGGCTCGGATTGGCCATCGGGAGATTCAGGACTTTTCCCGGTGGGCCGCTGCCGTTGGTTGACTGCTGCCTTCGGTGGGCGGCTGGCTCTGGCATAGGTGGGCCGTGGACTTTCACAGCGCCGCTGCGCCGGTACCGCATCCGCAAACACCCGCCGTTGCGAGTCTCCGGCTGTAACAGTCCACTACCGCCGGCGAGGTGGGTCAGTAGGGCTACTACTCCAGCAGAGTGTGCTCTGTCAGCCGCAGCCCAGATTTCTCCACGGTCACAACCGGGGTAAAGGAGAATGTGGGGCAGCAGCTGCTGACCAGGAAAGCTGGTCAGGGGCTGTAGGGTGGAATGCTATTGTTGGACGACAGTGCGCGTATACATCAGGGCTCCACCCACTGTACCCATAGAGTCCAGTAGAGGGCGGAGCCTGTGAGAGATATAACGCTGGGTTACGTATTGTAACCCTTGTTATATTAACACAGGCGGAGCCCTCTACTCAGGGCACTGTCTGTCCTATTCCGCTCGCTGAAGAGAGGTATAGGATGATAGTCAGGAGGCGAGGCCTCCTTTTATACGGTGTGATGCGCGCGCATTCAGGTAGGCCCGCCCTGGGCCGGCTACGTCTATAGAAGTCTCAGTGGGAGAATGCTCCCAGGATAAGGTAGTACCCATAGAGTCCAGTAGAGGGCTCCGTCTGTGTTTATATAACAAGGGTTACAATACGTAACCCAGCGTTATGTTCTCTCCACTATGACGGACCCTTTTAATTGTGTCGCACTTTTCTTTGTGTTAATATTTCAGGTTTTGGCAGCATATGGGCAGCTTTGTGAGGGAGACATTATCTGGATGGTACCTTCCAGACACGTTCTACCATAAGTTAGAAAGCCTAATAGTGTGGGGTTATGGCCTATTGGCACAGACTGAGAGTGATGGTCCTGTCTCACAGGGGATATTTGAGAGTCAGGGCCTGATCTTAGCCCATAATGAGGGCTGTGGCAGTGAACCGTCCCAGAGGAGAAACATGAGAGACGGGATGATGGTAGTAGAGGTATGTGAGTTCTCACCAGGGACGAGTGAGTCGTTGCGGCAGTCGTACAACATCCCGAGGCTGAAAGGCCGTCCGAGCGCCGCCACCTCCATCGTCCTGCTGCCTTCAGAGTCCATCGCTTCGAACAAACTGAAAATAATCAACAACAGCTCGTTAGTTAACTTTAATGATTTGGTAATGTCATGTCCAACCACCCTAATATTTCAATCAGACCTTTCCTCTCAACGAAGAGACGCACAAGAGGACTCAATGAAACGAAAGTGACACAAACACACTGGAAAGGGAAAAAGGACTACAAAGCAA
Source organism: Trematomus bernacchii (assembly GCF_902827165.1). Classification (NCBI taxonomy): domain Eukaryota; kingdom Metazoa; phylum Chordata; class Actinopteri; order Perciformes; family Nototheniidae; genus Trematomus; species Trematomus bernacchii. Next base: position 534,791 of record NW_022987669.1, on the reverse strand, counting down.
CATTTACACTGCAGTGTGTTAATTAATAAATGTATCTATTTATTCCACACGCTCCTGCATTACTTCACCCTACAAACCAGACAACATGTAAACAACATGTTGTCGAGTGCAGAGGTTGTTTCCTTATGTAACCGGTGTGGTTAAGCGGTCTCTGCGTTGTGTTGATAATGGACGAGACCCGAGCCAGCGTAAAGTTGAGACGATCTCTGTTTAATGACTGACAACAGATAAAAACTATCAGTTCCCCTCAGTGACTCCTCTCACGTGCAACGTTTACAAAAAGGGCACGTACCTGACAACAGATAAAAACGATCAGTTTTACATCAGTTTCCCTCAGTGACTCCTCTCACGTGCAACGTTTACAAAAAGGGAAGAGGAAACGGGAGGGACACAATATAAAGGGGGGAAAGTCCTCACAACAATAAACTCCTGAGCACAGCGACCACACTTCAGAGGCTCCGCCCACTGATCTCCGTCCTTACCAGGTATTTAACATTCAATAAAATGAAGAACACAGAATAAAATAATATAAAACACAGAATTTGTGTGATTATACAATATTAAATTAAATAAACCCCACTGCATATTTACATCTGTTACACTCTCCCCCCTAGAATTACACAAAATTCTTAGCACCAAAACAATCCACACATACAACACATCGGCCATGAAATACACAAACAAAGTGTATGGAATCAGCAATATAAACTTCCTACTGAAAGGATAAGAGAATCAGAGTATTACCCGGTGCCTAGCAATAACACATGACACCCTCTAGACAAAGTGAGATGCCTTATACATCACACATACGGCCAAACCATGTGGATACACAAGTGTGAAAGTGTGACATCCAGCAGCAGAGTTAACCAAGAAAAAAACATTATACATATAATAACAATAAAACAAAACGTCAATCCTATGCCACCCCAATTTCTCACACATGGATAACAGCACCAGGGCCTGAATCAACCCCTAGAACAGACTCAAGTTGTGTCATGGACTCAATCAGACGACACACTGGCCTAAAGATTCTGCCAAACCGAGAGGCAAGCCCCCCATTGGGGGCTGTGTGGACCAGGATGGGCAGACAGTGACTGTGACAGGGGAACATCCAAAGCAGGGGAAATTGCCAGAGAGGTAGACAGTGGACACTCTGAACTAACTGAGCCATCAATGGAGGACTGTTCGTGGACCCATGAGGCAGTGCGGCTATCTGCCCAGCCAACAGCACTCGAAAGGGAACCAGCAAGAGACGATCCGGCAGCAGCAGCTGTAGTATCCAACTCAGAGATCGCAGTCTTGTGCAAATCAGTTGCAGGGGGAACATCGGCCAAGCTCACAGTAGGCATTGACAAAGGAGCAGGACTGCCATTTGAGGCCTCTTCCAGGGGCAGGAAGTCAACCTGGAGCGGTGTCGATTTTAGATTTCACTGTCTCATGAGAAGTATGGAAGAGTTTTTAAACCGGTGGTGTTTCACTATAGCTGTGTGCTCTGTGGTGGGGGAGGAGCTCGCTTTTAACTCTGTCTTTGTGTGAGAAAAAAAAAAGGAATTCTTCTATCAATGTATACAAGCAGATAAGTTAATTGTTTGTAGAAAATCTAAATCAAAAATCAAAAAAATCTCTCTCTCTCTCTCTATCTATCCATCCATCTCTCTCTCTATCTATCTATAGAAAAACCTGAGATCGTTGATTCTTCTTCAGAGAGAAACAGAGAGACTTGTCTCGACTGCAGCTGTCTGCATATAATAATTTTGTCTTTATTCTACATGAAAATGTTAGAGATTCCATTCAAATCTGTTGATTATTCATACCTTCCTCAGGCTAGGAATAGTATGTTGAGTTTTTAATGCTAAATGTTTATCATTTTCTCACAGGATATAGAATGAGACAACACAGTTTTTATCCATTGTGTATGAATGCTTCAGCTCTTCAGACCAACATAGTAAGATGTGAGCATGTTCCTTGTGTTGGTATGCAGCCTAGGTCTGGTCTGTTTAATAAAGCAAATCTGCCACTTTTATATTGTAGAATTTGTTAAATTAAAGCAGTCTTTAATTGTTTGTCCTAAACATAGCCATATATGCTTTTGAAATGTAACATGTCTTTGAAAAAATAACAGTATACAGTTTATATTGTGTATCACCTTTAGCTTGGAAATACATAGATGTGTTTTTTTATCTATAAAATAAATAAATAGACAGAGAGACACTTTATCAATCCCACATTGGGAAATTATTTAACAGCAGCAGTGTGTTCAGGTATTAAAATATTTAAAGTTGGAATAAAGTATAAACTACACAACACAAGTCTAATGCACAGCAATCCGTAAGATAAGTCTGATATGTTCATGAAAACTCTCCAGGAGACACCAACACAAGTGGACTCCGGAGTTTGCTGCATGCGTTGCACTGTATGATCTGTGGTGTAGTGGGCTGTCACTCAAAAACTGAGTAGCCAATGGGGAAAAATACTTATAGTTTACATGATTACAAAAATGATTTGTTTGCAACTCATAGTTTTATTTTTTAAATTAAATTTATTTAGCTTGACTTAGTTATTTTTTCTCTTAAACTCTTAGTTTTGCTTGATTCTGAGAAAGTGTTGCTTTATCTTTATGACACAAAACTAATCCCATATTCAACGGAGCTGATCCAGATTTGCGTCCAATATGACGTAATATCTGAAATGTGGACCCACGGCACTATCAGAAAAGTTGCTATCAGAAACAATGCCCGACTGTTTTGGACGTAATATGGTCGGTGTTTACATTAGCATCGCTAACACTCAGAGCTAACCTGTACTGGAGAGCATGTGTGTGAAGAAGCAGGAAATAAAAAGCTGCCGGTTTAGCTTGATGAGTTGGGTGGCATGTCTCTTCTGCCTGGGGCCCCCAGAGTGTCTTGCTACGCCAAGCATGCCTGTTACCATCTCACTGTAGGTCACAAATGTAATGTTTGTACATCCCCTTATTACATGTATCCTCACCATCCATAGTCTCTAAATAACTTAGTTCACGTATAAATGGCTCGCTGGTCTCATCATACAACGGCAATGAGAAAGCACCAAGGGAGGCAGCCATAACCTCTGCTGCACTGCAGGGGGCGCACGTGAGCCCACAGGTTCTTGTAGCTACTGTTATTCTACGCAGAGACGGTAGACGCAAACAACAGGCTAGACTTTTGAAACTAGAGGGAGATAAGGAGGACTTTTACAAAAAAGTAATAGAGATTTTTGTCCAGAAGGATAGCATGGACTTCATCTTCAAGAAAAGGTAAGACCACAATTGAATTGAAAATTGGATCTTACTAAGAAAGAACAATCCAATATTTAAATGAAACTACATTTTTGGGGTATCCTTTTGTTGAACGGTCTGTTTAAAATTAATCAAAACATCAGACTAAAAAAGCTTTTGAAAATAACAGAATATTTAGATTAAGGTCAAAATATAATATTTGTAAATCTGACTCTGAAATAGTCAGTGCCTCACCAGCCATGAACCTCACCGCACGTCACTGGTGTAGAGGAGTGTGTGGTTAAAACGTAGCAGCCTGGTAGCTCTTCAGCTGTTGTAATGAAGGTAAAAACAGTGAAGGCGGTGCGTAAAAGGCAGAGCTCTCAGCAGCTGGTGCTGCTCTTCTCAGATTCTGCTGAGTTACATGTCACGCTGCCTCCTGGTGAAGGAGGTTTTCCTTCTATTAAACAGCTATGGGCAGCAGATACTGTGAGAGTCACTGACATGAATTCATCAATCAAGGCAGACTGGCTTACAGACTCTCCTGTTTTGCCAATCCGGTGCTTAAACAAATAGCTCTACACCCCTGGCCGAAATGTCCCTAAAATGAAGTCCAAGTTCGAAATATATCTCAAATAATGTATGCACTGCTATATCCCCACATAAACACAACAGTCTGCAATGAAACGGTCTTCTCCTGTGTGCTCCACTTCCTACTTGGTGCACCAGTCATTTTCATGACCCTTTAGGGCAGGGGTGGGGAAGCTCCGGCCCCCGGGCCGTATACGGCCCGCGAGACCATTTGATACGGCCCTCGAGGTAATTTATAAACACACGCAAAAAAAAAAAATTTTAAGAAATCTAGACCGCAAAAAAATTAAACAAGCGAGTGCCTGTTTTTCCTGGGTTAGGTCAGGGTCCTTGAACACAACACGAGCCTAACGTGTCATCAGGTGGTCTATGTCCCGTCTGACAGGGGTGCAGTTCTGACCCCTAGATTCCACCGGGTCCGTCTGCGGCGCGTTACGGGCGCGTTACGGGCGCGTTACGGGCGCGTTACGGCTGCGCCGCGGTGCTCACGGCGATCGCGGCCACTCTAGTCAATGGGTGCTATTCCACCACACGCGGCGCGTTACCTATTTTTGGCGCGGCGCAGCCATAACGTAAGGTCGGGCAGGCAGGAAGTGGAACGTTCAGAGCATATATAGCATATATATATTTTTATATATATACACACACACAAACTAATTGTGCAGGCCCTATCCCTCCGTAGTCTTTCAAGTAGGAGGAGAAATGCTGATGATGAATTTTTTACCACTAAAATACAGCAACACATCTTTGATTCATGTCGTTTATAACTGGAATATTACAGTTATTATTAACTTTGTCTGTACAAAGTAGCCTGTCCAGGAAATATGCCCAAATCAACAAAAACTGCGAGCCGGCAGGCAAGACGCTCCGCTTCTGAAATGCTCCTGAAACGCGCCTGGTAGGGTATGACGCCGGAGGAGGCCGGACCAAAACCGCGGCGCAGACGGACCCGGTGGAATCTAGGGGTGACGGAGAGCACCAGAACACCGCTCCGGGCTGGGACTTCACAAATGTCAGTACCCATAAGGAGCCGTACACATGCTGCAGTTTCTGCGTGGCTGTGTCTTTAGTTGAAAGCCCAGAGGAGATCTGTTCATCTGTCATACTGATCATACAGTCAATAACTTTGTTGTTATTAGCATCTGGTTAGCTAGCTATGCTAACGAATATAAGAAGCTTTTTCTCCAACCAGTGAGGTAAAGGCACATCTTTATATGATCATTATAGTTATACAAAAATAAGAGAATTAAGTAAACAGGTATAAAATACTATATGACAGTAAAAAAAAGTTAAACAAGAATAATAAACAAGAATACAGTTTGAAAGGAGAGTGATTTGTAAAATATCCATAAAGAAAATCTGCTTACAGTTGTGTTTCATATGGGTGTTGAGAGATGTATCCATAGAGCTCCTAATGTTGCTCTCAAAGTGCACCAGATTGATGCTTTCAACTTCAACATTTAAAAAAAAATCTTCCCAGGGGAGCATGCCCCCCGGACCCCCTAGAGGAGGTTAGGTCCCACCCCCCACTTAAATCATGTCCACATGGATAGGAAACTAAATAAATTTGCACACATCTTGTGTCCATGTCTTTCTGTTGTGGTGGTCATGCCACACCGTGCACGTGCATGCGCGAGTCATGGTGAGATATCTGGATTGAGAGGTTGCTTTTTCTTTGCACATCATGAAAGAAAGGTGAAATGAATGGGCTGTGATTTTAGTATTTTTAAGCAGAGGTCAATAATTTGTACGGCCCTCGGAGGATGTTGACAAAATTAAATGGCCCTTGAGAGGAAAAAGGTTCCCCACCCCTGCTTTAGGGGCTCCGTACAAGAGAGAGCTGCAGGAAGGGAGTCAGCATTCAACACTTCCTGTTGCCTGATTCAAAGTCAATGTTTTTTCTGTTTTTGGTAAGAATGAAATATCGTAAATAGTAAACAACAAAAAAAAGAAGAAGCAATTCAGTGCACCACATGACTTTAGAAGAGATCTCAGTTCTGGTTTTCCTTAAAGAGTATTCCTACCTTGAGATTTCTTTAAATCAGATTGTGGTTCCTCGTCACAGTTTAAGTTAATGATCCTTTGTTCGTGTATCAGAACAAGGTGTGTTAGTCTTCCTTAATTCCTTACATGGCAAGAGAGAGCTGCAGGAAGGGAGTCAGCATTCAACACTTCCTGTTGCCTCGTCGTGAAGTCAATGGGTTTTTGTCTGTTTTTGGTACGAATTAAATATCGTAAATAGTAAGAAAAAAACTCACCAGAGATTCTGCTGTTTGTTGAGAAAAACCTGAGCGATCAGTGGATTCTTCTTCAGAGAGAAACAGAGAGACTTGTCTCGACTGCAGCCTGAGAGAGTTTCACTTTCAGCTGAAGTTGTTGCTCAATATGAAGATGATGTAACCCAGCGGTTTTCAAACTGTGGGGCGCGGCCCCCTCGTGGGGCGTGAAGCTTTGGAAGAAGTTGTAAACAGACTTTGGTTGCTCTTTTATATAATTAAAACAATATATAAAAAGAGATACACACACACACACAGAGAGAGAGAGAGACACAGAGAGAGATACACCCACACACAGAGATACACCCACACACAGAGAGACACACACACACACACACACACACACACACACACACACACACACACACACACACACACACACACACACAGAGAGAGAGAGAGAGAGAGAGACACACACACACACACACACACACACACACACACACACACACACACACACACACACACACACACACACACACACACACACACACACACACACACACACACACACCACACAGAGAGAAATGATATCATGAAAGTTACGGTGCTTATTAAGCATTTTAAAACGTATGTGGTAACTTGCCAAAGTGCTTTGTTTTGAACGTTCAATACAAAAAAACTTATAGTTTACATGATTACACAAATGATTTGTTTGCAACTCATAGTTTTATTTTATTTTGCTTGACTCGATTTTTTTTTCTCTTAAACTCTTAGTTTTGCTTGATTCTGAGAAAGTGTTCCTTTATCTTTATGACACAAAACTAATCCCATAGCCGAGCATAAGTTTCACTTTCCTTTTTATTTAAATTCCAGCTTTGGTCATGAAGAATATGTTTCTCTGTTGTCCACGTTCATAAAGCATAAAACAACACCATCAGAGCACGGTGCAGGGTCTCTAGCCCTTCTGCCCTCTTCGAATTTTCATCCTTTCGACACTTTCGTGGCAAAAATGTACACGCCCCAAAAAACTGCTATTAAATCATACATCAATATTTCTTTCTACTTTTTTTTTTTCATGAATCATTTAAACAACTTCTAACGTACTCAAAACTACCAAACATTCAATAATTTTCAGGATTTTAACTCTTTAAATGCCAGTTTCATTATTTGCATTATTTATTACAAAAACACAAAACCTCAATTATTTTCCACATAATAATTAGTAGGGGGATGGGGCTTTGGCGGTTATTAGAGTCTTGGATATGTCAAAGATTAACAAAAAAGTTGATTTGACTGCATTATTATTTTTACGTAGTGTCAGATACTACCTCTGGACACCCTTTGTGGCCAAAATGCCTCATTGACTTCCATTCAAACCACATGTTTTGATCTCACTGCCATTGCAAGTATAAAACCATGCATTTTGTAATGTCAGCATTTCAATTAGAAGAAAAGTAGTGATATTTGATATTTCTACTCTATTCCAACAGATTCAACAATTTTCCCTCTGTAGGCCGATGCATGACATTCTTACATTTTTGCCAGTTATATTATGGAGCCGTGTGACTACCAGGGGGCCCTGTGTGTGTGTGTGTGTGTGTGTGTGTGTGTGTGTGTGTGTGTGTGTGTGTGTGTGTGTGTGTGTGTGTGTGTGTGTGTGTGTGTGTGTGTGCGTGCGTGCGTGCGTGCGTGCGTGCGTGCGTGCGTGCGTGCGTACGTACGTACGTGCGTGCGCGCGTGCGATGCCGTGTGTAAGTGAATATAAACTCCACTTCAAAGTCTCCATCTGGTCCATTCTCGGTTCGGTCGTTCTGTCAGGGTTGGGAAGAATCAGGACCCAAACGCAGAATGAGGAGAAGGGGTACAAAGTATAACAAAAGGCGAGCTTTATTCAACAAAATCCGATGACCATGAAAAAACCATAAATCCATAAACTGGTAGCACGAGGAAGCATCCGGACAAAACAAAAAACAGGGACGAATATGGAGGTGCAAGGAAGACGACGAACGAACATGGAGCAAAAGGGAAGACAAGACTAAATACACAGAAGGGTAATCACAGGACAAGACACAGCTGGGCAGGGGAGGCAGAAACACAACAGGTGATCACAATCAGACAATCAGACACAGGAAGGAAGTCCAGACACAGGAAGGAAGTCCAGACACAGGAAGGAAGTCCAGACACAGGAAGGACCGAATTTCAAATAAAACCATGACTAAAACCAGTGGCGAGCCGTGACTTCTATACCTAGGCCCTCTGACCCCTCGAAAAAAAAGAAGAGTTATTACGTCTCAGCGTATACTTCAGCGGAATATCAAAACAACAGCCCAGGGTGCAAAACGCATCATTGACAGCGACCCTCTACCACACAAAACAACACCATTTATATAAACACCTATCATGACAGGGCACCCACAGCCAAGTAACAATTACAAATGAATTGAGTCGGCACGGCGGCCCACATTGAAAATGACTTAGGCCTACCTTTGATGATCAATTCACTTAAACACAAAGTCCATCCTCCTGTCCTTCTGGATGAAGCACTTGATGGCAGGGTCATGCAGCTGATCCTTTGCCACTCCAGTTTATCATTGTAACTCAATCTTGAAAATGACTCGGTTAATAATTTCGCAACGATGTCATCACTATCACTGACATGAGCCATCATGAGCGAACTTATGCTAATCATAAATCTATCGATCATAAATCTATCGATTAGATTTATGATTCGAAAATAATAAAAGTAGGGTAGACATGTGGATATTATCCGGCTGAACAAAACGTGCATTTATCTAACAGGTTCGTTTTCCACAGACCTTATTTCGAGCTATTACATCCATGAGAAATCCCATTGCTTTTCTGTTGAGGGAACCCGAGCGCAGCTTACTTCCGGGTTTTAGGACGCATCACTGCACCACTTGCATAAACCTCACAGCGGGCAGAACTTGTCATAAAGTCCGCGAAAATAAAGCCCACCCATTTAGAGGGAGGATATGATTGGTCAATTGTACTGTCATTTGACATTACTCTCTCATTGAGTTACTATAGCTGGCCCTCTGTGAATGTACAGAGGGACCAACAAGCTCTCCCGTCTTCACAGTACCGCAGAGACGGCATTTAACCCTTCACATTCCAACAGAAACTGAACAGGCAGATTCGAAGGATTTATTTCTTTCGAAATGTTATTTTAAATACAATTAAATCAAGTTATTTTGGTAAAACTAATGAAAAATATAACAAAAAAATATATAAAAAATAATATTAAAAAAAAAATGTTTTTATTTTTTCAAATATTATTTTTTAGAATATCTTAGGCCCTCACAGAGGGCCTCGAGGGCCCTGACGGCTCGCCACTGCTAAAAACACAAATCTAAAATCATGACACAGTCTTAATATGTACAAGAGAATTTAAATGTTTTGCTGAATGTTTCCTCCTATCCAGTCTTCATTGTTTCTAGTCTGTCAAGTATTTTTTATTCATACATCCCAACATCTAAAATCACAAACTCTACAACAAACAGAACCTTTCATTCTTAGACCTTAGATTGTTATGAGTAAAAACTGCCCCAAAAAACCTTAAATGGTAAAAGAAATGTTTAGAAACGTTGATGTGTTTACAGAAAGACCAACAATGCAAAATGACATTATGGACAATCGGGATGACAAAGTTATACATAGCAAACAAATAACTTTTCTACATGTTGATATGTCGCTTTATTCAAAATGGTTTTAATGTAACCTACAACAGATCTACACAGTCTACACATAACACACAAGAAAAGCATTATTTTTGGATAGAGACACCTACATAAAGTAGCATACAAAATGTAACTGTTGCATTTATTCTGCATTTCACTTTACAATCTTTTACTTGTGTCGTGTTTTTTCTCAGCTCTTTAATGATCGTTGGAACTTGTTGATTCACGCCCTTTATTGTTCTGTTTTTAGCACAGCTTGAATATCCAGTCCACCTGCATGTTCATTGTTCATTTAGATAACTATAAACAGCAAACCAGATTCACCCTCCCTTCAGCATTTACAAGAAATGAAACCTGTTCTTTTAAATGCCACCATAAGTGCCCATACAGAGCAGCAGTTTTAGTTGTAGCTCGTAGTGTGTGTTCCCAACATGATGTGAAATTAATATGTCTACAGATGCTGTACATTCACAAGAGTATAAGCTTTCAAATCATTTCTGAGTTACTGTACTTTTAAATAAAACACTACTAGGATACAGAGTTTCTTAATAATCTGAAAAGCAGCTAAACAAGAAAACTCTGTACCACGGGCCTTCTGCCAACTGTGTGGGTGGATGTACAAACCTCAGTGTGTCTCTTAGTCCCACAGCCACATGACCCGAGAAACACGAGGCCAACACAGCAGAGTTCGTCTGGCTGAAAGTCATCAGGCCTAAGTGGCTCAACCCCAGGTTTTCCGGCCCCTACCGAGTGACCCAAAGGACCTCCCATGCCGTCCGCCTAGAAGGAAAGGGAGACAACTGGTACCACTGGAGCCAGTGTGCGGTCGGGAAAACACCTGCGAGGACCCTAGACGACATCAGGACAGATCTGGCCCTCGTCAAGGCAGTCGACCCAGGAGGCGCCATCAGCGGACCGGAGGAGGAGGATCGGGAAGACATCTCTCCAGCATCGACCCGGAAGCCGCCATCAGCGGGCCGGAGGAGGAGAATCCGGACGACATCTCTCTAGCAGGCAGCCCAGAAGCCGCCGTCAGCGGGCTGGGGGGACAAAGACACGGCAAACCAAGACGGCACAGGGAACTCCACTTCCCGCTGAAACAGATTGATATAGCCGGTGTGAAACTTTGTTTAATAATCAATTTTTTTGAGGAACTTTCAACTTTACTTTTATATCCCATTGTTTAAGGGATTTGGTATATTTTTGCCCATTATTTTGGGGACTTTTATATCCCATTGTTTAGGGGATTGGTATATTTTTGCCCATTATTTTGGGGACTTGATTTATCCCATAATTTAAGGGATTTGTATATTTTTTGCCCATTGTTTAAGGGATTTGTTTATTTTTATTCTACAGAACTATGTGTTAAAGGTTCCAGGAAATGTTTGAAGGGTTCTTTTGGGGCAAGACACAGGAATCTCTCTTCAGACTCCGAGCAACACGAGGTACCTTTCAGAGGCGCTTAGAAAACCTCCGTGAGATAGGTAATAAAACCCGGGTATCTCAGTTGGTGGAAGACTACTGACATATGTGGGGCCCGCATTTACCATTAAAAACCTATCGCTTAAAATCAATCACTAACCAAGTTGGGAGTAACTCCTGTTTTTACTTTCCAAATAGGCCCTTTTATCATTACTCAACATCTGGACGAGGGGTAGATGTCTATTTAAATACTCCTCGTACTCAAGAGGGTTTTGGCATATCTGGGTCTCAATCTCCCTCAGGGGGCACGTTTTGTATTCTGGGGAACCAAGGTACGATCGCATTGACCATTGGTATATACGGTTTAAAGATACCAGAAGAATTGGAGCTAACAGCATAATTATGTACGGGCACTGGAGAATGGTAGCAGGCCTGGGCCTCCTACTTACCATTATGGTAACGATAATTTTCATTGTCTGTAAAACTAATGATGTTCTTTCTCCAACTCCTGCCCCAGAGGAAGAGATAGTAAGGACCAAAAGAGGGACTAGAGTAGCGAGCCTTATGTCTCCAAAAAGAACCTTCACTCTCCAAGAAGGTAGCGACGGAATAGTGGACATAGATCTGTGCGCAATCGCCCCATGTTCCAACTCTGACAAATCATACTCAGGTTTCGCTAAATATGTCTGCCTCACCCCAACAGTATGCAATACATTCACGGAAAGGTCCACAGGTACAAGTTATGCCTCCTGATCTCCCTTTAAGAGGCAGATAACGTATATATTACTCACACCCAAGGATGTAGATGCGAATCCTGGTCTTATGTACTAGTTAACTCTGGTTCAAAAGACTGGGGATATACGCCTAAATTCAAATCAGCAAGGATTGTTGCGTCACTAAAACGTAGAATGAAAGTCATTAGAAAGAATCCTACCTCTCCCTGTTCTACAGGAAGATGCAACCCTGTCTTAATTATCCTAAGAAGGGTTGAGATCGGCGATGCAGGTCTATATATTTTGGCAGCACACGCAGGAAGAAAGTCACCCCAAGGTCTGTTCAAAATAGTTGTCACTCCGAAACCAGCAGTAACTCGCCCAACTACCGCCGGGATACAATATATGTCCAAAATCATCTGCGGAGATAAATGTACTAGCGAAGTTGGCGAAATTGAACCACTAGACATAATTCAAATGGCCACAGGTTTTACTGATGATAATCTATGGTTAAAATGGGTTGCTGGGACTGCTCACGAACAAATGGTAGGTGATTGTTTAGCTTGCGCGACCGCTCGTCCCCACTTGATAACTGACCCAGCTCCTCTCTTCCCTTCAGATACCTGGGGTTACAACTGCATGTTAAAACTTACCCAAATGGCTAGCCCATCAAACTGTACAACCTTAGCCAGCCTTTTCCCACCGATTGATAATGGCACAAAAACAGGACCCTTTACACCAAGAAAAGGCAGAGGGGGATACACTTGTTTCAAATTAACCAGCGCCTCCCCTAAATGTAATCTGGGTAATGTTTCCTCTGACTGGTGCAACAGCACTCTAGCAGGTAATATGGTAGGTCAGTGGGCCAGGGGGTGGGCTTTACTATTATTGTGGCGGCCGACGGTTGTATACCAGAATTCTGGAAGCATCAATAGGACTTTGTGCAATGGACCCGCCTCCATGCCCCGTTTGACATTACTAGGTGACAGGTTAATTCCCCTCGATGCGAAACACGTCTCGAACGGTCAGTTAGCTAACCGACGGCGAAGACACGTTTTAAACAAAAGGGACGCAGAGGTCAACTTTGACCTTCAGTAACTCCCCTACTTACATTGACTCCATAGGAATCCCTCGGGGGGGTCCCTAATGAGTACAAATAGCTGACCAGATCGCGGCAGGGTTCGAAAATATTCCTATCATTCAGCTTTTCTTCCCATTACCCCTAACAAAATGTAGACAGGATTAACTTTTGTACATTACAATGTCCTACGTTTGGCGAACCTCACTAGGGACGCAGTAGAAGGCCTAGCTCTGAACAGTTAGGGCCTACCTCCCTTATGGCTGTACAAAATAGAATGGCGTTGGATATGCTTCTGGCGGAGAAAGGGGGTGTTTGCGCAATGTTCGGTGATATGTGCTGCACGTTTATTCCCAACAACACGGCGCCTGACAGTTCCGTGACTAAAGCCTTAGAGGGTCTACGTACCCTATCTGTTGTGCACCGACAGAAATGCTAGGAGAGATGCATGTTATTTACGTTTGCCTTTCTCTCATTCCAGGCTTCCTGATTATTTTCACCTGTGTCTCCTGTGCTCATCAATGTCAGCCCCGCCCCTGATTGGTCCCACCTGTGTCTAGTTACCCTTGTTGCTTATATTCCCCTGTCTCCCAAGTGTTCTTTGTCAGTTCGTATTTGTCTCTTGCTATGGTCAGGTCTATGCTCTTTGTACTCTTGTAAAGTTTGATTCCTCACTACGTGAGCGCTTTCATTTTGTTTCCTCTATTTTTGTCATCTCGGTTAGAGATTGATAGTTACCTTTTTGTTGTTCATTGCTGTATTTTGGAAAATAAAGTATCTTACTAATACTTTACCTCTGTCTCCCGGGTCGTGCAATTGGGTCCTACATCCTAAGTGTCTGAGTTCGTAACAGAACGAACTGACCATTATGGACCCAGCCGACCCAAGAACGCTTCACGCAGCGCTGTCAGCACAGGGCGTGAAGATCTTTCATCACGAGGAACAGCTGGCCCTAGTCAACCAGGAAATGCCTAAAGAACTAAGAGGACGCCAGGCCGGGATTCAGGAAGCATTATCCCCACAGATGCAACAACTGGCTGTCCAAATGAATCATTTTTTCACTCACCAACAGACTGCTCCTCCGGTGACGTCATCCACAACTGAGAGGTTGCCTGTCAATGCTCCAGTTGATTTCCCAAGTCAGGCTGTTTCTTCCCCTTTACGGCTGGCTCCTTCCGGAGAGATTTTCCGGAGATTCTTCTAATTGCAGAGCCTTTTTGGTACAGTGCGATCTGCATTTTCAACACAACCCAGGAGCCTTTTCATCGGACCATGGTAAAGTGGCGTTTATTGTTGTCTCATTTAACGGGAAGAGGCTGCAGCCTGGGCTACTGCAGAATGGTCAAGAGAACTGAACTATGTTACTCATTGACCGATTTCATAGAGACTATGAGTCGTATTTTTGACCACTCATCGCCTGCTACAGAGGCCAGCCAGAAAACTTTTTCATATACGCCAGCTCAACCGCCAGGTGGTTGATTACGCCATCGAGTTTCGCACACAGCAGCAGCGGGACAGCGGATGGAATGTTCCGGCTCTTCGTGACGCCTTCATGACGGGACTTTCGGAACCGATAAAAGACCAGCTGGCTCCACTGGAGACACCCGGGATCTGGAATCTCTCATCGCCGTGGCCATCCGGATCGATAACCGGTCTTCGGGAAAGAGAGAGGGAGCGTCGACGCAACCGAGACGTTATTCCCAGCTCCCAGAATGCATCTTGGTGGGTCGCGCCGCCAGCCGAGGATGTCCAGCCCATGTTACCACCACCGTCAGAGGATTACACTTCCGAATGACTCCGGGGAACCCATGCAGCTGGGAAGAACCAGGCTTTCTCTGGAGGAGAGGCAGCGCCGTCTACGGGAGGGTTGTTGTTTCTACTGCGGCCAGTCGGATCATCAACTCGCTTCATGCCCGGGAAAAGATCGTGCTCACCAGTCAAAAGGAGGGCGCTGGTGAGCAAGTTTCCCGCAGACTTTCCTCCTCGACCTGTTACGCAGGTAAACATTTGTTATTAACAATCAAACCATTGACCAGGGTGTGTTAATTGACTCAGGGCTGACGAAAGTCTTATGGACTGGGGCGTAGTAAATCAGCTAGAAATAAAGACTGTTCCGCTATCTCATCCTATTAATGCCAGTGCCTTAGACGGCCGCTTGTTGTTCACAGTCACCCATTGCACTGAGCCCATTCAGATTACTGTGAATAAGGACCATACCGAGAGCATGCAATTCCATATTTTTGAGTCGGCTCAGCACCCGATTATTTTGGGGTTTCCATGGCTAAAGATCCACAATCCTCACATTGACTGGCGTTCAGGGAAAATTAAGGAATGGGGAGAGGATTGTATGGGCAGGTGTAACTTTCACAACCTGTTAATGCACCAACAGACTCTCGTAAATCATTATAGATCACCCCGACTATCCTGATCTACAGAAGGTACCTTCCTGTTACCATGATTTAAAGGAAGCCTTTAACAAATCCAAAGCCATGTCGCTACCTCCTCACCGAGATTTTGACTGTCCCATTGATCTCTTACCGGGAGCCCCCATTCCCAAGGGGAAACTTTATTCGATTTCGAGACCTGAGAGAGCAGCAATGGACGAATACATTTCCTCTTCACTCAAATCAGGAATTATCCGTCCTTCATCTTCTCCAGCCGGAGCGGGATTTTTCTTTGTGGGAAAGAAAGACGGGTCTCTGAGACCTTGCATAGACTACAGTCCACTAAATGACATTACGGTGAAGAACCGCTATCCTCTGCCACTCATGACATCTGCCTTTGAACTACTTCAAACTGCCAAAATATTCACCAAGTTAGATTTAAGAAATGCATATCACTTGGTTAGAATAAGAAAAGGGGATGAGTGGAAGACAGGATTCAACACTCAGAGTGGTCACTATGAGTATCTAGTAATGCCCTTTGGACTATGCAATGCACCGGCTGTGTTTCAAGCTCTTGTGAATGAGGTTTTACGGGAATTTTTGAATATTTCAGTGTTTGTGTATCTGGATGATATTCTGATTTTCTCCCCAGACACTAAGTCTCATGTTAACCATGTCCGTCAGGTTTTGCAGAAACTGCTAGAGAATCAGTTATATGTCAAGGCAGAGAAGTGTGAGTTCCACACAAAAGAGGTATCCTTCTTAGGATACATAATCCTCACCTAATCATATGCAAATGGATCCGGCTAAAATCAGTGCAGTATCCCAGTGGCCTACACCAGACTCCAGGAAGAAGGTCCAACAGTTTCTAGGGTTTGCTAACTTCTATAGGAAGTTTATTAGGAATTTCAGTTCTGTTGCTGCCCCTCTACATGTTCTGACTTCTCCTAAGGTTCCTTTCAAGTGGACTCCCCAGGCGGACTTCGCTTTCCAACGTCTCAGAGAGAGATTCACATCAGCCCCCATACTCACCATTCCAGATCCCCAGCGCCAGTTTATGGTCGAGGTTGATGCTTCCAATGAGGGAATTGGAGACAGTACTGTCTCAACGTTCTGCAGAAGACAACAAGATGCATCCATGTGCTTACCTGTCGCGGAAACTGACAACGGCAGAGCGGAATTACGACGTGGGGAAAAGGAACTGTTAGCTGTAAAAGCTGCCCTCGAGGAATGGAGACACTGGTTAGAGGGTGCAGAGCAGCCGTTTTTAGTCCTGGACAGATCACAAGAATCTGGAATATATAAGAAAGGCTAAGCGTCTCAACTCCCGTTCAGGCCAGGTGGACACTATTCTTTAGTAGGTTCAATTTCACCCTCTCTTTTCGTCCCGGGTCTCAGAATCAAAAACCCGATGCTTTGTCTCGTCTTTATGATCCGGAACCACTTGCGGTAGAGCCCAAGACCATCCTTCCACTTAACCCGTGTGATCGGAGCCTTTTCCTGGCAAGTGGAGTCGGACGTAAAAAAGGCGAATGTCAAGAAATCCAGCACCTAGCGAGTGTCCCAACAATCTGCCTGTTTGTTCCTGAGGCTCTTCACTCCAAGGTCATCCACTGGGCTCACTCATCTGTGCTTTCGTGCCATCCGGGGGGTAACAAGGACAATGTTCAGGATACAACAACGTTTCTGGTGGCCAGCCATGAAGCAAGATGTGGCAGAGTACGTAGCGGCTTGTCCGGTGTGTGCGTGTAATAAGACCTCATCACAAGTCAAGATGGGCTTGCTCCAGCCCCCTGGCCGATTCCCCAACGTCCTTGGTCACACATTTCAATGGATTTTGTGACAGGATTTCCTTCATCCAGAGGCAAGACTACGGTCCTAACAGTGGTGGATCGATTTTTTCAAAGATGGCTCACTTCATCCCATTGACCAAGCTTCCCTCTGGCCAAAGTCACCGCAGAGGTCATGATGAATCACATATTCAGGATCCATGGATTCCCTGATGACATTGTTTCCGACAGGGGTCCACAATTTCATTTCCGTTTTCTGGAAGGAGTTTTTGTCGACTCATAGGTGCCACCGTCAGCTTGTCATCAGGATATCATCCTCAGTCAAATGGACAGTCGAGCGTCTGAACCAGGAACTAAGAGACTACGCTACGTTGTCTTCGTCTCCCGGAACCAGACTACCTGGAAGTGACCACCTCACATGGGTTCGAGTTTGCCCACAATACTCTTCCTACGGCAGCCACAGGTCTCTCTCCCATTCCATTGTGTCAATGGTTTCCAGCCTCCATTTTTCCCTACAACGAGGAAGAGGTGAGGGTTTCCATCGGCTCATGCCATGAATCAGACGTTGTCGACGAGTTTTGGGCTGGTGCTCGCCAGGCTCTTCTCCCGAAGTTCAGGCTCGGATGAAGGCTGTTGCAGCCGTCCATCGCAGGGTCGCTCCCTCCTACAGACCCAGGCCAAAATGTTTGGCTTTCCACTAAGGACTTACCACTCCATGTCGCCTCAAAGAAACTGGCTCCGAGATTTGTGGGTCCTTTCCCGGTGTCCAGAGTCATCAACCCGGTTGTCTGTACGCTTGCAACTCCCCAGAACTATGAGAGTACATCCGACGTTTCACGTCAGTAAAATCAAGCCGGTGTGCGAGAGCACACTTGTTCCCGCCTCCAAGCCCCCTCCACCGCCCGAGTTCTTTGAAGGGGGTGAGGTTTACAAGGTCTGTAAGCTACTGGAGGTCCGTAATAGGGGGAGGGGGAAGCAATTCCTGGTAGACTGGAAGGGTTACGGTCCTGAGGCTAGAAGCTGGGTAGCTGCGTCATTTATCGTAGACAAGACGCTTATCCACGATTTTTACAATCAGCCTGGGCCATCAGGAGTTGGCCCTAGAGGGGGGGGTACTGTTGTGCACCGAACAGAAATGCTAGAGAGATGCATGTTATTTACGTTTGCTTTCTCTCATTCCAGGCTTCTGATTATTTTCACCTGTGTCTCCTGTGCTCATCAATGTCAGCAGCCCCGCCCCTGATTGGTCCACCTGTGTCTAGTTACCCTGTGCTTATATTCCCCTGTCTCCCAAGTGTTCTTTGTCAGTTCGTATTGTCTCTTGCTATGGTCAGGTCTATGCTCTTTGTACTCTTGTAAAGTTTGATTCCTCACTACGTGAGCGCTTTCATTTTTGTTCCTCTATTTTTGTCATCTCGGTTAGAGATTTGATAGTTACCTTTTTTGTTGTTCATTGCTGTATTTTGGAAAATAAAGTATCTTACTAATACTTTACCTCTGTCTCCCGGGTCGTGCAATTGGGTCCTACATCCTAAGTGTCTGAGTTCGTAACACTATCCAAAACCATGCATGAACAATCAGGGATCAACAATCCTATGGAGGAATGGATGACAAACATGTTTGGTAAATGGAAAAGTTTAATAATGTCTCTTTTAATTTCTGTGGCTACTTTTATTGCCATTTTAGTGACATGTGGTTGTTGTTGTGTGCCTTGTATCCGCTCATTGTGTGTTAGACTCATCAGTTCCACCATTGAGGGAAAAGCTGCCCCTTCCCCTTCGTACCAAATGCCCTTGTTGGCTTACGCGTCGGAGGGGGAAGAGTACGATGACTCAGCCGACAAGGACGAACTTTTTTAAACATATTTTGGTCTCCCTCCACTGTCATAAGAAATTGTTGTAGTGGACTTTTCCTAAAGGTTTAAAGTGCTCTATATCCCAGCTTCTGATGGATTTATATAAATGTTGGGACAGACACAGTAGAAAATAATGACAGTGGTTATGTTTCAAATGCTATATGTTGATCTCGTGAGGTGAGATCAAAAGAGGGATTAAAGTATATGACAGATATGATTCTAAACTGTATTGAAGTAAACATGTATTATTTTGAATTGTATTTTAGTGAACATGTATTGTTTGAACTGTTTTAAGTAATCACATATATACATATTGTATTCTCACTTACAACTCACTGACCCAGAGATCCTGTTACACACACATACACCTCCTCCCACCAGCACACACACACACACATATTCTTTTCAAGGTTCTTTCTGGGCATCAATATATCTGTGTACAATGTTTGGTTGTCTGGGAAAGAGTGAATACAGGTGCAGAGATAAAGATTGACTCTGTCCTTGTGTACTTCCGAAGATCTCAGAAGAAACATACTTTTTTCCCAGAACTCTGATTCGCTGTGTTGGACCCGACCAGAAGTGAATCCAACCAGTAAAAACACCTGGGGGAGTGAGCAGCTCACACAGCTCCTCCCCACGGACTCTCTGATTCGCTTCGGAGTAAAATGGGAAGGAAGAGTTAACACATCTCCGCCCCGAAAAATGTATATGAATACTGTTGTTTATGCATGTAAAATACTTCCTGTTTCTGACTGGCTGGTCCCGATACCTGTATTGCACGGCGGTAGAACTGGAAGTCCGGAGTACTCTGTAAACTTGTATAAGTGTTTTGTTTTTTACCAGTAAAATCAGATTATTGTTATAACCTTTATTCCGGTATTTTGAATTCCTTCTTTATTAAATATAACGAACGGCGCGTAGCGGAGGTGGGCTTTAAGCCACCATCCACAGTGTTTGCTACAACAGTGTATATCAGTATGTAGTGTCTCTACTTTAAAGAGTCCTCTCCTGCTGATGTTCAGGTGTATATCAGTATGTAGCGTCTCTACTTTAAAGAGTCCTCTCCTGCTGATGTTCAGGTGTATATCAGTATGTAGTGTCTCTACTTTAAAGAGTCCTCTCCTGCTGATGTTTCAGGTGTATATCAGTATGTAGTGTTCTCTACTTTTAAAGAGTCCTCTCCTGCTGATGTTCAGGTGTATATCAGTATGTAGTGTCTCTACTTTAAAGAGTCCTCTCCTGCTGATGTTCAGGTGTATAAAGAAATGTTTACACGACAATAAATCACTATAATAATAATAATAAATTGTATTTTTATAGCACTTTTCTTGACAATCAACTTTTGACAGACTTCAGGTGAGAAGGGGCGTCAGATCCAGTCTTTTAACCTCATAAAGGAGAATATAAATGCAGTTAATGTGCAGAATCAGTGGTATCCATCATATTAAATTCTTAAATCAGCGGGGGGGAACGTCGGGGGCGTCCCAAAACCCGTCAGAAAAGCAGCGTTTTTTCAACTTCTGGAGGCGGAGCTTCCTGATGTTTGAGGCTCCGCACGATGTTCAGATCGACCGCTGTGTGTTTGCTCGGGTCGACTTCCAGACGCTCAGGAACTTTATTTAACTTCCTGTGAACAAGAGGAGAAAATATATCAAAGTCAAACTACTCCAGTCGGACTCAGATGCACTTTTCCTTCTTCATGTGATTTTTTTGTTTTGTTGTTTTTCTTTCCGTTAACCGTCAAGTGGGAACTAAGTATTTTTTTGTACGTTTTTGTGTTTCTCTTATACGATACTGTTACGATTGGCTGTGAATAAGAAAATACGAAGGATTTCTATTTATTAATTTTCTTTGAGGAAGGGGCAGGTAATATAAGATTATTTTCTTCTCCCTGCTCCTTTTCGGGTACGGTGTGTTTATAGAGACATCTTTTGTAAATAATTATTAGACATTAAGTCGTGCATACCATGAACGAGACAAGTAAAAGTCAACTTTATTGTCAATCTTTCAGTTTGTGTGTACAGAGAGATCGAAATACCGTTTCCCACAATCCAGAGGAATAAAAAATACAAATATATATAAAATATGTATACCAATATGTATATCCTACACAATTAACAGACACATGTATACATATGCACACATTACAACCTAAATAAAAGCACAACAATCAATATACAGATGGAGCATCTTATTTCAGACTCCAGCTTACTGCTTCCTGCCTACTAGCTGCCAGTTACCTGCCTAAGACCTGCCAAAGACCAGTATCTGGGAATGTTAAGCCCTCCCACTATTTTCCAAGAGGGCGTTGCCAGATTTTCAATTTCAGGATTTAACCAGGAGATGGTGCTTCATTCACAAAAACAGGAAGACAACTTTCATGGACTTTCAGTTTTGTATAGAAGAGCATTTGAACACATCAATATTTTAGATCAAATAAAGTATATCTAATCTTGTAATTCAATAATATATAGTCTTTATATATTAAATAACTATGGCCAAACTAAGACTTAGTTTTTGAAAAGAGAAAATGCAGATATTATATAAAAAACTAAAGTTAAAATCTTGTTTTTAATGCCCCAAGAGCAATAAAAACACTTGGTAAAATAATCCTGAGTGAGGCTTTCATAAATTGCATTTAGCTGACGCTTTTATCCAAAGCGACTTACTATTTAATAAATTATAAATGATTATTCATAACAAATATGAGTGATGTGTGATTATTATTCATGCAATATACTGATATAGGGCTAAGTAAGCAATCAATCCTGCAAATTAACCCTTAGTTGTTCAATAATTCTGCTCCCACCTAAGGCCAACGTTGCAATATTACAACATTTCCCTAAAAACGTACCAAAACGTAAACATTTTTAAAACTCTTTCATTTCTGCTCCAGAGGCCAGGGGTTAAATTGGGATTTGATATGTGGGGGGGCTCTGTTAGACGCTCGTGAATTGTCAACGGGGGGTGGGGGGGGGGGTGTTGCCGGCCGTAAGCGAACCGGGCCGTTGGCGTCCGGCCGTTCTGTGATTCTCGAGAACTCACAGCTGGCCAGCGGCCCACCGGGATAGGTCCCGACTCTCCCGATGGCCAATCCGTGCATCCCCTGACTGCACGTTGCTGACACACACCGCTGCAAACTCTCTGCACGGAGGAGCCGCGGAGGAAGAGACACACGTTCACTAAGCCGAAAAAACTATATCCGGTCACAGTGATCTGCTATTTTAAAGTAAATTCAACACATATCGACCCTAATATAGCATATATTAAGAATGAGAAAGTGTTAACATCGTTTTTTGTAAACATATGACAATGTGCGAGGGTGATGACATCAGAGCATCGTCCTATGGCTTAGCCCGGGACAGCCCCGGCCCAATTTAACCCCTGCCAGAGGGCTATACAACAACATCTGAAAGGTCAAAAAACAAACAGGGCTAGACAGCCATTTGTAGCATATGGGAGAATGGTGATGTGAACTCAACACGTAGTCACTCAGAGGGGGGTGGTACTAATTATTTTCAAATGCGCATAGGCAATGCTATCTATTTACATGTACTGTAGGCTCTTTCAGTCAAGAATTTGAATTTGAATGGGATGGGAGACGCTCTGCCAACACTGACCCAATCTTCTGCTCCTTACAACCCACTACTCACTGCCTGTGTTTTAACATTCGTACATTTCTGAATGAGCCCTAACATTCCGAGGTTATTCTGTATTTTCTGAGTTCTTGGTCATTTTCCACGGGGGCGTTGGGAGATGGCACATCAGCATAAATACAGCGCTGTGACACCACACCTCAGCAGGAGCCGAGGTAGCGTGCAAAACCATAGGCGGCTACCCTGAGTTAGGAATTTCATGCTTAGTCACACTGCAGATGGCCGTTTCCAATTTAAAATCAGATTGTATCACGCTGCAGCATGCACTTCTTGATTCCAAACTGCTATGAACAGTAAGAAAACCAAAGCAATGCTTTTTGCTCCCAAGTCAGCGTCCTCCTCTTGCCTCTCCATTGACACCCTTGATGGCGTTTCTGTTGAGTTTGTTGATACCTACAAATATCTGGGCTTTTGGTTGGACAGTAATCTGAACTTTAAACACCATATTGAAGTTTTAACAAAGAAATTGAAATTCACTCTTGGCTTCCTTTACAGACTTAAATGTTGTTTTTCAATTTCATCCCGTAAAAGGTTGGTCTCTGGCTTATTCCTGTCCCAGCTGGACTACGGTGATACAACAGGTATTCACTCAGAGGGGGGTAGGTACTAAATGCCACCCATTTACATGTAGGCAAACAAAGTCAAAATCAACATACAGTAGGGGGGTGGGGGATGGTGAACGGTATGTGGGACACTGAAAAGTCTATGTTAAAAGCCTCAGTCACCTTAATTCATGTAATAAAAACATCTCAGGTCAGTAACACTGAAAGCTAAATGTGCAATACCATGTTCAGCTATGTTACTATTTATAATGTTATTAACAGAAGATGTTTTTCTTTATATTGAAGTTAAATGCATCAATCTGGTGCACTTTGAGGTCAAAATTAAGAGATTTATGGATACCGCTGGAAAAAGCTGCAGTACATATGCCGAGCCTGTACGTAGCGCTGTAACTTCCTCCACAAAAGCAGCCTTCTGTTTATTCAACGTGGTGGGGGCCGAGGGAACGGGCAGAGTTTTTCGCCGGTCCAACGTGTGTGAAAGTTTAAATCTTCCTTATTGAGCTTTAAAACAAATGAATACGACTATATATAATAATAAAATAAACACCGGCTGTGTGTTATGCCTGCTGTGTAACGTTAAATTACTCTGTTCTCCGCTTGTAATTATGCCGTTACAAGCTTTCATAGTTGTATTTATCATCTAAATTTGCCGAAACAAGTTTAATATTCTGAAAGCCAAGACTTTGTTTATTTGAAATCAGATGAAAACAAACTGTAACGGACCCTGCCGTGTTATCTATGATTACTATATGCCTTACTGTACATTCATAATTTCAGCCGGAGGGAGGGGTGCGGCGCTGCGGAGGAGCAGATTGCGAGTGAGAGGTGCCTGTCATCTTCCCTTTACAAGCTTCACAAATGTATTTATCGTGTGATTTTGGAAATAAAGTTTCATATTCTGAAAGCCAAGACTTTGTTTATATATTATACGTGGGTAGCTATGACGTCAGAAGGAGTTACCGTAAATTGAGAGCTGCCGTAAAAGTGTTTCTAGGATTTCTAAACGAACTATTACAGCTGTTATAAAGCATTAAATAAAAAGTCATGAAGAGATAAGGAGGAGAAAAGGTTTAAGGAAGTAAGCAAGGAATACAGAATGTCGAAATCCTCTGTTTCACGCGATGTCGAACATTGAAGACAGAGGACGGCGGTTCCCCAATCTACACAGCGGGAGAAAGAAGATCATAAAGCAGATCGGAGGAGACATCACGATCTTCCCACATTAGTGCAATTCACCTATACTTAACCCCAAATAAAAGAACCCAATAAAACAGTTGTTAAATAATAGTGAAGTCACGTTGTAATAATAACTCATCTCTCGGTTGAGTGTTTCTTTTTCTGCTTTGCCTAAAGCCACTGTGTCAAGTGTCTAGTGACTATTTCTCTTAGCGGATGCATGTCAATTTAAATTGAAAAAAAAACTATTTTTTAAATCAATAAAAACATTTTCTAAATCCATAAAAGCATTTCAATTAAGATTGGGAGTCATGTCGTTACTTTGTTGAGAATGAGGCCATGTAATAAACGGGATAATTTGCAGCGACTTGGTCATTGTGGGGAAAAATAACACCCAGGGATCCTGATCGTTTTAATGAAGTTGAATACAGAATATTCATATTTGTCAGTGATTTCATGTCAATTCGGCGAACATAAACATAAATGATCGTGGTGAAGATGATGATTAAATTAGGATTAAAAATCGGGAGAGCTGCATTTCCTCTCGTTCGTTTTTTTTCGACTAAACAACATTATTTTGTTAAATAACAACATGGTGATGTTTTGTAAATGATTACATGTCTTATTTAGCACAGACTATGATCCTATCCGTGACATATGGATCTTAACAAAGATCCGCTATACATTAGTACCAGACATACTGTACATCCAGCTTACTGTATCGAAGTTGATTTCACATGAGCTCCAGTGTGGAACCCCACTGCACCCCCTGGTGGATCAATGATCCATTGCAGCTGGCTTCACAATAATTGCATTTATTTATCACGGGGCGGTATCAAGTCAGACTGGGGGCCGGCTCTTCATCACGAACCTTGCACGGGCCGATCACGGACCGTGCACGAGCCAACCACGACCCTCGCGTTTCAAACTGTCCTAAATAAGACATTGCACACCGTGGTCCCCTCTCGATGTCATCGTACTGTAATACGATGGCTACACGACGGCATTGCGAGGGCTTCACGTAGTCGTGTTGCCTTCCTAAGACAATCGGGCAGCTTCTTGTTTCCTTCGTATTGTCTTTGTGAGGCGAAAAATGCCCGATGGCACTGATGATCACAGGAAGTTAAGACGAAGATGACACGATTTGACAAGATGCCCTCACGCTGGCCTTACAAAATGGACACACGAATTCAACTCGAAAATGAACCTTCGCAAGGTCCTTCGGCAATTTTTGGCATGCAAAAGATTTTTCCACTGCTCACGAAGTTGCTGCCCGAGCCTGAGAAACTCCACCGACGGTCATACGATGGCTTAAGATGCCCTCACGAACGGCCCCGATGTTGTTACGATCAGAGCCGAATTTGAACATTTCCTTTATCGTGTGTCATCTGGTGTCAATTTCGGGACAGTGTGACGCGGGCTTTACAAAATACGTTAAGGATAAGGGCTCATTTCTATGCACTTATTTTATATTTTGTACAGTTGAAAATATTGGTTTTCAACGATACATTTTGGTACTAAAATGATCTGCATTTCTCTCTGATCTTGCACACATTTGAACAGGAATTTGAAATGTACTTTCTTTAATCCTCCCCATCTCTTCGCAGTGTGCTTTCATCACATATTCCTGCAAACATCTACGGGGGAAACCAAAGTGGATTTATGTTCCTGAGAGCGATTGGACATACTGTCTCTGACATCTGGTCATTTGTTACTTCACACCTCCAGAGGAGCTTGATATATACGTCCGGATGTAATTTAACACCAGAGCCGGAATGCAAATATCCCGCCGAGTCATATTTATAGTCTGCACATCATAAATAAATATATATATATATCAGCTCCTATATTCACCTTGTGCTCTCTGTCTCTGCAGCAACATTACAGAAAGATATTACAAGAGATTCAGAGGTGGAAGAAGTACTCAGATCTTTCACTTAATACTAATAAATACTTTGGGTAAGCTCCTGCATTCAAAACCTACTTAAAGTGACAAAAGTATACGTACTTGTTTTGCAGAATCCTAGATATGAAATGACTGGATTATACATGCACAGTGTGTGTGTGTGTGTGTGTGTGTGTGTGTGGTGTGTGTGTGTGTGGTGTGTGTGTGTGTGTGTGTGTGTGTGTGTGTGTGTGTGTGTGTTAGCCCGGGGTCAAAGGTTGCACCCTAATCATGTCCGAATCATGATATCACCCGTCCCCCCCGTCACCTTGCCGTGGAGCAGGAGCAGCTTAGCATTTTTATTGAATGTTTAATTTGAGGGTCTTTACGTGTTTGATGGCCGGCTGAAGGGCAAGGAGCGCGGTCGTAAAAATGGAAATGATGATGATGAAGATGATGAAGATGATGATGAGGAGACAAACGTACCTCCAGGCAAGGAGAGGAAACTGTGTTCTGATAAACTGCAGCTTATTGAGGTCATTGAAGTCTTACCACGTTACACAAAGCATGACATTTCACAACATAGAACGAAAAAGCAGTTTTTTTAATGTTTTGTGAACTGGGTTTGACCTTCAGGGCCACCGTAGAAATACTAATATACCAATAATACTTTTCCACGTTGTGTCATGTGACATGTTGTGCCTACTGTGTGTGAGATACATAATATACTGTGTGTTGTCTCTCTGTGTGTGTGTGTGTGTGTGTGTGTGTGTGTGTGTGTGTGTGTTGTGTGTGTGTGTGTGTGTGTGTGTGTGTGTGTGTGTGTGTGTGTGTGTGTGTTGTGTGTGTGTGTGTGTGTGAATAATAAACAGTGTGTGTCTTCCTGCTGAAGGTTATCTGGTGTTTTGGTCGTTAGCTAGAGAGCGCTATCGTCACTCTGCTGATAAAGTGAATCATGCTCAGTGTTTAATACACAACAGGAACCTGATAACACACACTTCAATGTGTGTGTATCCAAGGCCAAACAAACTCACACACACACACACACACACACACACACACACACACACACAAACCAGCATTAGCACTACTTACCACTACTATCCTCCACATGTAGTTACACACACATTGTGGAAACACTGTTCTGACCGTGTGCACACCCTCACATTACACTATATCAGGGGTCTCCAAACTTACTTCACTGAGGGCCACATACAGAAAAACATTCAAAGGGCTGGACCACTCACTAGAGGTGAGGTTTATTGCCTCATACGTTCAGTTATAAGTCAGCAAAATCAATGAAATGTATAGGAATTATGCTTGATACTTAATAATAAGCAAGACAACAGCCTACATAGGGTTACAATTATTTAGTTAGCAGCTCATTCCTTAAAACAGAAGCCTCAGATTGTTTATAATAAGGGGAAACAGGAAGGGTCTATTTCAAGCTTGTAGTAAATAAGTTATTGAGCTTTTATATTAACTAAGATTTGTTAGAACATTTATTTGACATGGGGTTTATTTACAGAGGGCCGCGGGCCGTAGTTTGGACACCCCTGCACTATATACATATACTGTGTTAAACTAAGTATTATAGAACTAATATACTGATTACTTATTATTGTCTTATACTGAGCATCTCTTCGGGGAAAGTTCTGCTCCAACAAATATACAGTTTGACTGCTCCTTCAACTGTTGTAAAAGTGTGGCACTGATCCACACTATTACAACAGCCTGATCTTTGTCAACGTGTTAAAAAAGAAACATAGTGATTAAAGGTACGATCTTTATTATTTTACAGCCATTTCTTTCCCCGCTAGGTTTTCACATTCATGTGATATGATTGTATTGCACCTCTTATTCAATGATTGACTGAAATCATTCTAACCCTTGAAAGTCCCACATCATTTAACTGATTGCATCTAGATACCTGCCCTCAGTAAACCCTGCTCCCTCCTCCCTTCAGCATTTACAAGAAATGCCCTCTGTTTTTCTAAATGGCACAAAAACGTACAGACTAGTCAGCACTTTGAATTGAAGCTCTCTGTCTCTGTTTGGCTTTGAAATAAACCAACTTTTCACTGTTGAATCCTCATATAAACTTCATCTCAAAGCTGTTTTGCTGTATTGAAGATTGTAGTGTACGGTGCAAGGGATTTATTTTAAGTTCTGATTCACAGAATGGTGTTTCCTGTGGAGCTCTTCCCAGCTTCAGTCTTCCCCTCCATCACAATCCTGTATCCCACAACAGGGACCTGATAACACACACTTCAATGTGTGTGTATCCAAGGCCAAACACACACACACACACACACACACACACACACACACACACACCTCACACACACACACACACACACACACACACACACACACACCACACACACACACACACACACACACACACACACACACACACACACACACACACACACACACACACACACACACACACGCCTGCAGCGAGGTTCTCTTTACGCCTCATTAATATACAAAGTTACTGTTTTTTACATACAGTAGGATTGCAATTTCCATCATTTTCTAGGTTATTTGAAAAATGTCAGAACTGTGAAAAATGTCAATACCAGTTTCAAAAGGTGGTTTATATGTCTTGTTAGTTCAAAACCATAACATATGTTTATTTAAAGGGGACCTATCATGCACAATGCACTTTGTGATGTCTTTTATTCATAAATATGTGTCCCCGGTGCGTCGGGGAACTCACGCAGCGTCAGAAAATAAAACCCTCTCTCTTTTCCTCCGTACCCAAATCTTTTAAAAACAGGGGAACAACGAGCGGATACAGATTTGCTGCCGATCTGACGTCAAATCGGCAGCGGACCCACAGAAAGTTGCAATCAGAAACAATGCCTGACGTGTTTTGGACTTGATCTCGTCTTTGTTTACATTAGCAAGCATCGCTAACACTCAGAGCCAGCGACGTGCAGTCAGGGGAGGCAGGGGAGGCAGAGCCTCACCTGTCATACTCCAATGTAACGGAAAAACAACTAAAGAAAAACTAAATAGTAATAATAATAAAATGTCTCCAGTGATCTGTGTTGTAAGTGTGATTTATGTATGATTCCAATCGCTTTTTATAGTCAAAATCAGCAAATTTGCCGAGCTCCGCTACGGGAGCAATGAGAAGTGAGGCAGGGACGAGTTCTGCCTCTCGTAAGCCCACAGTAACTTGCTGGAGCGCGGGCACTAATTTAGCGCGGCCACTTATTTTGTGAGCGCGCTCAAACCAGTTACTGTGGGGTGAGGTGAGGCACAGATGAGCTCTGCCTCACCTCAGAATGCGTGACCCCACAGAAACTGTCTGGAAAGCGGGTCCTAAGCGCATGCCTGTTACCATCTCACTGTAGGTCACCAATGTAATGTTTGTAGATCCCTTTATTACATTTATCCTCGACATCCATAGTCTCTAAATAACTTATTTCACTTATATATGATATTTAGGCTCGCTGGTCTCATCATACAACGGCAATGAAAAAAGCACCAGGGGAGGCAGCCATAACCTCTGCCGCACTGAAGGGGGCGCACGTGAGCCCACAGGTTCTTGTTGCTACTGTAATTCTACGCAGAGACGGTAGACGTAACAACAAACTAGACTTTTGAAACTACAGGAAGATAAGGAGGACTTTTACAAAAAAGTAATAGAGATTGTTGTCCAGAAGGATAGCATGGACTTCATCTTCAAGTCAAGGTAAGACCACATTGTAATGAAAATGGGATCTTACTTAGAAAGAACAATCCAATATTTAGATTTTGGGTATCCTTTTGTTGAACGGTCTGTTTAAAAATGAATCGAAGCATCAGACTACACTGTAAAACTGTTGCTTTGGTAAAACTTAAAAAATATGTGTCAAGTGATTCCAAGCAATTTTAAGAGTTTAGTCAACTTTTGCAATCTTTGAGTTGGTGAAATGTGACCTGCTCTATCGAAATCAGTCGCATTGACCCGAAGACACATTTTGAGTTGTATACACTGTTGGAAAGAGGAGATTCCTAGCTTTCTAATGATATCAAGATTGTTTTTGTTCTCCAAATATTAAGCAAAATATGTCACATGATGTAATGACTGTCACCGAGTCATCATTTTGAGAAAAAGGCCTTTAAAGTTTCCTCTTCTCTGGAATCCATCGATCTGATTGATTAGCGGAGCAAATGATCAAAATAGTCCGGAGGGGAAATATTTTCGTTTGGATTACTGGTCTGGGGGAAGCTCGCGAGTGTGTGTGTGTGTGTGTGTTTGTGTATTTTTGCGTTTGTGTATATTGTGTTTGTTTCCCGGGGAAAACACTCACGAGAAACACCGGCTGTTGTTATGCCTGCTGTAACGTTAAATTACTCCGTTCTCCGCTTGTAATTATGCCGTTACAAGCTTCAAAGTTGTATTTATCATCTGAATTTGCCGAAACAAGTTTAATATTCTGAAAGCCAAGACTTTGTTTATTTGAAATCAGATGAAAACAAACTGTAACGGACCCTGCCGTGTTATCTATGATTACTATATGCCTTACATTCATAATGTCAGCCGGAGGGAGGGGAAGCCGCGCTACGGAAGAGCAGATTGCGAGCGAGAGGTGCCTGTCATCTTCCCTTCACAAGCTTCACAAATGTATTTATCGTGTGATTTTGTAAATAAAAGTTTCATATTCTGAAAGCCAAGACTTTGTTTATTTAAAATCAAACAAAACACCCGAACCCCGAAAAAATTGTTTTTTACGCAAATCCACGTTTATTTTGAAATGAGCCGTTGCGACTTCCGACTGATTTCGATAGAGCGGGTCACAAATGTACTTTTTTTAGTTTTCCTCTACTCAAGAATGTGTTACTTTGCTAAAACTTAAAAAATATGTGTCAAGTGGTTCCAAGCAATTATAGGAGTTGGGTAAACTCACTAATGTGATTTTTTCTGCATATGAAAAGATGAGATGAGCCTACAATTAAAAGCCCAGATATTAAGTGTAACCAATGCAAATAACAATCTGCTAAGAACCACACGAGAATAAGTAAATTATAAAACACAATTGAGTTGCCGGAACCTATATACGACAAACTCTTCCTGATTTCAATCCAACCCTTTAAATATTTGATAGCATTGAAACATTGCAGATTAAACAAATAAATTAAAAAAGGGAACATTATGGACATGTTAATACATTTTATTAAAATGTGATTATTTCAAAACAGTTGTCATAAAGAGTAACAAGTTTGTTTAAAAGCACAACACATTAACATACATGGAGACACATGGTTATTACTTGATGGTTATAACTGCATCTGGCTCTTGGGCAACGTATCACTTCATGCTGTGCATCACGAGCCTGGTGCACTTCGACCTCTGCTGTTCCCTGTAAATACAAATAAAACACTAAATTGAGTACAAATCAGGACACACCATGTGTTTTCCTCAACAACAAAAATCAAATCCGTCTTGAAAACATAACGAGCCAGTTTACATTAGCTGTTAACAGACGGTAACAGAGGTGCTATTCACATGCATTACAAGGGGTTTAAGCCATCAAAGAAAAGGCTGGTTTGCAAGAAAATGAACCAAATAGTCATGATATTGATATAGTTCATAAAATGTCCAACTACTTCTTTTTAACCCCACCTCATGCTCAGAGATTTATATAAAGTGGCACATGGGTCCTAGAATAAAAAGAACAGACGATTATTTCAACTTTTATCTTGATAAGTGAGAGCGCAGGCCAGTCTACATGAATGCAGGGCAAGGCACGTTTCTGTCCAAAGGTTCCACGATGGAGTCGATAATGTTTTAAAATATCACTTTGAGTGGTGACACTCGTGCTGCATAGTTTACATCTCCATCCCATCTGTGATTCAAAAAATAGAAATGGGTACGTTTACCTGATGCTCATTATATTAGTATGTAAACATAACACGTCTTGAATTAACCTCTGAAACAACAACTAGTCTGACACACTCAAGGGCTTACCTAATGTGAACCTGAAGTCCATAGCAGGAGGCAAAATGTCTTCAAGAGGAGGTGTGACTGTTTTCTGGTGAGGCAAATGAAAGAACAAAATAGTTACATGATGACAATGTAACAATCATTTCAGTAGAATTCATTAAAATATATTTAATTCAATTAATGGAATCAAACATTAAAACACAAGTATCATTTAAAACGGTATTGTATTTATATACATTTATAAGGATGGCATTTATTAAGGATGGTATTGTTAGATACCAGTACAATTCCATGATTCTCTACACAGCAGATCCTAATTACTTCAATACACTCCTTTATCTCGTTTGCATACTGTCTAATATCTACTTTATGTTGTAGTAAATCTGTCACAGTCTGCTTTCTCACTCACCTATTTTCTGCATTAACATTCCTTAGTCACCTGGTAGCCACACCCTGTCTCTCTTTCACTCTGTTACACCCATCAGCTCCAGTAGTATATAGGCCCACTTCACTCTCACCTCAGTGCCAGATCGTACTTTGCAGCATGCCAGTCCTTTCCAGCATTACTTCCCAGATTGCTCTCTCCCGGTTTCCGACCCTGCCTGTCCCTGACCTGCCTGCCTCGCCTGATTCCTGACCCTGCCTGTACCCGGACTATTCTGCCACGCCTGCTCCCTGACCCGGTCTGTACCTGCGACTCCCGTCTTGCCTTCTCCTGGAACCCTCGCCTGTCCCCGACCAGCCCTTTGCCTACTACCTGCCTTTTCGTCTCCTACCAGTTATTGCCTTCAATAAAGCTGGTTACAGACTATCCCTGGTTTCCCCGTGTTTTGCATTTTGGTCCTCAGCTCGTTTGTGACAGAACGATCTGGCCAGAAATGGACCAAGCAAACACCGGGTCTCCTAGAGACCGCTTTGAGAGGGTTGAGGAAGCCATCCAAAGACAGGAGGTCACAATAGCTACCTTAGCTACCGAGACCCACCAGGCAACCTCAACCCAGGAACAAGCGCTGGTTTACCTGGCCTCCCAGATGCAACAGATGGCCGCCACCGTACAACAGCTAGCCGCTAGCATGGCTGCTACCGTCCCTCCGCCTGCAGCTTCCGATGTTCACTCCAGCCTCTGGATCGACTGGATACGCTCCGGAGCCTCGTGTGGGAACTCCGGAACGCTACGCTGGTGAGCCTGAGGGATGCAGTCCTTTTCTCACAAACTGTTCCATATTGTTTTCACTGCAGCCACACACCTTTGCCTCCGAGGCGGCTCGCGTAGCTTTTCACCGTTAATCATTTGACGGGGAAAGCCCGCTTATGGGGTACTGCAGAGTGGGAGCAGCAGACTCCAGCCTGCGCCTCTTTTGCTGCTTTTTCCGCGGAGATGCGGAAGGTGTTCGGTTCCGTTCGTCTGGGTCCCGATGCTGCCGGAGGTCTGCTGAGCTTGAGCCAGGGTTCCGGCACGGTGGTGAATTACGCTATTGACTTCCGCACCAGCAGCCGCCGTAGTAGCTGGAACGAGCCGGCGCAATGTGACGCATATCTGAGAGGCTTAGCGGATTATATGAGAGATGAGCTGGTTTCCTATGATCTCCCTGCTTCCTTGGATGGGTTGATCGAGCTCACCTCTCGGATCGACAGACGAATTCAGACACGAAGAGAAGAGCAACAGACACGAGCGGCGGGCCGCCGCTCGCGACAACAACTTCCGGTTTCCGGGAGATTTCAACTTCCGGTTTCGGCGGAGAATTCCCATCCCTACTCTGACTCACGGTACGGGGAGGTCGAGCCCATGCAAGTGGGTCGTACCAGTCTTAGCTCTGAGGAGAGGGAGTTACGTCGAAGAGGGAATTTATGCCTTTACTGTGGTCAGGCTGGACATTTTGTTTCCCGTTGTCCGGGAAAAGGCAGAGCCCATCAGTAATGGGGAGTATACTGGTGGGCCGAACCTCTGAGCTGATCCCCAATGGAAGACCTTTGTGCCATGCTCGACTTCTCCTGAGAGGCACACCTCAGGCTCTGGCTGTGTTTATCGACTCCGGATCAGATGTCAGCATCATTGATGAGGAGCTCGCACTACAGCTGGGCATTCAACAGATTCAGTTGCCCCAGCCGGTACCGGCTAATGCTTTGGACGGTCACCTGCTGGGAACGGTGACTCACCAGACGACACCGGTCCATATGCTCATGTCGGGGAACCACCATGAGACAATCCAGTTTCATGTGCTACGGTCCCCCAAGATTCCTCTGATTTTGGGTTATCCATGGCTCCGCCGCCACAACCCGAACATTGACTGGTCAACTGGGTCCATCCTAGGGTGGAGTTCTTCCTGTCATCAGGTTTGCCTCAAGCAGGCCGCTGCACCTCAACTATCTGTGGATATTAACCTGGTTCCGGATGTCACAGGGGTTCCGGCGGAGTATTTGGACTTTAAGGAGGTTTTTAGCAAGACTAAGGCAACATCTCTCCCACCTCATCGGCCCTATGACTGTGCTATTGAGCTACATCCGGGCGCAGTCCCACCCAAGGGGCGGTTGTACTCACTTTCGGCACCGGAGAGGAAGTCCATGGAGACGTACGTCAATGACTCTCTGGCTGCGGGAATTATTCGTCCTTCCACGTCACCCGCAGGAGCAGGGTTTTTTTTTGTGGCGAAGAAGGATAAGACCCTGAGACCCTGCATTGACTATCGGGGTCTGAATGACGTCACGGTAAAGAATCGTTATCCCCTGCCACTCATCTCGTCAGCATTCGAGTTACTACAGGGAGCAACAATCTTTACCAAGCTGGATTTACGAAACGCATATCACCTGGTACGAATCCGTGAGGGAGATGAATGGAAGACCGCCTTCAACACCTCTTCAGGACACTACGAGTACCTGGTGATGCCATTTGGACTTACCAACGCCCCTGCAGTTTTCCAAGCGTTGGTGAACGACGTACTCCGGGACATGTTGGATCGTTATGTTTTTGTTTATTTGGACGACATTTTGATTTTTTCAAAGACCCTCAAGGAACACATCCATCACGTCCAGACAGTCCTCCAGAGACTTCTGGAGAACTCGCTGTTTGTCAAGACGGAGAAGTGCGAGTTTCACACTTCTTCGGTCGCCTTTCTTGGCTACATCGTGGGTCAAGGAAGTGTGGAGATGGATCCCTCCAAAGTTTCAGCGGTTACCTCGTGGCGGGTTCCTGATTCCCGGAAGGAGCTGCAGCGTTTCCTAGGATTCGCTAACTTTTACAGACGGTTCATCCGTGGCTACAGTACCGTGGCCGCCCCGCTCACCGCCCTGACCTCGTCTAAGGTAACGTTTAGATGGTCCCATGCAGCAGAGGAGGCTTTTCAGGACCTCAAGCGCCGGTTTACGTCGGCTCCTATCCTACAGGTACCAGACCCTGCTGGTCAGTTGGTGGTGGAGGTGGATGCTTCTGACGTAGGGGTGGGGGCCATCCTGTCACAACGCTCTGGTGAGAATCAGAAGCTCCACCCCTGTGCTTTCTTTTCGAGGAGATTGAGTCCGGCGGAGAGAAACTACGACGTGGGGAACCGGGAGCTTCTAGCAGTCAAGTTGGCGTTGGAGGAGTGGCGACACTGGCTTGAGGGGACAGAACTGCCATTTCAGGTTTGGACCGACCATAAGAACCTGGAATACATCAGGTCGGCACAAAGACTGAATTCCCGGCAAGCCAGGTGGTCGTTATTTTTCACCCGGTTTAATTTTTTCCTCTCCTACCGCCCGGGCTCCCGCAACGTGAAGGCCGACGCTTTGTCCCGGCAGTTCGGGAGGGAGGGAGACACCTGCGGTATCCCGGACACTATTCTTCCTGCTCCTCGAGTGATCGGTGTTCTCGCTTGGGAGATTGAGGAGAGGGTTAAGACTGCGTTGGTGGACCAACCCGGTCCTAGTTCTTGTCCTCTTAACCGTTTGTTTGTGCCTCAGGTTTTGAGGGCTGAGGTGCTTCAGTGGGCTCACAGCTCCAGACTTTCCTGCCACCCTGGGATTCAACGTACCAGAGGGATGGTCTTGCAGCGGTTCTGGTGGGCTACGCTGGAGGCTGACACCCGGGAGTTTGTGAACGCCTGTCCTGTGTGCAATCGGCACAAACCCTCTCACCAAGCGCCAGCTGGCCTCCTTCATCCATTACCGGTTCCACGTCGCCCATGGTCACATATTTCGTTGGACTTTGTGACTGGTCTTCCACCGTCCCACGGACATACTGCCATCTTGACGGTGGTGGATCGGTTCAGTAAAATGGCTCACTTCGTACCCCTGCCTAAGATCCCGTCAGCTAAGGAGACGGCTGAACTTATGCTTCTCCACGTTTTTCGCCTTCACGGACTGGCGACTGATGTGGTTTCCGACCGGGGGCCCCAGTTCACCTCTGTGTTTTGGAGGGAGTTTTGTGAACTGATCGGGGCGACGGTCAGTCTCACCTCCGGTTTCCATCCACAGGCCAATGGTCAGACTGAAAGGAAGAATCAGGAGATGGAGACCACTCTCCGCTGCATGGCTTCCGATCATCCTACGACCTGGTCTAAACAACTCCTGTGGGTGGAGTATGCCCACAACACACTCATCAGTTCCGCTACTGGTCTTTCCCCTTTTCAGTGTGCATACGGGTTTCAACCCCCTTTGTTCTCTGCATTGGAGAAAGAGGTTACCTGTCCGTCTGTCCAGGCCTTCATCAGACGTTGTCGGAGGACTTGGAGGCGGGCTCGAACTACTCTGCTTCAGTCTGCTAACCGGTACGCCACATCAGTGAACCGCCGACGCACCAAGGCACCTGTGTACCAGCTAGGCCAGAGGGTGTGGCTTTCCACTCAAAACATTCCCCTTCGGGTGGAGTCTAAAAAGTTAGCGCCCAGATTTATTGGACCCTTTGAGATCGTCAAGGTCATTAACCCTGCAGCAGTTCGACTGAGTTTGCCCCGGAACATGAAGATCCATCCCACCTTCCACGTGTCTAGGATTAAACCTGTCCGGGAGAGTCCTATGATTCCCGCCGCTCCCCCACCACCACCCCCTAGGATGATCGATGGGGGTCCGACCTATACCCTTCGTCGTATACTTCGTTCCCGACGCAGAGGAAGAGGGGTTCAGTATTTGGTGGACTGGGAGGGCTATGGTCCTGAGGAGAGGCAGTGGATTCCTGCTCGTCACATCCCTCAACCCTCAACTCATCCGGGACTTCCACCTGCGCTACCCGGAGCAGCCTTCTAGGACCCACGTTAAGCCGGGGGGTACTCGTCGGCTACGGACCGGGGGCTTCATCGAGGAGGAGGGGGAGGCGTCTTCAGTCGAGGAGGACGAGGATTTCCAGGAGGGGGAGGCCGAGAGAGCATTCTCAGATGAGTATTAACCTTTCCCATACCCCCACCTTCCACCCGGTGTCTGTAGGTTTTTTGTTGATTTTTTATTTATTTGTTTTTTTCCCCGTAGGTTTGTCTTGGACGTCGGGAGCCGTCCATTAAGGGGGGGGTTCTGTCACAGTCTGCTTTCTCACTCACCTATTTTCTGCATTAACATTCCTTAGTCACCTGGTAGCCACACCCTGTCTCTCTTTCACTCTGTTACACCCATCAGCTCCAGTAGTATATAGGCCCACTTCACTCTCACCTCAGTGCCAGATCGTACTTTGCAGCATGCCAGTCTTTCCAGCATTACTTCCCAGATTGCTCTCCCGGTTCCGACCCTGCCTGTCCCTGACCTGCCTGCCTCGCCTGATTCCTGACCCTGCCTGTACCCGGACTATTCTGCCACGCCTGCTCCCTGACCCGGTCTGTACCTGCGACTCCCGTCTTGCCTTCTCCTGGAACCCTCGCCTGTCCCCGACCAGCCCTTTGCCTACTACCTGCCTTTTCGTCTCCTACCAGTTATTGCCTTCAATAAAGCTGGTTACAGACTATCCCTGGTTTCCCCGTGTTTTGCATTTTGGTCCTCAGCTCGTTTGTGACAAAAACATCTCCTTAATAAAACTGTATTTATTGACATTTCTCGCTCAAGACTGCATTTTACTGTACTACAATGAACACATCTTGCTGACGTTATACATGCATCCTCGCCCAATACACACTTTTACTGAATTGCGCCTGAATGCACCTTAACTGAAGTCACCTCCGTCACTTTCTACTGAGAGCTAACGTTAACTCTCCTGCAGATTCCAACATGAATGTACATCTATAGCGTTGCATAAGCATGAAAAATATAGTTTGCACTTAATTTTGTATAATAACAACTCGATGCTGTAACTGCAGACTATGAGTTTAAATTGGGTACACTAAGATTGTTGAAAGATAATTCATTGCTCACAGTAAAACAAACGGTGAAATACATACAGAGGAATTAATATCAAATAGGCGCATTAGTAACTTACTCTTACATAACCGCTGGGTTATAAAGTAGTAGGGAATAGTTTTAACGGAGGTATTTTACCGCACAACATGCACGGCAGGAGAGCCTCTGAGCCCCGAGGCGCATCACGGTGCCCGGGCCAACGCTTAGAGCGGCATAGGGGAACAGTTTGCGGAGTTGATTCTTAATACGTACTCTTAACTTAACCACTTTTAACAGAATTGCGTTGGTAAGCACTTGATGCAAACTTTGCCCAACAACTTTGCGCGAAGAAATAGACTACATGAGCACGACAGGGCTGAGTCTAACTTTAACAGCAGTAATGGCGCTGGCATGCATTAAAATGTCGATGTTTCGTTCAAAACAGTGAATACAAGAAAAGTAAATAACACTTTCTAGTTAAAAAGCAGTAATTAATAACTCAGGTGGTATGCTTACTTGTTTTACGATGGTTTGAGGAGGATCCAACGCAAACACGTGTCCAACTGCTGAAGAACCGCTGCAAAGAGGAACAGGAAGTCTCACACCGCGGTATTCTCGTTTGAGGGCGTGGCATGACCGTGGCGTTGACAAAAGCATTTTTATTACGTTTTCCAAAACGTATTTTTAAAGAAAGTTCAGAAAATGTGATATTAATTTACAAATTAATGAGTTCTTAAAACATGTTCTCATTGTTGCTTAAGTGTTACTTATTTAAACGCACATTGAAAAAAAACTAATTTAGGGCAAAAAATTGAGTTTTGTTGACCATCGGAACTGTTTTTACAGTGTAAAAAAGCTTTTGAAAATAACCGAATATTTCGATTAAGGTCAAAATATAATATTTGTAAATCTGACTCAGTGAGTCAGTGCCTCACCAGCCATGAACCTCACCGCACGTCACTGCTCAGAGCTAACCTGTACTGGAGAGAGCATGTGTTTAAAAAGCAGGAAATAAAAAAAGGAACTCACCTTGTGATAAACCTGCAAGGGAAAAAGCCTTTGAGCTCCATACTGTTTCAGAAATAATCCTTGATGTGGTTTAAACAGGATGGCGATTTATCACAGCAGAATTTAACTTTATCTCCGGTAGAATTCTGATCAGGCATTAGCTCCGCCTCCTCTTTTATTTTTTTTCAAGCTAAGGACCCAAAATCCTTGTTTCTCTAACAGCTGTAAAA
This sequence comes from Trematomus bernacchii, assembly GCF_902827165.1. NCBI lineage: Eukaryota > Metazoa > Chordata > Actinopteri > Perciformes > Nototheniidae > Trematomus > Trematomus bernacchii. Next base: position 495,074 of record NW_022987669.1, on the reverse strand, counting down.
GAGGGGTGTGAGCAGTATGAGGCATGGCTACAACGGCTGATCTGTTTGGTGTTTAAAGCAAAACACTTCACAGACATGTTTTGTATAGGTATGGCCCTACAATATATGTTTCCAATATAGCATGATAGGTCCCCTTTAAATGAGTTTAAAACAGAGAAAAGAGAGGCTGAAAACAGCATGATTATCACTTTATCGATTAATCAGTTAATTCATTGGTGATTTTCTTTTTACAAGCAAAGGTCCTACATTCAAAATGTTACTCAAGTGAAAGTAGAAAAGTATTCTCATCAAAATATAGTGAAAGTAGCGACAGTAAAAGTAGTCGTTGTGCAGATTGGTCCATTTCAGAATAATATATATGATATGTTTTATAATGATTGATCATGAAAGTGTTCTCAAAGCTGGTAAAGGTGCAGCTAGTTTGAATGACTTTGTATACTGCAGGGTAGCTTGTGGATTTACTCCAGGTGGAACTAAAGTCTGATTTAACACTTGATTATATTTCACATCATTCATCCACATCTGTGAAGTAACTAAAGGTACTAAATACATGTAGTGGAGGAAAAGTACACCATTTACCTCTGAACTGTAGTGGAGTAGAAGTACTAAGTAGCATAACATGGAAATACTCAAGTAAAGTACAAGTAGCTCAAAATTGTACTTAAATAAATCTACTTAGTGACTCTACACCTCTGAATATATGTGCTCACTTTGACCAAACATAGTGTTTTAATAGTAAAATGAAGAATATAATGAATCCTGATAGACATGACTAAACAGGTTTCAAAAGGGATTTAGACACTCTGTTATGAAACATATTATTGTCCCAAACGTTATAACATGAGTGCAGAATATTATATTTTACCTTTTATCGTCCTCCTGCGAGTTGTTGCGTTTCTGTTGAGGCGCTATGGGCGGACGTGGGACTTTCTTTGTGACTTTGATTTCACCTTCAGCCTAAAAGAGAGGGAGACAAGTGATTTATTATTCGTAGCGTCTGCAAACAGCCGCCACGCTTTCATTCTGAAAGTTGACTGTGGAGCGTCGGAGCCATACGGAGGATTAACAGTCTGCAGAATCAGCACCTGTGTCTCTTTATAGACTCCATAAAGAAACCCTTCATTAAAGCTCAGAGAACGTCTCGTCCTCGCTGGCAGGAGCAAAGCAATCACAGAATAAATCCATCAGTTAGATTCAACAGAGATCTCTAAAGGATCGCTTTCAAGAGAATAATCAGGTTTTGGTTCATTCAATCAGGGGACACCAAAGAGTGACGCACACAGCTGGGAGACCAGGGGACACTAAAGAGTGACGCACACAGCTGGGAGACCAGGGGACACTAAAGAGTGACGCACACAGCCGGGAGACCAGGGGACACCGAAGAGTGACGCACACAGCCGGGAGACCAGGGGACACTAAAGAGTGATGCACACAGCTGGGAGACCAGGGGACACTAAAGAGTGACGCACACAGCCGGGAGATCAGGGGACACTAAAGAGTGACGCACACAGCCGGGAGACCAGGGGACACTAAAGAGTGATGCACACAGCTGGGAGACCAGGGGACACTAAAGAGTGACGCACACAGCTGGGAGATCAGGGGACACTAAAGAGTGACGCACACAGCTGGGAGACCAGGGGACACTAAAGAGTGATGCACACAGCTGGGAGACCAGGGGACACTAAAGAGTGACGCACACAGCTGGGAGACCAGGGGACACTAAAGAGTGACGCACACAGCTGGGAGACCAGGGGACACTAAAGAGTGACGCACACAGCTGGGAGACCAGGGGACACTAAAGAGTGACGCACACAGCTGGGAGACCAGGGGACACTAAAGAGTGACGCACACAGCTGGGAGACCAGGGGACACCAAAGAGTGACGCACACAGCTGGGAGACCAGGGGACACCAAAGAGTGACGCACACAGCTGGGAGACCAGGGGACACTAAAGAGTGACGCACACAGCTGGGAGACCAGGGGACACTAAAGAGTGACGCACACAGCTGGAAGACCAGGGGACACTAAAGAGTGACGCACACAGCTGGGAGACCAGGGGACACTAAAGAGTGACGCACACAGCTGGGAGACCAGGGGACACTAAAGAGTGACGCACACAGCTGGGAGACCAGGGGACACCAAAGAGTGACGCACACAGCTGGGAGACCAGGGGACACCCAAAGAGTGACGCACACAGCTGGGAGACCAGGGGACACTAAAGAGTGACGCAAACAGCTGGGAGACCAGGGGACACTAAAGAGTGACGCACACAGCTGGGAGACCAGGGGACACTAAAGAGTGACGCACACAGCTGGAAGACCAGGGGACACTAAAGAGTGACGCACACAGCTGGAAGACCAGGGGACACTAAAGAGTGACGCACACAGCTGGGAGACTAGGGGACACTAAAGATTGACGCACACAGCTGGGAGACCAGGGGACACTAAAGAGTGACGCACACAGCTGGGAGACCAGGGGACACTAAAGAGTGACGCACACAGCTGGGAGACCAGGGGACACTAAAGAGTGACGCACACAGCTGGGAGACCAGGGGACACTAAAGAGTGACGCACACAGCTGGATACCAGGGGACACTAAAGAGTGACGTACACAGCTGGGAGACCAGGGGACACTAAAGAGTGACGCACACAGCTGGGAGACCAGGGGACACTAAAGAGTGACGCACACAGCTGGATACCAGGGGACACTAAAGAGTGACGCACACAGCTGGGAGACCAGGGGACACTAAAGAGTGACGCACATAGCTGGAGACCAGGGGACACTAAAGAGTGACGCACACAGCTGGGATCTTGTACTTGAGTAAAAGTAGAAGTACTCAGATCTTGTACTTGAGTAAAAGTAGAAGTACTCAGATCTTGTACTTGAGTAAAAGTAGAAGTACTCAGATCTTGTACTTGAGTAAAAGTAGAAGTACCAGAGTGTAGGAATACTCGAATGTTACTCAAGTTAAAGTAGAAAAGTATTAGCATCAAAATACAGTTAAAGTACCAAAAGTAAAAGTAGTCATTGTGCAGATTTGTAAACAAAACAGAAAAGGGAAGAACGCTTTAATAGTATTGCAACTACCTATAACTTCACCAAGTATAGGCGCTAGCGGCCGTAAACATTCCTTTACACCTTTGGATTAAAACTCCTAAATTATAATCTGGATGCGTACCCGAGGCATGTTGAGCACCAAGTGTCCGCTGGTTTGAGACCTCAGCGCCGTGGAGCTGTCCGGCTTCACTTCAGCAGGCAGCAACATCTGAAATATCTGCAGAGTAAATTATTCATAACGTTAATTAGCAAGATGAATGTTCTGATCCCGCCGTCCCACTGTGTCTAATGACTTTAATCATTAGCGGGTCTTTTTATAGCAACGCTTTCCAGAATGAGTGGAGGCAGAGGGACGAGAATAACTGGACATTAATCGCTGTCCCGTGAAGTCGTAGGAACACGATCCACACGGGAGGAATAACGGGGATAGGGTTAGACTCGTGGAGCTTTTTAGAGAGAGAGGGATTTGAGGGGAAACCGTGTGAATGTGAGATAGAGGAATCAGAATACTCCATTTATCCTGGTGGAAATCGGGTTCCCTAAAAGTTACTTGACTTGAACTTGCCCATCCTGACTTGAGACTTGACTCGGACTTGCTTGTGACTTGCAAAACAATGACTTGGTCCCACCTCTGGCACATTGTAATACCCTGACTGTCCTGTATCTCCGGCTGCTGTCAGGTGAGGTTTGATAAACACGCCTGCTGCTGTAAATGAGTTCATATTTAGGAGGAGTTTTAAAGGCCTCAGTTGATGTATCGCTGCGTATATCACCCCACCCGTCCAATCAGGCTGACCCCTGGCATAAAACAAGCATCCATAAATACGCTAACAGCTTGACGTGACATTCAGGACTTCAGACCTGCGGGGCTGTGGGTTCATAATGTGCTGAGAGGAAACAGGACCAGAAACAAACAGGGAACACTTCTTGGATGTATGCGCGGCCAAACAGCTTTTGAATCGGGCTGAAAGGTCGCTGTGGTCGGTTTGGAGGAGATTAAAACCCTCCACACGTTCCTTATGTTCTGCTGACGGGAACAGCTTGAAAAAGTACCCATGTTTTCCATGAGCCTGTATCTACTTGTCTTTCATCCTTTCATTATAACTAATGCTGTTGATGTGTTGTGATTTTAAAAAGGTGTCATCTATTAGCATCTTGACAACAGCTGGAAATGAGCAATGTCGGCGAAAGCTGCTCCATTTACTGTTTTCTGTGACAGTTGATCAATGGGGACTGTCCACGACACTATAAACAAATACAATCAAACTACATTGCTTTAAAGGTCTCCTATTATACTGTCTCAGATATATACAGAGCCTGTCTCTGATTGGCTGAAACACCAAACAGATCATTGCAGCATTACCCATAATCCCCTCTGTTTCAGCCCTGTTTCCAAAGTGCTGATTCTCTGTCTGTTACTTTAGATGAAAATAAGGAGCCACTCCCCACGCCCCCCTTTGGTTGCTGATTGGCTAATGGTTACACAAGACAAAACATCGTTATGACATCATAAAGTGGCCAAAATCTGATCAGCTCATTTTCAGACAGGTTTTTATAAAAATGGATCAAAAAGAGAGAGAATCTTTGTTCCTGAAACTTTCAGAATCTCTTTCCACAGAGGGGACACATGTTGATGAAGAAGAGACATGAAGAAGAGGGGACACATGTTGATGAAGAAGAGACATGAAGAAGAGGGGACACATGTTGATGAAGAAGAGACATGAAGAAGAGGGGACACATGTTGATGAAGAAGAGACATGAAGAAGAGGGGACACATGTTGATGTAGAAGAGACATGAAGAAGAGGGGACACATGTTGATGTAGAAGAGACATGGAGAAGAGGGGACACATGTTGATGAAGAAGAGACATGAAGAAGAGGGGACACATGTTGATGTAGAAGAGACATGAAGAAGAGGGGACACATGTTGATGTAGAAGAGACATGAAGAAGAGGGGACACATGTTGATGTAGAAGAGACATGAAGAAGAGGGGACACATGTTGATGTAGAAGAGACATGAAGAAGAGGGAACACATGTTGATGTAGAAGAGACATGAAGAAGAGGAGACACATGTTGATGTAGAAGAGACATGAAGAAGAGGGGACACATGTTGATGAAGAAGAGACATGAAGAAGAGGGGACACATGTTGATGTAGAAGAGACATGGAGAAGAGGGGACACATGTTGATGTAGAAGAGACATGAAGAAGAGGGGACACATGTTGATGAAGAAGAGACATGAAGAAGAGGGGACACATGTTGATGTAGAAGAGACATGAAGAAGAGGGGACACATGTTGATGTAGAAGAGACATGAAGAAGAGGGGACACATGTTGATGAAGAAGAGACATGAAGAAGAGGGGACACATGTTGATGTAGAAGAGACATGAAGAAGAGGGGACACATGTTGATGTAGAAGAGACATGAAGAAGAGGGGACACATGTTGATGTAGAAGAGACATGAAGAAGAGGGGACACATGTTGATGTAGAAGAGACATGAAGAAGAGGGGACACATGTTGATGTAGAAGAGACATGAAGAAGAGGGGACACATGTTGATGTAGAAGAGACATGAAGAAGAGGGGACACATGTTGATGAAGAAGAGACATGAAGAAGAGGGGACACATGTTGATGTAGAAGAGACATGAAGAAGAGGGGACACATGTTGATGTAGAAGAGACATGAAGAAGAGGGGACACATGTTGATGTAGAAGAGACATGAAGAAGAGGGGACACATGTTGATGTAGAAGACACATGAAGAAGAGGGGACACATGTTGATGTAGAAGAGACATGAAGAAGAGGGGACACATGTTGATGTAGAAGAGACATGAAGAAGTGGATTTTGCATAGTAGGTGACCTTTAAATCTGTGCAGGTGAAGGAGAGGGCTTTGTTTTAAATCCCCAAAAAGAAGTTGTCTTTCCAACTATTGTCGCAGTGCCCTTGAGCAAGGACCATTTACATGCATTAAAACCTATAGAAGACACTACAGGAGAGGGAACTAACCACAAAAAGGAGAATAGGGCCCCTTTAATACTTTGATATTGGGATGTCAACAGTAAGAGGAACTTTCAACATGATACGACTCTGTGTTGAAGGATCTAAATTAATGTTTAAAGTACAACGGAAATGAATCAGCAGAAAACGGAGAGTAAATATCTCTATGGAGGAAAACGTTACTGTGCAACAATCTGACCTTCAACCTTAAAGGGGACCTATCATGCAAAATGCACTTTGTGATGTCTTTTCTACATAAACATGTGTCCCCGGTGTGTCGGGGAACTCACGCAGCGTCAGAAAATAAAACCCTCTCTCTTTTCCTCCGTACCCAAATCTTTTAAAAACAGGGGAACAACGAGCAGATACAGATTTGCGTCCGATATGACGTAATATCGGATGGTGGACCCACAGAAAGTTGCTATCAGAAACAATGCCTGACGTGTTTTGGACGTAATCTTGTCTTTGTTTACATTAGCAAGCCTCGCTAACACTCAGAGCTAACCTGTACTGGAGACCATGTGTTTAAATAGCAGGAAATAAAAAAAGGAGCTCACCTTGTGATAAACCCGCAAGAGAAAAATCATTTGAGCTCCATACTGTTTCAGAAATAATTCTTGATGTGGTTTAGAACAGGGTTTTATCACAGCAGAATTTAACTTTATCTCCGGTAGAATTCTGATCAGGCATTAGCTCCGCCTCCTTTTTTTTTTTTTTTCAAGCTAAGGACCCAAAATCCGCGTTTCTCTAACAGGGCTTCAAAAGAGGGGTTTGAGCAGTATGAGGCATGGCTACAACGGGGCATCTGTTTGGTGTTTGAAGCAAAACACTTCACAGACATGTTTTGTATAGGTATGGCCCTACAATATATTTTTCCAATATAGCATAATAGGTCCCCTTTAAGATGTGTGTCTCTGCCCTTTGAGATGTTAAAAAACCTGAATGAATGCTTTTATGTTTGTTGGAAAGTTCAGGGTTGAGGATGAATATCAAATGAAGTGTCTCATCCATAAAGTTAATCGTGCGTTTCTATCTTTATTTATCTGCTTTTGTTTGTTTTCTCTTCATGCAACCGGTCTGCATCGTGCACGTTAACATGAAGAGCAACATGTTCATTAATGGGTATTGTCTCTTCTTAAATATATATATATAACTATATAACTCTTCACCCTTCAGTAAAGGGAACTGAGAACTTCCACACCATATTAGTATTATTATTAATAATGTTCAATAAATAACGTGCAGTTACGTAACTACCACGATGGTTTTTGCACTACTAAATACTATATATATTAAATTCATATTTACATTAATGATGTGACCGTCTGTTTCCTGTAGATATGTAATTGCTCTTTTTACGGCTCTGTTAGTGTACAGTTTTATTATTATGCTGCTGTGTTTGATGTATTTTTGTAACTTGCACAACTATTTCCTTCAGGATAAATAAAGTCCTATCTTATCTTATCTTAAATAAATACAAATACAGCGTACCTTTCCCTTGACGTTGACTCTGGCGTACGTTGTCTGAATATCCACGTCGATCAGAGAGGAGTCCATGTGTCTGTGAGAGGAATGGAGGTGGAGGTGAGTTTAATGATAATATGCCATAACTCTAAATAACAAATCACCTCTGGCTGGAAGAGAACTGGACTTAAAACATTCTCACTGTACATTTTATATTTATATGTAATTGAATATTCCATTCCATGCTCACTTGATGTAAATAACATCCTGCTTATATTGTGTTCAAAGAAAACTGGCCTTCAACAGTGTTTTTATTTGTCAGACAGTTTCTAGATTTTTTTATCTTCACGGTCATCTGTGTGGGGGAAACCTCTGAAGCAATTGGAAACAGGACTCAGAGAGACACGAGGAGAGCTGGAGCTTTGATGGCAAACACTGACGGTTTATTTGGAGCTTCGGCCGGAGAATTGACAAGACATGTGCTGTGTCACGAGTTGACACAGCGGTTGCCAAACCAATTCTGAAGAACTCTTCTGTAGTTCCAGGTTTTAACTAGTTCAGAGTGTAATAATCAACATTCTTTATCAGTGAGACTAAACAAATATGGACCCTGAATCTAACTAGAGCTCTCGTCCATAGGAAAGAATGTGCGCCAGGGAACCTACTCTCCCTGAACAGTAAACTACCTCATGGCGGCTTGTGCTCTGTCATAGACTGGCAACAACAATGCCCCAAGCTGCTCCTCCTTAAGAGAGATAGCAGTGATACCCAAGCTGCTCCTCCTTAAGAGAGATAGCAGTGATACCCAAGCTGCTCCTCCTTAAGAGAGATATAGCAGTGATGCCCAAGCTGCTCCTCCTTAAGAGAGATAGCAGTGATACCCAAGCTGCTCCTCCTTAAGAGAGATATAGCAGTGATGCCCAAGGCCGTAGACCTATGCCGTGGGAAAGGAGACAGTGCAGACAAAAACTTCCAAAATTGGGATTAATAAAGTACGTCTTATCCTATTTTAGTAGTGCTTTACATGAATCAGATGTACACACCTGTAATCTACTTAAGTCATGAAGTTGAGTCGTTTGAACTCTGTCAGGACTTTAAATTCTTTAAGTAATGACGGTTGTGAAGAGATATTTAATTTAGATCCTTTTTGATTTAAGGTAAAAAGTGTGAGTTAACCCACCGAAAGGAAACACACACAGCTAAGGAATATGTTCCGACTTTATTTGCAGTATTCGAAATTGGTTTCAGGAAAATATATATTGTTTCTTCAGAATTTTGAAATTATCAGGAACATTTTTTAATTCTTTCTTTTTCATTCCGACTTTTCTTCAAAAGATTCCGACTTTTCTTCAAAAGATTCCGACTTTTTTTCAGAAATCGGGAAAATATTAGTTTTTTTTTCTTAATTGCAAATATGGGAATAATATGAAGAAAATATGGATTTGAGACATAAAAACAGCTAAATAACCCCCAAAATGTGTTGGACTTTATCTACAAAGAGGCTTGAATTTTAAGATATTAATCAAAATATTGATAGACATTAATATAGTATAATCTATCGGGGGATTAACCATCAAACCATGCTGATTAATATCCAGTGTGGGCTCATCGTACCTGTACACCTCCAGGTTTAAGATAATCGTGTTGTTTACTTCATCTTCAGTTAGAGAGAAGTCCAGCCTGTGAACGCACAGAAAGAAATATAAATATAGTTTATTCCTTTATGTATATACAGTCTTTGAGTTTAACACAACTCAACTACCAACCTGGCTAAAACACGTTAGCATCGTTAGCATCTAAACTTCACATCTTAATGACACGTGTCCGTTCCTGGCTTAATGACACTGATCTCAAAGACTTGGGCTATCACTCATACACAATATTTTAGGACTTAAAAACAAAAGCTCTAACATTATATTTCACAAGCCCTTTTTTTTGTTTTGAGCAAAAAGTCTGAATTCTGACATTTTCAGGAAGAAATTTGAAAATATATTTTTTTATTTTCTGACCTATTTTTTTCTCTGAATTCGAACATTCTCAGAAAAAACTATATCTTTTTCAGAATTCTGGCTTTTTTTCAGAATTCGGGAAAATAATTTACTTCGGAATTCAAAATTAATGTGTCCCCAGTCTTCTTCTGTACTTGCATTTCTGCCCAACATATAAATACAAAACGAGATGGAAGTTCAAACTAAACATCCATACAGATAAAAAACCTGCAGCTTCAGTTCAGAGAATGGCTTTCCTTTAAGAGATATTGTTGCCCAGTAGCATCAATCTGCAGAAGGAGACTTCACAAGGCATTCATGGTAAGAAGTATCAACATCACAGACATGATGTTCTGACTCTTATTGTACCTTCTGCTGCAAAGTGATGCATCATATGAAGCACATGTCAAACTCAAGGGCTTCACAAATCAATCTAGGTTCTCAGTGTGTTTGGCACACACGGTGTTATCTGAAGAAGAACTGATGACCTTGCATCACAGAACAGAAGTCGGCCAACATGGAAGTATCGTTTTTATAATATGTTAGGACTTAAAAGCAAAAGCTCTAACATTACATTGTACTATAGTCTGTGATGAAGAAAGTTGGTGAACTGGAATAACTTTAATGAACCACAACATTTTTCAATAAATGGTGTTTCTTGCATAGAGAAGAGGACTTGTGATTTTTTTTTTTATCTGACCAAAAGTTATTATTTTTTCGTTTTGAGCAAAAAGTCAGAATTCAGATTTGTTTTCTCCGAATTCCGAAATGTTCAGGAAGAAATACAAACAAAACTAAACAGAATTCTAACTTTCGATCTAGGTTCTCAGTTCTCAGTGTGTTTGGCACACACGGTGTTATCTGAAGAAGAACTGATGACCTTGCATCACAGACCAGAAGTCGGCCAACATGGAAGTATCATTTCTAGATCTATGAAGTTGAATGCAAAGTTAATTCGTCATTTTTAGGGTTTTAGGGGAAATTGAGTTTGACACACCTGATATATACTGTAGGCCCAATTCCAAACCACATCCTCCCCACTCCCCCTCCGTCTGTAGTCACACTTGCAGCTAAATGAAGCTCAGCGCAAGTTCAATCAGGAAGACCAAGCTCTTCATTCAGATTACACGTCACCACATTACATTACATTACACTCATTAAGTGATCGGGGGCGTCACTCCCCAGCTAACCAATCACTCCTCTCTCCATTCTCACAAGCCGATCATAGCTCCCGCTAATCCCTTTATATCTGCTCTTCCCTCTGCCAGCTGTCATTTCAGGTGACAAAACGCAACCCTCCTCCACCCCTTTCGCCTCCCGTCTCCTACAGGACCAAGCTAAACCTTCTCCCTGCAGTCCGTTCCCACCTACTTATCACCACCACCAGTGTTTAGACCCCGGGGGTTTCATCGGAGCGGTTCTTCCCCCTCCTGAATGATTATCCTACTGGGGCCTAAACACCATTTTATTCTCCTGTTATAATTGTGGCAATCATTATTCATTCATTTATGTGTCCCGGTAATAAATATGTATTCCATACACCCTGTACATATACAATAGCGGCAAGCTTTGGAACAAACTCCCTTCTCTCCGGCAGAAACAGGAAATGCCGTAATTTTAGGTTTTCAAAAGTTTTAGTTTCAAGTTTTAAGGCTTTTATTGTCATGTGTACATATAGTGTAGTTATGACAATGAACATCTGAGGTCACAGGCTCCTCCAACATTGCAACACAATAAAACAGATCAAATAGTGGAAGTAAACAAAAATAAACTAGAATATAAATAGTGCAAGGAGAGTCTATATGCATGTTATTTGAATCCAGGTAACAACGGTTTCAAATCAGCATCTCTTGGAAAAAAAATACAAATAAAATAGAACTCTTTTTACCTTTTGTAAACCTGATGTTTATAAGTTTCTTAGTTTTTGCAACAGTCAGTAAATATACACATCATTATAATAAAAAGCACACATTTACCTTTCTCTAGAACACAGGTCCTAAGTCAAGACAATATGAGGTTACCATGAAGTTGTTTACATCTCTATGACGATATGTCTTAATGTACATTATTTTATTTCATATTCTGTTCTTGTACATATCATATTCTATTGACATGTATATAGACTTTTTGCACTACTTTTTATTTTGTATTTTATTATATATGTTGCATTGTTGGAGGAGCTCAGGTCAGAAGAATTTCATTGCCATTTCTACCCTGTAGCTGCTGAGCATATGATGATAACACCTTTGAACTAGGGCTTGATAACCCACTCCCCCTCATCACTCGTTGGTTTGGAACAGACCTTAATGTGTGGGAAGTAGTTGAGTACAAATACTTCGTTACTGTACTTAAGTACATTTTTCTGGTATCAGTACTTTACTCCACTACTTATTTTTCTGGAACACAAATACCTGTACTTTCTACTTCTTACATGTTGAACACAAATACCTGTACTTTCTACTTCTTACATGTTGAACACAAATACCTGTACTTTCTACTTCTTACATGTTGAATACAAATACCTGTACTTTCTACTTCTTACATGTTGAACCCAAATACCTGTACTTTCTACTTCTTACATGTTGAACACAAATACCTGTACTTTCTACTTCTCACATTTCCCAAACAGGCTGGTTCCTTTAGTTTGAATGTGTGTTTGGTGGCGTGATCATTATTATTTAGAGTCATTGCGTGCCTATTGATTTGAACACGATCCGTGTATCCATCATTTCCTGGTCTTCTCTAAAGAAGAGGGACCAATGAAAACGTTGTCATGTTGCCGTTGTTCAGCATGGAAACATTCATTAGCTAACAATGACATTATTGTTCTATTAATATAAAGGGAGGTCAGGTACTCTTTAAAACAGCTGCTAGTTATGGGTACTTTTTACTGAAGTACATTTCAAAGCCCTCTTTACTTTTACTTGAGTAAAGAAGTTTAGTCAGTACTTCTACTTTTACCAGAGTATTTTTAAACACGAGTATCTGTACTTCTACTTGAGTAAAGGATGTGTGTACTTGTACCCTCTCTGGAGAACATGCAAACGGAGAGGTAGTGTGTAGGGGGGGCGGTTTGGAACTGGGTCTTTGAATATATTCCTGACCTCAGTGTGTCTGCGGCTCAGATTTAAATCAGACTGGGTTTAAGGCCTTGACCCCTGGATGATGGAGGGGATTCTGGGATGGCCCCAAGCTATCAGGACCCCCCCCTCCACACCTACACCCACAAACACTCCCAAATACAGCAAACCAATCAAAAAAACCAAGGCCGCCTATAAAGCAATCACACAGCACCTGGTGTTTTCCCCCGCCTCGCTGTCAGATGGAAAAGGTAATCGAGTCTTTCAAAGAAAACACATGACAGTTTTGAAGAACTGCGAGAGGAAACCGTTCTGGATTGGAGCCGTTTCCTTTCTTATTCTTTGGGAAACAAAATTGAGGCGGTTGATTGAATGTGTTCTGCTGCGTTTGCTGCTTTAACTGAGTGGATCGGTCCATGTTCTACACAGTCAATCAGCTGCAACACTGCTACGTGAAAACTACTGACATGAGATCTTACTAGTGTTGTTAATGCTTCTCTAACACACTGGTTATATACTCGGTTACAAGTCAAAGTATATGCAAGTTTAACCAGGAAAACTGTAATGTCTTATATCATGAGATGATTATCACGAATGCATTAAAGTAACATAATTGATGTTTTTGGTTTTGTTGCAAATAAGTAATGATTACAGAGTGATGTGGCTTTATAATTGAGTCCAAAATAAAGTCATTGAGATCGTTAACTACTTCAAATGTTGATAGAAAAGGTTTACTTGGGCTCGTTGACGTTCATCACTCGTCCTTCAGCGGTGATCAACGTCCTCGGGGGCTTCGGCTTCTTCTCTTTCCCCCTGCAGGGAAACAGCAAAGCATGATGTTACTGTGTGTGTGTGTGTGTGTGTGTGTGTGTGTGTGTGTGTGTGTGTGTGTGTGTGTGTGTGTGTGTGTGTGTGTGTGTGTGTGTGTGTGTGTGTGTGTGTGTGTGTGTGTGTGAGAGTTATGAGGTCTTTGGGGTGAAGGAGAGAGCCATCTTTCGTAGATGAGCGATGAGCGTCCATAATGAGAGACGCAACATATCATATGCAATAAAGGATTGTGCTGTAGGACACAGACACACACACACACATATAGCCCAACATTAGCCTCCTTTAGCTTAGCGGTGGTGACGTGAAGTCATGTGACCGTGCTGTAGTTCCTTTATAGCCCAACATTAGCCACCTTTAGCTTAGCGGTGGTGACGTGAAGTCATGTGACCTTTGCTGTAGTTCCTTTATAGCCCAACATTAGCCACCTTTAGCTTAGCGGTGGTGACGTGAAGTCATGTGACCGTGCTGTAGTTCCTTTATAGCCCAACATTAGCCTCCATTAGCTTAGCGGTGGTGACGTGAAGTCATGTGACCGTGCTGTAGTTCCTTTATAGCCTAACATTAGCCACCTTTAGCTTAGCGGTGGTGACGTGAAGTCATGTGACCGTGCTGTAGTTCCTTTATAGCCTAACGGAATAATCCCATTGGCTTTTTGTGGAGGGAACCAGGGGGATGCTACCTTCAAATATACACCATCCCTGATTCTCTCTATCCACCAGAAAACAGAGGCTTTGCAGAAAGTCCTCTTTTCAGCATTAGAGGAAAGACTTCAGTTTTCAAGCCAACTGAAATATATATTATGAAACTCCTCCAGGTGGAACTACATCACTCAGAGTTGGAGTATTTTAAAAGTGAAGCCACTCAGAGCATCCTCCTGCAGACCAGCAGCTCTACAGACAAATGATTAAATGCGTTCTCTTCACCGTCTGCTATAAAGCCACTCCATTAGCCACATGCATGGAATGCCACTTCACATATGTCCCTCTATTAGGCCCACTGAACGGCGGATGAATGAGTTTGGGGGTCGAGGCGTTTAGCACCGTGCATCACAGACAGAATGTGACAGTGTGTGGGAAGAGTTTGGTGGAAATGTACTGAAACAAACCATTAAATAATAATGAAATTGTGAGGAAACTTTCCGTTATACAGAAATGAAGATTCTTAGAATAAGATGGTCTTTTATGGAGTTTATTGGTAGGTAATCAAATCAAATCAAATCAAATCAAGTTTTATTTATAAAGCACATTTAAAAGCGATTTTTGGTCGAGCCAAAGTGCTGTACATGTAATAAGGTAACACCATGGTGAACGAGTGAGGCAGATAATTGGTGGTTATTTGTGGTTTCAATGTGTGAAATGTGAAGACTTTCAGTGTGTGTGTGTGTGTGTGTGTGTGTGTGTGTGTGTGTGTGTGTGTGTGTGTGTGTGTGTGTGTGTGTGTGTGTGTGTGTGTGTGTGTGTGTGTGTGTGTGTGTGTGTGAGCCAGAGGGCAAGTATCCACTTCAAAAGACCACACCATAAGGATCATCTGTGCCTCCCAGGAGCTTTTCCCTCCATCTCTTCCTAAGCTGTACACTGATGTCTTATCAAGGTCACAGTGTGTGTCTCTGCTCCATAAAATCTTCTTCTTTAACTTTTTATTTTCTCCAAAGAGGGAGTGACAGGGCGTCTATCAAACAGCTGAGTCATGGAGACATCAGCAGTGACAGCTTTAGTGGAGTCCAGAGCTGAGGACGATCCGTTCAGACAGCTTTCAGTTAGCCATGTACGACTCTGAGGTCTAAATCTGCACCGAGTTTATCTACAAAACTACTATTGCTGAACAGAGGACTTTCTGCAAAGCCTCTGCTCGCATGTTAGAATCTCCCTGGTTCCCTCTACAAAAAGCAATGGGATATTTTCATGTGATTTCGTATTACTGGCGGCAAATGTTGGGCTTTAAAGGAACTACAGCACGGTCACATGACTTCAAGTCACCACCGCTAAGCTAAAGGAGGCTAATGTTGGGCTATAAAGGAACTACAGCACGGTCACATGACTTCACGTCACCACCGCTAAGCTAAAGGTGGATAATGTTGGGCTATAAAGGAACTACAGCACGGTCACATGACTCCACGTCTCCACCGCTAAGCTAAAGGCGGCTAATTTTGGGCTATAAAGGAACTACAGCACGGTCACATGACTTCACGTCACCACCGCTAAGCTAAAGGTGGCTAATGTTGGGCTATAAAGGAACTACAGCACGGTCACATGACTTCAAGTCACCACTGCTAAGCTAAAGGCGGCTAATTTTGGGCTATAAAGGAACTACAGCACGGTCACATGACTTCACGTCACCACCGCTAAGCTAAAGGTGGCTAATGTTGGGCTATAAAGGAACTACAGCACGGTCACATGACTTCAAGTCACCACCGCTAAGCTAAAGGTGGCTAATGTTGGGCTATAAAGGAACTACAGCACGGTCACATGACTTCACGTCACCACCGCTAAGCTAAAGGTGGCTAATGTTGGGCTATAAAGGAACTACAGCACGGTCACATGACTTCACGTCACCACCGCTAAGCTAAAGGTGGCTAATGTTGGGCTATAAAGGAACTACAGCACGGTCACATGACTTCAAGTCACCACCGCTAAGCTAAAGGTGGCTAATGTTGGGCTATAAAGGAACTACAGCACGGTCACATGACTTCAAGTCACCACCGCTAAGCTAAAGGTGGCTAATGTTGGGCTATAAAGGAACTACAGCACGGTCACATGACTTCACGTCACCACGTCCAAAACTCTAGGTTTGCAAATCACAAATGGGTACGTCTAAATATGTGAAGCTCTCCAGCCCTCCAGATGAATTCATCTCTTCAAAAATGGCTGTTTTTTGCCACTGAGCCATATCCTCCATCATATGATATTTAACAGGCTCTTTTTACCCACATAATGATGAGATTAGAGTAAGACTGCAGCAGCATGTTATATTAGGATTGAAGGTATTTTCTCAACAATGACTTTAGGTTATCTAAAATCCAATGGAATAGCTTAGCATTATTCAGTGCTATCAATCACGTTTTAATACCATGTCACTTTAGGTGTCTCATAGCTGCAGGTAAAAGAACGGCACACATTTATCAGCTGTCAGTTTCCTCCACCTCGAAGCCTCTGCTGTGTTTCAGTTATGCAGGTCTGCTGCTCCAGAGGGCAAAAGTACACACATCCTTTACTCAAGTAGAAGTACAGATACTCACTCAAATACTCTGGTGAAAGTAGAAGTACTGACTAAACTTCTTTACTCAAGTAAAAGTAAAGAAGTATGGGCTTTGAAATGTACTTCAGTAAAAAGTACCCATAACTAGCAGCTGTTTTAAAGAGTACCTGACCTCCCTTTATATTAATAGAACAATAATGTCATTGTTAGCTAATGAATGTTTCCATGCTGAACAACGGCAACATGACAACGTTTTCATTGGTCCCTCTTCTTTAGAGAAGACCAGGAAATGATGGATACACGGATCGTGTTCAAATCAATAGGCACGCAATGACTCTAAATAATAATGATCACGCCACCAAACACACATTCAAACTAAAGGAACCAGCCTGTTTGGGAAATGTGAGAAGTAGAAAGTACAGGTATTTGGGTTCAACATGTAAGAAGTAGAAAGTACAGGTATTTGGGTTCAACATGTAAGAAGTAGAAAGTACATGTATTTGTGTTCAACATGTAAGAAGTAGAAAGTACAGGTATTTGTGTTCAACATGTAAGAAGTAGAAAGTACAGGTATTTGTGTTCAACATGTAAGAAGTAGAAAGTACAGGTATTTGTGTTCAACATGTAAGAAGTAGAAAGTACAGGTATTTGTGTTCAACATGTAAGAAGTAGAAAGTTCAGGTATTTGTGTTCAACATGTAAGAAGTAGAAAGTATAGGTATTTGAGTTCAAAATGTAAGAAGTAGAAAGTACAGGTATTTGTGTTCAACATGTAAGAAGTAGAAAGTATAGGCAGTGGCGGCGCCAGAGCATTTTTGTTGGGTAATCTATGGTAGGGCTAACCCATACTGTGGTGGGGCTCAAATCAGTATTTGCAATGTAATTACATACACGCTATATCGCCCCCCTTGACAGTGAAACGCCACGCGTGAGGTTTAGATTATTTCCCTGTCTCAATCAAAATGGAACTGTATGAAATAAAACGGCACATTTGTCTTGAAGTAAATAAAAAGGGATCACTGTGAACGTGACGTATGATAGTACACGTTGAAGATCCAATGGGGATACTGAATGGCGGTTTCGATTGATCTCAATCAATAAGGCATAACGCAGATCCAACGTTTCGTTGCTCTGATTGGCTGTAGGTCTATTCAAATTGCATTCGGAGGCATTTTGATCTGACCGCGGCCGCGCTGATATTATAACGCCAGAGAATTTCCACACCTTTAGTGTATAAAACTCCCCCACTACTTAGACTATTCCTTGCACCCCTCTTATAGCATAGGCCCGAATGGTCTCAACCATATTGCATCAGTAACGTGCACTTGTTGTTACAGCAGGATCAGTTTGTGTGCTGTGGACACGACCCGTATATTTTCGCAATCCGTGTTCTCAACATTTAGCATTTCGCTTATTATTTAATTGAATTTGCATCACTTTTCATGGTGGGGCTAAGGTGGGGCTAAGCCATTTCTTGGTATGGCTGTAGCCTACCCCAGCCATACCCTGGCGCCGCCACTGAGTATAGGTATTTGTGTTCAACATGTAAGAAGTAGAAAGTACAGGTATTTGAGTTCAAAATGTAAGAAGTCAAAGTAAAAAGTGGTCAGAAAAATAAGTAGTGGAGTAAAGTACTGATATCAGAAAAATGTACTTAAGTACAGTAACAAAGTATTTGCACTCCAATACTTCCCACCTCTGCATTAAACAAAACTGCATCTCCCGGCTGACCTTATCAAAGGAAATTCATCTTTCCTGACAATCCAGTGACTGCACGCATCACGTCAGCGCAGTCTGACAGGGAGACGATAAAAACGGCAACGCCACATCACCTTGATTTTACGCTTGGATAGCCTGGGAATATTCTCTGGAATATGAATTGGGAAGACTATCACTGGGTTGCATAGAGACACTACATACTGATATACACCTGAACATCAGCAGGAGAGGACTCTTTAAAGTAGAGACACTACATACTGATATACACCTGAACATCAGCAGGAGAGGACTCTTTAAAGTAGAGACACTACATACTGATATACACCTGAACATCAGCAGGAGAGGACTCTTTAAAGTAGAGATGCTACATACTGATATACACCTGAACATCAGCAGGAGAGGACTCTTTAAAGTAGAGACACTACATACTGATATACACCTGAACATCAGCAGGAGAGGACTCTTTAAAGCAGAGACACTACATACTGATATACACCTGAACATCAGCAGGAGAGGACTCTTTAAAGTAGAGACACTACATACTGATATACACCTGAACATCAGCAGGAGAGGACTCTTTAAAGTAGAGACACTACATAGTGATATACACCTGAACATCAGCAGGAGAGGACTCTTTAAAGTAGAGACACTACATACTGATATACACCTGAACATCAGCAGGAGAGGACTCTTTAAAGTAGAGACACTACATACTGATATACACCTGAACATCAGCAGGAGAGGACTCTTTAAAGTAGAGACACTACATACTGATATACACCTGAACATCAGCAGGAGAGGACTCTTTAAAGTAGAGACACTACATACTGATATACACCTGAACATCAGCAGGAGAGGACTCTTTAAAGTAGAGACACTACATCCTGATATACACCTGCACATCAGCAGGAGAGGACTCTTTAAAGTAGAGACACTACATACTGAAATACACCTGAACATCAGCAGGAGAGGACTCTTTAAAGTAGAGACACTACATACTGATATACACCTGAACATCAGCAGGAGAGGACTCTTTAAAGTAGAGACACTACATACTGATATACACCTGAACATCAGCAGGAGAGGACTCTTTAAAGTAGAGACACTACATACTGATATACACCTGAACATCAGCAGGAGAGGACTCTTTAAAGTAGAGACACTACATACTGATATACACCTGAACATCAGCAGGAGAGGACTCTTTAAAGTAGAGACACTACATACTGATATACACCTGAACATCAGCAGGAGAGGACTCTTTAAAGTAGAGACACTACATACTGATATACACCTGAACATCAGCAGGAGAGGACTCTTTAAAGTAGAGACACTACATACTGATATACACCTGAACATCAGCAGGAGAGGACTCTTTAAAGTAGAGACACTACATACTGAAATACACCTGAACATCAGCAGGAGAGGACTCTTTAAAGTACAGACACTACATACTGATATACACCTGAACATCAGCAGGAGAGTACTCTTTAAAGTAGAGACACTACATACTGATATACTGTACACCTGGACATCAGCAGAAATGTAAAAAAAATCTACTTTTGCTGGTGCTGTTTATTTAAAATCAAATAGTTGACTAAAACAAACTTGAAAGAAATCAAATACATAGTGTTGTTTTTTAATTTGTTTATATTTATTATGATAATTGTTGAATGCAAACTTTGTAAACAAGGTAATAAAGTAAGTACTGAAGTAGCTTTCAGTCAGTGTATTGATCAGGGCAGAGCCAGGTGAGCTAAAGTCACTCAATACAAAGGTAACTAGACAAAAACAGGAGGAACAAACGAGAAAGAATTCTAGTGTTATTTTGAATTTGAATGTCTTTGTATTGATTGTTATTATTAGTTGAATTCTCAGACTAAATCTCTGGTGACTTGAAATTAAAAGCAAGAAGCTAAACTTAGACAGGAGAAACAAACGTGAAATAAATCAAACGTGTCAGTATTGTTATCATTATCATTATTATTTTTGTATTGATTGACAAGACTTTAACTTAACAAGAAAACAATGGACTAAACATAAATATAGAAATGTACTATTAAGTAAATATGAAAAATATAAGATACATATAAAAATTGACTATTAACTAAACATGATAAATATAACATAAATATAAAAATGAACTATTAAGTAAATATGAAAAATATAACTTAAATATGAAATGAACACTATAAACCAAACATGACGATATAACATAAACCTGATAACTTGTAATGACTAAATGTTCCTCTTATTTAGGGGTGCTAGAAGCAAAGGAATAGTTTATTTATTTTAAAATTAAGGTTGTTTTTTTGCCCCTAGTGGCTAAAACTGCACATCACTGTGAGTCTCTTCTGGAACCTTTGTTGATGTCTAACCAGATCTAATAACTGTTAAGTGTTTAAATATATATCCTGACTGGCTGTGAGTATATGTTGTTGCTCACTCACTTTGAGCTTTAGACTGTACTTGAAATGTTTTAATGTCTTACTAATTTTTGATGTTGTGAGTTTGTTTTTTAAAGTTTTTAAAGCCGATGTCAGGGCAGCCTTTGAGTCTTATGTTTTCCTTTTTAGTCATCGTTGATGTTTGGGCGGATACAAGAAAAGGAATTGATGAATCTTCTCCACCGTGGTGTTGTCCTCCTCTGCGTTGTTGGGATCGGCTCATTGGTTTGCTCAGGTGGATCCACCCTCACTTCCTGTTCCACCTCCAACTCCACCTTTACCTCCACAAGCTCCTCATTCACCACGCAGAGTGCCTTTGGTGGTTTTTTCAGCTGTTTCTTCAGCAAGGCGGCTATCTCTGCATCTTTTTCCTCAACACAACGTTCCTTCTGTTGTTCCAGTTCGTGGTTTCTCTCATGCAAAGCGACTATCTCTGCATCCTTCTCCTCCACACAACGTTCCTTCTGTTGTTCCAGTTCGTGGTTTCTCTCATGCAAAGCAACTATCTCTGCATCCTTCTCCTCCACACAACGTTCCTTCTGTTGTTCCAGTTTGTGGTTTCTATCATGCAAAGCAACTATCTCTGCATCCTTCTCCTCCACACAACGTTCCTTCTGTTGTTCCAGTTCGTGGTTTCTCTCATGCAAAGCGACTATCTCTGCATCCTTCTCCTCCACACAACGTTCCTTCTGTTGTTCCAGTTCGTGGTTTCTCTCATGCAAAGCAACTATCTCTGCATCCTTCTCCTCCACACAACGTTCCTTCTGTTGTTCCAGTTTGTGGTTTCTATCATGCAAAGCAACTATCTCTGCATCCTTCTCCTCCACACAACGTTCCTTCTGTTGTTCCAGTTCGTGGTTTCTCTCATGCAAAGCGACTATCTCTCCATCCTTCTCCTCCACACAACGTTCCTTCTGTTGTTCCAGTTCGTGGTTTCTCTCATGCAAAGCGACTATCTCTGCATCCTTCTCCTCCACACAACGTTCCTTCTGTTGTTCCAGTTCGTGGTTTCTCTCATGCAAAGCGACTATCTCTGCATCCTTCTCCTCCACACAACGTTCCTTCTGTTGTTCCAGTTTGTGGTTTCTCTCATGCAAAACGACTATCTCAAAATGTTTCACCTCAAGACAACGCAACTTCTCTTGTTTGAGTTCCTGGTTTGTCTTTTGCAAGGCAGCCATCTCTGCATCTTTCTCCTCAACACAGGGTTCTTTCAGTTGTTTGAGATCCTGGTTTGCCTTTCTCAAGGTGGCCATCACTGCTTTGTCCTTCTCGTGCATCTTGAGGAGCTTTCCATATTTCATGTTCAGTTCCTCATTGTTTCCGTGCAAGACTTTCTGCTCAATTTCCAGGGCATTCATTTTCACATTGTGCCTCACTTCTGGTTCCACTTTCACCTCCACAACCTCTTTCTTGTCCACCTTCGCCTCCTCCACCACACAACGTTCCTTCTCTTGTTTCAGTGTTTGGTTTTCCTTCAGCAAGGCGGCCATCTCTGCAACCTTTTCCTCAACACAACGTGCCTTTTGTTGTTCGAATTCCTGGTTTGCCTTTTCCAAGGCGGCCATCTCTACTTTGTCCTTCTCATGCAACTTGAGGAGCTTCCCATATTTCATGTTCAGGTCCTCATTGTTCAAGCGCAATACTTTCTGCTCAATTTCCAGGGCATTCATTTTAACATCATGCCTCACTTCTG
This sequence comes from Trematomus bernacchii, assembly GCF_902827165.1. Classification (NCBI taxonomy): domain Eukaryota; kingdom Metazoa; phylum Chordata; class Actinopteri; order Perciformes; family Nototheniidae; genus Trematomus; species Trematomus bernacchii. Next base: position 472,602 of record NW_022987669.1, on the reverse strand, counting down.
GTTCCACTTCCACTTTCACCTCCACATCCTCCTTCTTGTCCACCTTCTCCTCAACACAACGCTCCTTCTCTTGCTTCAGTGTTTGGTTTTCCTTCAGCAAAGCAGCTATCTCTGCATCTTTCTCCTCAACGCAACGCTGCTTCTGTTGTTTGAGTTCCTGGTTTGTTGTTTGCAAGGCGGCCATCTTTGCCTCCTCCTTAACACAACGCTCCTTCAGTTGTTGGAGTTCCTGGTTTCTCTCACGCAAATCAGCTATCTTTACAGCTTTGTCCTCAACACAATGATCCTTTTGTTGTTTGAGTTCTTGGTTAGTCTTTTGCAAGGCGGCCGTCTTTGCATCTTTCTCCTCAACACAACGCTCCTTCTCTTGTTTCAGTGTTTTGTTTTCCTTCAGCAAGGCAGCTATCTCTTTATCCTTCTCCTCCACACAACGCTGCTTCTGTTGTTGGAGTTCCTGATTTGTCTCACGCAAAGCAGCCATCTCTACACCTTGCTCCTCAACACAGGGTTCTTTCAGTTGTTTGAGTTCCTGGTTTGCCTTTCTCAAGGCAGCCATCTCGGCTTCGACCTTCTTGTGTGACCTCTGGAGGTTTCTGTATTTCATGTTCAGGTCCTCATTGTTGACGCGCAAGATGTTCTGCTCAATTTCCTGGGCTTTCACTTTCACATTGTGCTTAAACTGCAAAGCTGCTGTATATGCTTTGAGCATCGCTTCCTTCTTTTTAGCGCCTTCAATCTCAAGCTTATCCCTTAAAGTCCTCTCCTGCTCCAGCAACAACTTCATTTCCTGATTTTCTTTTTGCAGAATCTCGAGCTTGACTGCCAGCTCATCTCTATTGTTCATCTCCATCTCTACTGCTGTGACGAAATGACCTGTTGTTTAGCAAACTAAATGTAATTGTTCGACTGAATTAACGTCACAAAAATCCCACAAAAGTTGAGTTCACTGGTGAAGATTATCTCGCTAAAAAACACTGCAAGTATCCCTAATGTTTGCTTGCAACAAAACCTATTTCTGCAATGATCTGACACTAGCTGGACAAATTCCTTCTGCCTGCTGCTCTGGTGCTCTGGTGTTCTGATGCTCTGATGCTCTGATGAATTCACCGTCACAGCCAAGTCCTGCAAACTCCTAGAAGATCAATGCAGAATTCAGAATTCTAGATGAAGGCAAAAGATGATGTCATCATTCTGAAGGTTCCATTCCAAATAAGGAGTGAAGGACATCAGCTGACAGGAAGTAAGAATGGAACCATGCTGTTGCCTAGAAACGCTATTGTGTTTAGATAATATAAAGAAATGTAAACAATCGAAATGCTTTATTAATTCCAATGGGAAGTAAGCAACATGTTCTATTATGTTTCATCTTCACGTCAAATGCATATTTTCTACTTTTTAATTTCTATTTTGATATCTTTCAAATTTTTGAAATGTTTATTTCTACTCTTTTAATTTCTAATGATGTGCAATGCCTTGTTTTTTATGCTGCTGCAACGCAAACATTTCCCAATTTGGGATCAATAAAGTACATCTTATCTAATAGGAACCAAAAATACAGTTACGTTGAAGTTGCACTCAATTGCATTTTGATAAAGTGCCATTTTGAATAAAACTTTTTTTTACAGGATTCCCTTCAACAAATTAACTTCAATGAAAACATTTCTCTACTAAAATATTTTTTTATGGTGATTAATTGTCTCTTTGTTGTAATTTCTGTCTCTTTGCAGCTGTTTTCCATCTAATTGTAGGACTCTTTAAAGTAGAGACACTACATACTGATATACACCTGAACATCAGCAGGAGAGGACTCTTTAAAGTAGAGACACTACATACTGATTATACACCTGAACATCAGCAGGAGAGGACTCTTTAAAGTAGAGACACTACATACTGATATACACCTGAACATCAGCAGGAGAGGACTCTTTAAAGTAGAGACACTACATACTGATATAAACCTGAACATCAGCAGGAGAGGACTCTTTAAAGTAGAGACACTACATACCGATATACACCTGAACATCAGCAGGAGAGGACTCTTTAAAGTAGAGACACTACATACTGATATAAACCTGAACATCAGCAGGAGAGGACTCTTTAAAGTAGAGTACACTACATACCGATATACACCTGAACATCAGCAGGAGAGGACTCTTTAAAGTAAAGACGCTACATACCTGATATACACCTGAACATCAGCAGGAGAGGACTCTTTAAGTAAGACGCTACATAACCGATATACACCTGAACATCAGCAGGAGAGGAACTCTTAAAGTAGAGACACTACATACTGATATACACCTGAACATCAGCAGGAGAGGACTCTTTAAAGTAAAGACGCTACATACCGATATACACCTGAACATCAGCAGGAGAGGACTCTTTAAAGTAGAGACACTACACACTGATATACACCTGAACATCAGCAGGAGAGGACTCTTTAAAGTAGAGACACTACATACTGATATACACCTGAACATCAGCAGGAGAGGACTCTTTAAAGTAGAGACACTACATACTGATATACACCTGAACATCAGCAGGAGAGGACTCTTTAAAGTAGAGACACTACATACTGATATAAACCTGAACATCAGCAGGAGAGGACTCTTTAAAGTAGAGACACTACATACCGATATACACCTGAACATCAGCAGGAGAGGACTCTTTAAAAGTAGAGACACTACATACTGATATAAACCTGAACATCAGCAGGAGAGGACTCTTTAAAGTAGAGACACTACATACCGATATACACCTGAACATCAGCAGGAGAGGACTCTTTAAAGTAAAGACGCTACATACTGATATACACCTGAACATCAGCAGGAGAGGACTCTTTAAAGTAAAGACGCTACATACCGATATACACCTGAACATCAGCAGGAGAGGACTCTTTAAAGTAGAGACACTACATACTGATATACACCTGAACATCAGCAGGAGAGGACTCTTTAAAGTAAAGACGCTACATACCGATATACACCTGAACATCAGCAGGAGAGGACTCTTTAAAGTAGAGACACTACATACTGATATACACCTGAACATCAGCAGGAGAGGACTCTTTAAAGTAGAGACAATACATACTGATACACACCTGAACATCAGCAGGAAAGGACTCTTTAAAGTAGAGACAATACATACTGATACACACCTGAACATCAGCAGGAGAGGACTCTTTAAAGTAGAGACACTACATACTGATATACACCTGAACATCAGCAGGAGAGGACTCTTTAAAGTAGAGACAATACATACTGATACACACCTGAACATCAGAAGGAGAGGACTCTTTAAAGTAGAGACACTACATACTGATATACACCTGAACATCAGCAGGAGAGGACTCTTTAAAGTAGAGACACTACATACTGATATACACCTGAACATCAGCAGGAGAGGACTCTTTAAAGTAGAGACAATACATACCGATATACACCTGAACATCAGCAGGAGAGGACTCTTTAAAGTAAAGACGCTACATACCGATATACACCTGAACATCAGCAGGAGAGGACTCTTTAAAGTAGAGACACTACATACTGATATACACCTGAACATCAGCAGGAGAGGACTCTTTAAAGTAGAGACACTACATACCGATATACACCTGAACATCAGCAGGAGAGGACTCTTTAAAGTAGCGACACTACATACTGATATACACCTGAACATCAGCAGGAGAGGACTCTTTAAAGTAGAGACAATACATACTGATACACACCTGAACATCAGCAGGAAAGGACTCTTTAAAGTAGAGACAATACATACTGATACACACCTGAACATCAGCAGGAGAGGACTCTTTAAAGTAGAGACACTACATACTGATATACACCTGAACATCAGCAGGAGAGGACTCTTTAAAGTAGAGACAATACATACTGATACACACCTGAACATCAGCAAGGAGAGGACTCTTTAAAGTAGATACACTACATACTGATATACACCTGACATCAGCAGGAGAGGACTCTTTAACGTAGAGACAATACATCTGATACACACCTGAACATCAGCAGGAGAGACTCTTTAAAGTAGAGACAATACATACTGATATACACCTGAACATCAGCAGGAGAGGACTCTTAAAGTAGAGACACTACATACTGATATACACCTGAACATCAGCAGGAGAGGACTTTTAAGTAAGACACTACATCTGTATATACACCTGAACATCAGCAGGAGAGGACTCTTAAAGTAGAGACACTACATACTGATATACACCTGAACATGAGCAGGAGAGGACTCTTTAAAGTAGAGACACTACATACTGATATACACCTGAACATCAGCAGGAGAGGACTCTTTAAAGTAGAGACACTACATACTGATATACACCTGAAACATCAGCAGGAGAGGACTCTTTAAAGTAGAGACACTACATACTGATATACACCTGAACATCAGCAGGAGAGGAACTCTTTAAAGTAGAGGACACTACATACTGATATACACCTGAACATCAGCAGGAGAGGACTCTTTAAAGTAGAGACACTACATACTGATATACACCTGAACATCAACAGGAGAGGACTCTTTAAAGTAGAGACACTACATACTGATATACACCTGAACATCAGCAGGAGAGGACTCTTTAAAGTAGAGACCTAATCTGATACACTAACATCAACAGGATAGGGACTCTTTAAAGTAGAGCACTCATACTGACTATACAACTGAACATCAACAGGAGAGGACTCTTTAAAGTAGAGACACTACATACTGATATACACCTGAACATCAGCAGGAGAGGACTCTTTAAAGTAGAGACACTACATACTGATATAACCTGAACATCAGCAGTAGGACTCTTTAAAGTAGAGGACACTAATAGCTGGATATACACCTGAACCTCAACAGGAGAGGTCTCTTTAAAGTAGACACTACACTGATATACACCTGAACATCAGCAGTAGAGGACTCTTTAAAGTAGAGACACTACATACTGATATACACCTGAACATCAACAGGAGAGGACTCTTTAAAGTAGAGACACTACATACTGATATACACCTGAACATCAGCAGGAGAGGACTCTTTAAAGTAGAGACACTACATACTGATATACACCTGAACATCAGCAGGAGAGGACTTCTTTAAAGTAGAGACACTACATACTGATATACACCTGAACATCAGCAGGAGAGGACTCTTTAAAGTAGAGACACTAATACTGATATACACCTGAACATCAGCAGGAGAGGACTCTTTAAATGTAGAGACACTACATACTGATATACACCTGAACATCAGCAGGAGAGGACTCTTTAAAGTAGAGACACTACATACTGATATACACCTGAACATCAGCAGGAGAGGACTCTTTAAAAGTAGAGACACTACATACTGATATACACCTGAACATCAGCAGGAGAGGACTCTTTAAAGTAGAGACACTACATACTGATATACACCTGAACATCAGCAGGAGAGGACTCTTTAAAGTAGAGACACTACATACTGATATACACCTGAACATCAACAGGAGAGGACTCTTTAAAGTAGAGACACTACGAACTCACAGGAGAGGACTCTTTAACGTAGAGACACTACATACGATATACACCGAACATCAGCAGGAGAGGACTCTTTAAAGTAGAGACACTACATACTGATATACACCTGAACATCAACAGGAGAAGAACTCTTTAAAGTAGAGACACTACATACTGATATACACCTGAACATCAACAGGAGAGGACTCTTTAAAGTAGAGACACTACATACTGATATACACCTGAACATCAGCAGGAGAGGACTCTTTAAAGTAGAGACACTACATACTGATATACACCTGAACATCAACAGGAGAGGACTCTTTAAAGTAGAGATAATACATACTGATATACACCTGCACATCAGCAGGAGAGGACTCTTTAAAGTAGAGACACTACATACTGATATACACCTGAACATCAGCAGGAGAGGACTCTTTAAAGTAGAGACACTACATACTGATATACACCTGAACATCAACAGGAGAGGACTCTTTAAAGTAGAGACACTACATACTGATACACACCTGAACATCAGCAGGAGAGGACTCTTTAAAGTAGAGACACTACATACTGATATACACCTGAACATCAGCAGGAGAGGACTCTTTAAATACCAAAGCACCGAGGACCCACAGAATGACAGGATATCAACGATTCACTTCACACAGCAAACCTCAGTCAGTGTAGAAACAAATCTAAAATGAAATGCACAGCTTCATATCTGTCGAATCAGACATAATGCTCCTTGACTCCTTCGGCCAGACGTGTTTAAGGAGAATTAAAATGACAACAAACTCTCACGCCGCGTAACAGAGAGACACGTCAGCAACGTTTCTGCCCCGTAACACTTCCTCTGAAAACGCTGCGTTCATGTCTCGTGAGTGTCATTGATTCAACCTTTACAGTTATATGTACCAGTTGTGTTAGGATGAAGTCTATATTGATGTTTGTATTACTTCTTCCATGTGTACGTTCACTCACAGGTCTGAACACCATCAGCGAAGACACTTGAGAAAAGATCCAATATGGATATTTATATCGGATGATTTATACGGTGTCCAACGGGAGCTAACCTCTTCCATCAGGAGAAACGTGCTGCAGCTTCAGAAAGGATGCAGATATAAAAACACAAAGGTTCCACATGAAGAAACATCTCCAGCAACTTGACGACACGTGGAGCTTTTAGAGAACATTCAGCAACTTGAGGAGACATGCGCAGCGTTTACTAAAAGCTGCAGAAACCAAACACTGCAAGAAGCTCAAAACACAACAGAGACCAGGGGACACTAAAGAGTGACGCACACAGCTGGGAGACCAGGGGACACTAAAGAGTGACGCACACAGCTGGGAGACAAGGGGACACTAAAGAGTGACGCACACAGCTGGGAGACCAGGGGACACTAAAGAGTGACGCACACAGCTGGGAGACCAGGGGACACTAAAGAGTGACGCACACAGCTGGGAGACAAGGGGACACTAAAGAGTGACGCACACAGCTGGGAGACCAGGGGACACTAAAGAGTGACGCACACAGCTGGGAGACCAGGGGACACTAAAGAGTGACGCACACAGCTGGGAGACCAGGGGACACTAAAGAGTGACGCACACAGCTGGGAGACCAGGGGACACTAAAGAGTGACGCACACAGCTGGGAGACCAGGGGACACTAAAGAGTGACGCACACAGCTGGGAGACCAGGGGAGAAAAAGAGTGACGCACACAGCTGGGAGACCAGGGGACACTAAAGAGTGACGCACACAGCTGGGAGACCAGGGGACACTAAAGAGTGACGCACACAGCTGGGAGACCAGGGGACACTAAAGAGTGACGCACATAGCTGGGAGACCAGGGGAGAAAAAGAGTGACGCACACAGCTGGGAGACCAGGGGACACGAAAGAGTTACGCACACAGCTGGGAGAGCAGGGGACACTAAAGAGTGACGCACACAGCTGGGAGACCAGGGGACACTAAAGAGTGACGCACACAGCTGCGAGACCAGGGGACACTAAAGAGTGACGCACACAGCTGGGAGACCAGGGGACACTAAAGAGTGACGCACACAGCTGGGAGACCAGGGGACACTAAAGAGTGACGCACACAGCTGGGAGACCAGGGGACACTAAAGAGTGACGCACACAGCTGGGAGACCAGGGGACACTAAAGAGTGACGCACACAGCTGGAGACCAGGGGACACTAAAGAGTGACGCACACAGCTGGGAGACCAGGGGACACTAAAGAGTGATGCACACAGCTGGGAGACCAGGGGACACTAAAGAGTGACGCACACAGCTGGGAGACCAGGGGACACTAAAGAGTGACGCACACAGCTGGGTGACCAGGGGACACTAAAGAGTGACGCACACAGCTGGGAGACCAGGGGACACTAAAGAGTGACGCACACAGCTGGGAGACCAGGGGACACTAAAGAGTGATGCACACAGCTGGGAGACCAGGGGACACTAAAGAGTGACGCACACAGCTGGGAGATCAGGGGACACTAAAGAGTGACGCACACAGCTGGGTGACCAGGGGACACTAAAGAGTGACGCACACAGCTGGGAGACCAGGGGACACTAAAGAGTGACGCACACAGCTGGGAGACCAGGGGACACTAAAGAGTGACACACACAGCTGGGAGACCAGGGGACACTAAAGAGTGACGCACACAGCTGGGAGACCAGGGGATACTAAAGAGTGACGCACACAGCTGGGAGACCAGGGGACACGGATGAGTCTGCTCTGTGATTGGTGGAGAAGGAGGCACACGTTTTAGCTTCAGCCAATCACAGCGTCAGGAGGAATTGACGTACTGCTTTTATGACCTCATAAGAGCAGACGTCAGAGCAGTCGTTGAGTTGGACTGATGGCGTTAAAGCTTCAAACGTCACTGCTGATTTGATAAAGACCTACTTTAATGATAACAGTATGGATTCAACGCTTATCATCTGAAGCTGTTTCCCGTCTTCTTGTAGAAGTCTTTGGTCGTTTTGCATCTGACGGTACGTCCACACGGCAGCGTCGCGTTGAAGCTTGCCGGTGGGCGTGTCTGGCGTGCGACCAACAACCAATCACATCAATCTCCCGCCCCGGACACACAAGCACGCGGTTTGATTGGCTAGCGCTTGTACTGGCATATGATTTGATTGGCTGGTGCTTCCGTCGACTTTTCTCAACTTTCGAAGCGAGCAACGGAGGCAAAGCAATGCGACGGAACCACAATGCAGTTGGGTAAAGCGTGACGTCACCCCAAAGTGAACGGGAAGCGTCTCCGTTGAAGCACGCGACGCTGCCGTGTGGACGCACCGTAACTGTAGACGTGTTGCAGCTCTTGTGGTCATTTGAAGTCTCTTTTTAAACATTTTGCATCTTCTGGTAGAAGGTTTTGGTCGTCTTGCATCTCCTTTGGTGAATTAATGTCTCTTTTTCAACATTTTGATGTTTAAATGTAGACGTGTTGCATCTCTTGTGGTCATTTTATGTACTTTCATGTTATTTTCGTGGTCTTTTTTCCATTTAGCTCCTACTTGTAAACATCTTGTATTTCTGGTTGTGGTTGTTTTTGCATCACTTTTTAAACATTTTGCAGCTCTTGTGCTTCTTTTTTGATATTATTGTGTCTCTTCGTGGTCTTTTTGTCCTTGTATAAACGTTTTGCGTCTCTCTATGATCTCTATTTGATATTTATGTTGTCTCTTTGTAGTCATCTTGTCTCTCTTTGTGACTTTCCAATATGATATATAATGAATAACTTCAAACAGAGCCCGGTGGTTTCTCACTTTGATGCAGATTTTCTCTCTAGATATTATTATTTTACACATCGTGCAAACTAACTGTAACTCTCCTAAAACACTCATCAGTCTGTTCGGTTGAAACTGAGCCTCTCATTGTGATGTTGCAGCGACATCTAGTGGCCAAAAGATGAACTGCAGTGCCAGGAATTTAGTATCTGAGGCTTGAGGTCATTCTGTTGAATTAAAATAACAGACTGATGGTATTTCATAGGCTGTGTTTTGTGAGAGTGTCCAAACTCATTACATTTAAAGATGAAAGCATCTGATAAGGAGAACACTCACTTCTCCTTTGCCCTCTTCTTGTCTTCCAGGTGGCGGTGAGCCTGCAGGCGAGATTCAGGGGTGAAGGAACACGGCTTGTTCCAGAAATCATTCTCCTGCTGCTCCTCATCCACCTCCTGGTTCTCCTGGTTCTCCTGGTTCTCCTGGTTCTCCTCCAAAATCAGACTACAGAGAGAAGGAACCTATTTAGAAACCTAAACACAGAGATTATACGAACGTATTGGATGTTGAGACTTATTTTATAAATTTGCTTCTATAGCTTTTCTCTTTTCAAATGATTTCAAAAGATATGAGGTTCTCCCAACTTCCCCTTAGTTTCTATATTAAATACAGCAGTTTTACTTGTTGTTACTTCCATAAATCAACCCATAAGAACCCGGACCCCTTTCTACTTTTGGGGAAATTAAGGGGAACATAATTTAGACTAAATAGAAATAGAATAACCTAGAACACATTTCTGTCAAGTAAACCCCCCCTAGTATCAAAGATCTAAAAAGTGACACATATGTGACATTGGGCGTTAATAGTAAAATAACTCTTATTTATAATTTGCTGATATTTAGTCCCTGGATCCTACGTTTCCCAGAATGCAACCCTCCTCTCTCTTCATCCCTTTAAAATGTTCTACCGAGCTGATGATGTTTGATTGTTGCTCACTCTGTGTTGTTGATGTCGGTGTACCAGCGTCCGTCGAAGCCTGGTTTCCTCTCCTTGTTCCCTGCCTCCTCTCCTGCCTCCTCCCTCTCCTTGGCTCTCCTCTTCAGGTACTCTGTCTCCTGCTTCCTCACCTCCTTCCTCACCTCCTCCAGACCCTGAAGGGATCGAATCCTCTCCGAGCGGCTGATCTCCGTCCCGTCCAGACGCTGAAAGGACGAATGAATACTTACATTAAACGATACTTCAGTCTGGAAACTAGATCCAGAATCAAGTGATGTTTATTTATATACTGTCTGATGTATGTTATATATATTAGATAGAGAGATAGATATATAGATAGATAGAGAGAGAGAGAGATAGATAGACGGATAGATAGATAGACGGATAGATAGATAGATAGATAGATAGATAGATAGATAGATAGATAGATAGATAGATAGATAGATAGATAGATAGATAGATAGATAGATAGATCACCTGTAGTTGGGGTAGAGTTGCCACCACGTACTTCCTGTACCCCTGGAACTCTGAGCAGGGGTTTCCCACCAGGTAGAGGTCAGCCAGGTGAACGTTGTGTTTCAGAGACTCCACGCTGCTCAGGAGACCCACGAAGTTCACCGTCAGGTCCAGCTTCTGGAGGCTCTCACAGCCTACACACACACACACACACACACACACACACACACACACACACACACACACACACACACACACACACACACACACACACACACACACACACACACACACACACACACACACACACACACACACACACACACACACACACACACACACACACACACACACACACACACACACACAATTATATACAGTGTCTCACACACAGTAAGCACAACATGTCACAACGTGGAAAGTATTATTGGTATATTAGTATTCCTACGGTGGCCCTGAAGGTCACACACACACACACACACACACACACACACACACACACACACACACACACACACACACACACACACACACACACACACACACACACACACACACACACACACACACACAGGTACAGACGGTGCAAATTAGGGTATAATTAATAACTAACACTACAGGAGATATTGTGCAATTAAAAACAACACACACACACACACACACACACACACACACAAAACAGAGTTTATAGCTTTAACGTATTATCAAATACACACAAAAACACAACAAACTGACCTTCAAGGTTTTCAATGACTTCAATGTTGTTCAAGGCCAGATTCAAGTACTCCAGTTTCTTCAGGCGACCCACATTCTCTAGAGGAAAAAATAAGATGTTAAGTAAGATATTGAAAAGATAACAAGATACAAACATGACCGTGGGATTTGTAGAATTCCCTGTTAACACGGATAGGTTATTTATCAGAAACGTCAATATTTGAACTGAAATACTTACATTTGAACCCAATCTCCTCTCTTTTCTAACACCTTGAACCTCTATGTAGACGTTCGGGACTATCTTTCATTGTCATGCATCTCTTTTTAAACATTTGGAGCACGTTTCCAACCCAGATGTCTAGAAAGAGACTCACCGATCGTGGGGATGAGGTTGTTCTGCAGGTAGAGGATCTTCAGCTCTTTGCACCAGCGCTCGATGTGTTCGATCCTCTCCAGGTGCTGCTGGTGGAGAGTCACTTCCTCCAGAGAGAAGATCTCACACTCGTTGTGTTCGGCCCGGCGGCGAATCAGATCCTCTGTGACTGACGGACACAAAATGTATAATAAACGTTTATAAAAACTAGAATAAAACTCAACAGAACACCAGCAGGGACAGAGGAGTCACTGTGGTTCTATATTAGCATCATATATACTTCAATTGTGTTAGCTGTAGCCCTTCATGGTGTTTATTTGATAGTCCAACACTTTCATGATCAATCATTATAAAACATATCATATATATTATTCTGAAATGGACCAATCTGCACAATGACTACTTTTACTGTCGCTACTTTCACTATATTTTGATGATAATACTTTTCTACTTTCACTTGAGCGACATTTTGAATGCAGGACTTTTACTGTAACAGAGTATTCCTACACTCTGGTACTTCTACTTTTACTCAAGTACAAGATCTGAGTACTTCTACTTTCACTCAAGTATAAGATCTGAGTACTTCTACTTTTACTCAAGTATAAGATCTGAGTACTTCCACTTTTACTCAAGAACAAGACCTGAGTACTTCTACTTTTACTCAAGTACCAGATCTGAGTACTTCTCCCACCTCTTTTTCCACTAAATACAAATACACGTGATATAAATAAATAATGAAAATACAAATTATAAACTCATTCAAACTAGCATGCTAAGTGTTTGTAGCAGTAGCTCCTGTGTTGTTAGCTGGACTTAGCTACAAACTGTATCTTTAATAACTGCTACTACTTCTAAAAAGAGCTTCCTTAAATAATACATATAAACTATGACTGATGTTGGATTGAAATTAAGATCATTAGTGACCCAACATTAACATTATCTGTGACTGTTAGCATGAAGCTATCTAAAAAAAGACTCATAATTGACATTAACTGTGTTCTCATCGTCACTAACTTTCAAAACTACACTGCTATCTCGCTATAAACACATATAAAGTAACACGTATCATCTACAAATCATATATACAAACGTTTAAATGCAGTTTAAAAGTTAAATGCTGTTTTAATTTGTTGATATATATATCTATATATATATATATTATATGTTTTAACTCACTGTGAACCATCTTGCGCTCTGTCTGTTGTCTGGCGTTGCCTTGGAAACCGAACTGGTGCTGCGTTCGGGTACGGTGGGAAATACAACAACTCCTTCTTCTTCTTCAGATTTCATGGCAGGCGCATTACTAAGTGTAAGGTGCATTACTGCCCCCTACTGTGCTGGAGTGTGGACCGGATATCAAAATAAAAGTTCTTCATACAAGAATTTAGTTTTCTTGTAATAACATTTAGTTTGTTTTATAGAATTTCGACTTTATGTAGAATTGTTTTTTTTTATATAATTTTTTTATTTTTATAGAATTTAGTTTTCTTTATAGAATTTTGACTTTTTATAGAATTTAGTTTTCTTTATAGAATATATATATATATGTGTGTGTGTGTGTGTGTGTGTGTGTGTGTGTGTGTGTGTGTGTGTGTGTGTGTGTGTGTGTGTGTGTGTGTGGGTGTGTGTGTGGGTTACAGGTGTGTGTAGGCCTAGGTGTACAATACTGTAACTGTATACTGTACACCAGGGCTATTCAATTAGTTTGGAATGGGGGCCGGTTGATGAAAATGATCCAAAGCAAGGGGCCGGGAAAAAGATGGCTTGAAATATTACATGTTACATACTTTTATCCAAAGCAATTTACATACTCAATACTGTGGGCAATCCCCACAGGAGCAATTTGGAATGAAGTGTCTCAGGGACACAACGACATGCTGACTGCAGTGGGGTTTGAACCTGTGACCTGATCCGAACACCTACGGATAACCCACTACGCCACACGCCCCCTGAGCAATCATATTAAGAGCTTCAGATACAGTAAATACTACAACAGCATAGTGGAGTGCATATATTGTGTTTAATTAAATCAAACAACATAGCCCCAAGGCCTTTATAGATCTAAATGGCAAGTTCAGAACTCAGTAGGCCTACATGTGAAGCTAATTTAACCATCAACATCATTTAATTTGATTTAATTCAGGTAAAATGATCTAATCATTCACGCAGAGATGCAATAAATGACAGGAGTTGTCACTACAGTAGCTAGTAGGTGGGTTCGAAACCCGAGCCTGCAGACGTTTTCAGGCAATGTCTTCCCCTCTATCTCTCAATTTAACACCCTCTCTGGAATAAAGGCACTCTGGCCCAAAATAAATAAATAAATAAAAATGTGATTACTTTTTAACATTATACTCAAAGGGCCAGTAAATATCACCCCGGGGCCGGATTTGGCCCGCGGGCCGCCAATTGAATCGCCCTGCTGTACACAGTCTATGGTTATTATACATCCATGGGTTAAACCCTTTGTATACAGTCTAAGGTTAAACCCTGCTTAAATGGGACAACTACGCCGCCTGCTGTTGCAAATGTGATATTACGGGTTTACCCCATAGCAACAGCATAGCAACCGCATAGTAACCACATAGCAACCGCATAGCAACGGAGGTAAGGTGTCTCAAATGTCTGTGGATAAAATAATATTTTACTAACTTGAGAAGCTCATAAAAGTTAAGCTGGCTTTACTTGGTTGAATATTAACTGTTTATGATTCAATTCTCCATGTTTTTGTTCAATTGACTTTTCCTTTTATTTGTTTTATTCATTGTATAAATCTCACTAATGTAGCTAGCTAACAAGCTAACCTTAGCGTGATGTTTTCAGACGGAGCATGTGCTGTTTGTCCCACAAATTACAGCGGTGTGAAGTAACTAAGTAGATTCACTCAAGTACTGTACCTAAGTAATATTCTTACGTACTTATACTTCTACTCCACTACAGTTCAGAGGTAAATGATGTACTTATACTCCACTACATTTATTTAATCCCTTTAGTTACTTCACAGATGTGGATGAATGATGTGAAATATAATCAAGTGTTAAATCAGACTTTAGTTCCACCTGGAGTAAATCCACAAGCTACCCTGCAGTATACAAAGTCATTCAAACTAGCTGCACCTTTACCAGCTTTGAGAACACTTTCATGATCAATCATTATAAAACATATCATATATATTATTCTGAAATGGACCAATCTGCACAATGACTACTTTTACTGTCGCTACTTTAACTATATTTTGATGAGAATACTTTTCTACTTTTACTTGTAACAGAGTATTCCTATACTCTTTACTCGAGTACAAGATCTAGGTACTTCGTGTCAACGCTGCCGAACGAGAAGCAAGACAAAATGTGATCAGTCAGTGTCAAACGCTGTAGATACAGATTAATAATAACACCCTATGACTCACACTTTTTGAAATGTGCCAACGTCAAGGGCGAAAGTTGGGCCATTTTGCCTTCATGCTCCAATGAGCAGCTCTCATAGGAAAGAACGAGACCCCGCCTCCCACGCTGTATCCAGTTCTTATTATTCCCTCTCCATTCATTCTATTAGAGAGGCGAAGTCCCTCCCTTTCCGGGGGAGCCCCATGGGACCTTATTTCGGAAAAAGTATGTATTGAAGTCAAAGGGGAGAGAAAGATTATCTTTCGATCCCGTTTTTTGTGTGAAACCGCTCAATGAACTACATCTGCCGTCTCGCACCACACACCAAGACGGCCGTCACGTTGGCACATTTCACTTCTTTCTTTCAGAATGAGGCGAAAAGTATTAAAAGAGGTGAAAATCACTACAAGTCTGGGCATGTTGAGAGCTGTACACACACACAAGGGGAGTTAGTCGGTTCCTAAGAGCCAGCATGCGGGACCGGGATTCTGGGATTTGTAGTCTTTCTAGTTGCTTATTTTTCATAGTCTTAATTATTTTTTAAATAACAAATACGTCTCTACTTTAAAGAGTCCTCTCCTGCTGATGTTCAGGTGTATATCAGTATGTAGTGTCTCTACTTTAAAGAGTCCTCTCCTGCTGATGTTCAGGTGTATATCAGTATGTAGTGTCTCTACTTTAAAGAGTCCTCTCCTGCTGATGTCCAGGTGTATATCAGTATGTAGTGTCTCTACTTTAAAGAGTCCTCTCCTGCTGATGTTCAGGTGTATATCAGTATGTAGTGTCTCTACTTTAAAGAGTCCTCTCCTGCTGATGTTCAGGTGTATATCAGTATGTAGTGTCTCTACTTTAAAGAGTCCTCTCCTGCTGATGTTCAGGTGTATATCAGTATGTAGTGTCTCTACTTTAAAGAGTCCTCTCCTGCTGATGTTCAGATGTATATCAGTATGTAGTGTCTCTACTTTAAAGAGTCCTCTCCTGCTGATGTTCAGGTGTATATCAGTATGTAGGTTCCTTAACAAATCCACCTTCATGAACAGATTATTTTTTATCATTTTATTTTAGACACAGATCAGAAAGCAGAGATTCTCCTGTAACATTTCCTCTGAGTGAACACCAACGGACAGCGAGTGAAACTACACACATACTTGTACAGTCATGTCTATAAATATGTACATATCGTGTAATATTGTACATGTGATATACACAGTGAGGTTTGAAATGAATCTGCTCTTCGTACACTTCTTTTAAAAGGCTAGAAAAAAAATCGACTTCTTCATAACGTTTATAAAACAGTGAAATACAAAAAAAAGAAATTAAAACTAAACTCATAATGTGTAGTTATGTTGTGATTGTATTCTACTCTCTGAATGCTGTCAGCTGCCACATCAACTGTAACAATAAAATAAACAAACACATAAAAACACAAATGAAAGATACACAGTAAACAAACAGTGATGAGTAATACCCAGGGACATTTGACGGGCCACATCAGCTTGAAAATAACTAGTTTAAAGTCAAATAAAGACGTGCCAAGAGATCCCCACCCCCTCTTTAATTAACAAAATGGAGATAGGTGCTTTGCCAAAGAGACTGAAAGGGCCAAAAAAACACTTAATTTAAAGTAGTGTTCCTCAAATGGTGGCATGTGTCCCCCTAGGGGTGCTTTGAGGTACTGCATGAGGTACGCTTTAATGTTAATACAAAAATATCACTTAATGCATGAAGCTTAAATTAATGAAACCATAATATATTCAATTAAATAGTACATTTACAACTGTTTTTGTATTAAATGTTCCCCATCAATGCCAGTGAGAGCGGGACGCCAGGTTTGATATTAAATTAAGTTTTGGTCGCAGCAATACTGTTGAAAACACGAAGAAAAAAGTGAAAAAGATCCCTGTGTTTCTCACTTACATGAAGCTGAAAACACAGAGTGAAAAAGTGAAAAAGATGCCCATAAAAAATATATTTAAAAAAAGGGTTAAATTTTAAAAAAACACACCGCTCTAAATCATAAAGCTCACCTGTAGAAACTGGCTGTTTTGAAAATTGAGAAATTTGCAAAACATTCACAAAGATGTTAAAGTAAATGCATTTGGCTATTTTTGTGAAGTGAAGGACTTCTCAGTGTTTAAGGTCCAAGTGTCGACAATATAGTATATATAATA
Organism: Trematomus bernacchii; assembly: GCF_902827165.1. Taxonomy (NCBI): domain Eukaryota; kingdom Metazoa; phylum Chordata; class Actinopteri; order Perciformes; family Nototheniidae; genus Trematomus; species Trematomus bernacchii. Next base: position 455,263 of record NW_022987669.1, on the reverse strand, counting down.
TATTTTGTAATGAATTCTGTCTATACCCGATCATTATGAAGCTCTGCACCATGATCCTAAACAACAGAACATCTTACTAAGCGGAGCCTTCATTTATTTATCGTTTTACAAAATATATGGTACCTCAGATCCTGGAGAAAAACACTGAATGATTTTCTTTCTTATCAAATATTCACCGAGTGACTGTCCGCCATTTTGTATCCTTCAATCAAAACTAAACAAAGCATTTTTTTAACTAATAGTTCGGCGACACCTTCTCCTTCATTTGTCTGAACTCACGGTTGTTTAATGGACGGACTTCCTGCCTAAAATGTTTTCAATATTTCTCCGTCTCTCGTGCCGTTTTGGGGACTCTCAAACGGCCTCTGCTGATTTACAAAGTGGCTTCACACGCTGCCATCGAGTCCCACTTTAACAGACCGTCCTGCAGGTTTTAATGGCACCTTTAACATATTAAACGTCCTTAAATTAAACTCCAAAAAAAGCAGAATATTTGTATATAATTTGCCGTTGGCGTGTTTGGCCCTTACACTTATTTTTCTTGCACCCCTTATAATTAAATGTACAAAAACACAACAGTACAATAAGTCCCTCCTGATATTTATGGCTTTTTTTTTTTAACATATTCCCGTTCATTAAATTAAACATCTCCTTTAAATAATATTAATGTCATCTTTTAGTCTTTTCCTGATGGTTAGGGTATTTCTTTGCCTTATAAAAAAGACACTTAAGGCAGAGACATCTGGGTGGTAGTGGAGCCTCGCAGCGGAGGAACTGTGACGCGTTTGGGGGGGGGGGGGGGGGGGGGGTGCTAGTGGAGCCTCGAAACTGTGACGCGCTTACACTGTAGGTGCGCCACGTTTGGGGGTGCGGGTGCTAGTGGAGCCTCGCAGATGGGGGTGCTGCAGCCCCCTCAGCACCCCCCCTTCCCGCGTCCATGACAATACTTATAATATTTGGTAATATTTCCATCAACAAAAACTAATTAATTTATTTCTGTTTCTAGAAAAAAGGCAACCGTTTCAACATGGCTACTCCCAGCTGTTTTGTTATTATTTCGTGGTCCAATCAGATCGTCAAGTATACAGTCTCCCATAATCCTTTGCGTGCTAACCAAGCTCTCATGCTAAAGTCATAGCTACTTTTACTCTCATCAACGAAGGAAAGCAGAAGCACTTCAAATATCCCGATTTTAACATATTTTAGTTTTAAGCGTCAGTTTTTAATATCGTACATTTTTCAGATTCTTTAATCATGATTTTATAATGTGATTTAAACATTATAAAAACGACAAAATCTGATATTATGGGGTGAAAAAAAACCTTGATAGTTTAGTAAATATATTTTTAAAAATGGATCCAATCAGCCTCAAGAGCTTTTTATGTGGACTTTTAACAGCTGTCCAAGAAAATAAAAAGCTTCTATCTGAGTCTCGAGACATGGCAACTTCCTGTGCAACATTTCTGTGTTTGAACTGGTGCTCCTTCCCGCTTCATGTGGAAACACACGCTAAACAAAGCTTACTAAGGTCTATAACAAATAAAAAAATAAAGCACTACACTTCTGACAGACACACTGAATACAGTGATGACCTATTTCTGTGTTGGACCCTGAAGGCAGCATCTCCCCGGTCCAATGGGATTCCTCCATGTGATTTTGGATTATTGCAGAGAAAAAAAATGTCTGTGTCAAACTGAAGTTTATGATGTCATAAAGAAACTACAGCACGTCACCACCGCTAAGCTAAAGGCGGCTAATGTTAAGCGTGATGATGTTCAGTCGTCTCATTTAGACACTTGTTAGCATCCTCCGTTTTTAAATTCACTTTTCCACACACCTTATTTCAGGCTAATAACCAAAAACACATCCAGAAAACCATTGACTTCGAGAGCAGGGGACAGGAAGTGATGACATGAGTGATGTCAGGGTTTCAGGGGGAACCTCGTCTCCGTCAGTATCCCAGGTCCAGCTGGATTTTGTGCTCGAAGACGGCGATGAGCAACATGATGCAGAAACCCAGCAGGATGCCGGCGTTCTGAAGCAGGAAGAAGCCGCAGTGGCTGAAGCCGTGATCGCCCGCGTCGTTATGCAACATCTCAGGAACCTGCGGAGAGAGAAACAACATGAAGTCACACTGATCTGTGATTGGCTTCTGTTAGAAAAATATCACTGGTCTCCGGAGCTTGATCTTCAACATCAGGATCCATGTGTTTGTGATCCTCTCCAGAATGGAAGTAGTCATCACATACAGAGCATCAACTAGTTCCTGAACAGTGTCCTTCACATGCTGATATCCAAGAGAGGGAGTTACACAGTCACAAGATGGAGGAATACCGGTTCTTGTAATCATACATCCTGTCATGTACAAAATGCTACGTTTTTTCTCAAAATGTTGGCTTTTTTCTGAAAATCCCGATTTTTTCTCAATCTCGAAAATCCTAACTTTTTTTCTCAAAATCTCAAAAATCCTGACTTTTTTCTCAAAATCTCAAAAATCCTGACTTTTTTCTCAAAAATCTGACTTTTTCCTCAAATTATGACTTTATCTCAAAATCTCAAAATCCTGATATTTTTCTCAAAATCTCAAATCCTAACTTTTTTCTCAAAATCTCAAAAATCCTGACTTTTTTCTCAAAAATCTGACTTTTTCCTCAAATTATGACTTTATCTCAAAATCTCAAAATCCTGATATTTTTCTCAAAATCTCAAATCCTGACTTTTTTCTCAAAATCCTGATATTTTTCTCAAAATCTCGAAAATCCGGACTCTCTCAAAATTATGACTTTTTCTGAATACTTAAAAATGTTAATAATCCCTGGTCCCCGGCTTGAGCTTCAATCTCAGGATCCATGTATTTGTGATCCTCTCCAGAATGGAAGTAGTCATCACATACAGAGCATCAACTAGTTCCTGAACAGTGTCCTTCACATGCTGATATCCAAGAGAGGGAGTTACACAGTCACAAGATGGAGGAATAGAAAGCAGTATTCAATGTTTACTTCAGATTAGCTCCACGTCAGAAATGAGCATGCTTGTCATATGTCTATCTCCATAGAGGCTGAATCATCATGTTAATCACATAGCTATCATATGCCTCAAACAGTCCTGATGCTCTTCTAGGTAATCATACATCCTGTCATGTTCACAGCTACAGTTGGGATACCTTTGTTAGCATGCTACTCTCTCAAAAAAAGCTATTTTTGCACATGTTGGCCAATAGAGGTCAGCATCGGACAAAATAAGCTTTCTTGGGTTTTTCAGACGGCAGCGGGCTGTGACAGCCTGTGTGTGTTTCTGTGTGTGTCTGTTTCTGTGTGTGTGTGTGTGTGTGTGTGTGTGTGTTTCTGTATGTCTGTGTGTGTGTTTCCGTGTGTGTCTGTTTCTGTGTGTGTGCGTGTGTGTATCAGGTGAGTGTGTGTTTCTGTGTGAGGTGAGTGTTTATTTTTGAAGTGTGTGTTTCTGTGTGTGTGTTTGTTTCAGTGTGTCTGTGTATGAGGTGAGTGTGTGCGTGTGCATGTGCGTGTGCGTGTGCGTGTGCGTGTGCGTGTGCGTGTGTGTCTCTTTTTCTGTGTGTCTGTATGAGGTGAGTGTGTGCGTGTGCGTGTGCGTCTGTATGAGGTTTTTTCTGTGTGTATGTCTGTGTTTCTGTGTGTGCGTGTGTGTGTGTGCGTGTGACGAGGCCATCTGTTCCTGAAGGCATCGCTCTCTGAGAGACAGACAGATGCTGCTGACTGCAAACTTTCACTTCTCCTGATGCCCAAAAACAAACAGTTTGAGATCAGAGACCTGAGGCCTGTACTACGAAGCCGGATTTTTGCTTAGCGAGCTGACTTCAGGGAAAACTCTGGGTTTCCGGTCCTACGACGCTGGTTCTCTTCTTAGCAGGCTAGATCTCCATGGTAACTTATGCTGAGCGGCTAGCCTGGTCCGGAGGAGGTTAGGTTGCAGGCTAAGAGATCAACTCAGTGAAAGCACTGCCTGCTGACCAATCAGAGCTCCGTGTGCGGAGTTTAAAGCGATCAAGTCATATTACAGGAGAGAGGAAATACAGAAAAACTGCCGTTGCAGGAAAGACGGCCGGCAAAAATCAACAGTCCGCGGCACTGTGAGTGCAGACGTTGATGTGTCCCATTATCATTCATATCATATCACATCATAATGTATCATATATTTCCTTATCTGAGTCAGCTGAGCCGTATCTGGCCGTGCAACACTCACAGTGTCACATACTGTATGCAGAAGTATTATTTTAAGCAACACATTAAGTTGACGAAACACTCGAGTCAAATGTAATTAAAGTCAGATCGTGTCTTAGACGGGGCAGTGATATCATGAACCTGTTAATGTACGCATTCAAACACTTTCTCTGTTACCAGCTGTATTCACCTTGCAGGTGCAGCTATGTGGCTTTGATCCTGGATAAAGTGTTTAAGTCATGGATGTTTAAAGTTTAACTTCTTCATATTTGACTAATATTAAAGTTCACTTTTCATTCAGGAAGTATGACGCTGCGCTGTCAGTACGCTTGTCCATGTTTGAGATTGGTCGAATGCTCCAAATACCACCCCTTTCATGTGAACGTGCACCTAACTAGATAGGACACGGCTGGCTTGAGTTAACGAGTTGATAACCAGCGTCGTAGGACCGATTAGCGAGAGCGCGTTTGTTTTGGATTAGGTAAGCCGGGCAACTCAAACATATCCAGGTTAGGTTGAACCAGCTTTGTAGTACAGGCCTCAGGAGACACAATGAAGAAGAAGAATAACAGGAACCATTTCTGATCGAAAGCCGGGCTGTTTGTTTACATATTCTGATATTTGTCCTGGTTGATGTTGCCAATGTATTATTATTATTATCAGAGGTGGGAAGTAGTGGAGTACAAATACTGCGTTACTGTACTTAAGTACATGTTTCTGGTATCAGTACTTTACTCCACTATTTATTTTTCTGACCACTTTCTACTTCTTACATGTTGAACACAAATACCTGTACTTTCTACTTCTTACATGTTGAACCCAAATACCTGTACTTTCTACTTCTTACATGTTGAACCCAAATACCTGTACTTTCTACTTCCTACATTTTGAACACAAATACCTGTACTTTCTACTTCTTACATGTTGAACCCAAATACCTGTACTTTCTACTTCTTACATGTTGAACACAAATACCTGTACTTTCTACTTCTTACATGTTGAACACAAATACCTGTACTTTCTACTTCTTACATGTTGAACACAAATACCTGTACTTTCTACTTCTTACATGTTGAACCCAAATACCTGTACTTTCTACTTCTTACATGTTGAACACAAATACCTGTACTTTCTACTTCTTACATTTTGAACACAAATACCTGTACTTTCTACTTCCTACATGTTGAACACAGATACCTGTACTTTCTACATTTTGAACACAAATACCTGTACTTTCTATTTCTTACATGTTGAACCCAAATACCTGTACTTTCTACTTCTTACATGTTGAACCCAAATACCTGTACTTTCTACTTCTTACATGTTGAACACAAATACCTGTACTTTCTACTTCTTACATGTTGAACCCAAATACCTGTACTTTCTACTTCTTACATGTTGAACACAAATACCTGTACTTTCTACTTCTGACATGTTGAACACAAATACCTGTACTTTCTACTTCTTACATGTTGAACCCAAATACCTGTACTTTCTACTTCTTACATGTTGAACACAAATACCTGTACTTTCTACTTCTCACATTTCCCAAACAGGCTGGTTCCTTTAGTTTGAATGTGTGTTTGGTGGCGTGATCATTATTATTTAGAGTCATTGCGTGCCTATTGATTTGAACACGATCCGTGTATCCATCATTTCCAGAGGCCTGCACTACGAAGCTGGATTTTTGCTTAGCTAACTTCAGGGAAAACTCTGGGTTTCCGGTCCTACGACGCTGGTTCTCTTTTTAGCGGGCTAGATTTCCATGGTAACTTATGCTGAGCGGCAAACCTGCTCCGGAGCAGGTTAGGTTGCAGGCTAAGAGATCAACTCAGTGAAAGCACCGCCTGCTGACCAATCAGAGCTCCGTGTGCGGAGTTTAAAGCGATCAATTCATATTACAGGATAGAGGAAATACAGAAAAACTGCCGTTGCAGGAAAGACGGCCGGCAAAAATCAACTGACTGTGTGAACGTGAATATTTATAGAATATCCCCTCCCATCTTCAGAGCAATCTGACTATTATAACATTAGCCTTAAGAAAGCTTACTTAAATATCTGCCACAACATAAGTAACCGGATCAGAGTAACATTACGTACAGTCCGCGGCACTGTGAGTGCAGACGTCGATGTGTCCCATTATCATTCATATCATATCACATCATAATGTATCATATTTCCTTATCTGAGTCAGCTGAGCCGTATCTGGCCGTGCAACACTCACAGTGTCACATACTGTATGCAGAAGTATTATTTTAAGCAACACATTAAGTTGACCAAACACTTGAGTCAAATGTAATTAAAGTCAGATCGTGTCTTGGACGGGGCAGTGATTTCATAAACCTGTTAATGTACGCATTCAAACACTTTTTCTTTTACCAGCTGTATTCACCTTGCAGGTGCAGCTATGTGGCTTTGATCCTGGATAAAGTGTTTAAGTCATGGATGTTTAAAGTTTAACTTCTTCATATTTGACTAATATTAAAGTTCACTTTTCATTCAGGAAGTATGACGCTGCGCTGTCAGTACGCTTGTCCGTGTTTGAGATTGGTCGAATGCTCCAAATACCACCCCTTTCATGTGAACGCGCACCTAACTAGATAGGACACGGCTGGCTTGAGCGATCCACTTGATAACCAGCGTCGTAGTACAGCTTAGCGAGAGCGCGTATGTTTTGGATTGGGCCAACCGGCTAACTCCAACATATCCAGGTTAGGAACATCCAGCTTTGTAGTACAGGCCTCTGGTCTTCTCTAAAGAAGAGGGACCAATGAAAACGTTGTCATGTTGCCGTTGTTCAGCATGGAAACATTCATTAGCTAACAATGACATTATTGTTCTATTAATATAAAGGGAGGTCAGGTACTCTTTAAAACAGCTGCTAGTTATGGGTACTTTTTACTTAAAGAGCCTGTGACACGAGTTTCCCCCATCATCCAAACTCATCAATGTTAGTAAATATTGTCCCCTTGAAACCGTTACTGAACTGATTTGGGATATTTGCACTTTGATAACCATTAATCTCCCCTTCAATGTTGACCATATTCTGGATCTTCTCGGGGGTTCTTCAAATCCCGCCAAATGATGTGTGACGTAATTGCGGGCCAAGAGCTCCAGCTGCACCGTTCCGGATCCCAGCATCTGTATGCAAACGCACGATGGCGCACACAGCAGCAAGTTCAGACAGCAATGACAGTTTCATTTTGAACGTGTCTGAGAGCTCATATGAGGCTGAAGGATCGGAAAGTGATAGTCATGACATCGTAGACGATATTGGCTATATGCCCTACAGATTCGAACCATATGCCTCGGAGTCTGAATCGAACTCCGAGTCGGACAGTGGAGACGACAACCCGCCCGACGATCGTGAGATACCTCTCGATCTACAACGCATGAACAATTTCTTTATTTAGCCTTTATTTATACAGGTGTAAAATCTCATTGAGACACAAGGTCGCATTTTCAAGAGAGACCTGTCAGTGGTAACACTACCACACAAAGTTACAGACAGACAGGACTTAGGTGCGTCAATATGGGCGATAATACGGTCATGTAGCCAGTGGCGGACTGGGACTAAAAATCAGCCCGGGACTCTCGACCGGCCCACTTCGGTACCGCTAGTAAATTGTCAACGGGGGGAGTGGGGGATGTGCTAGTGACTTATCCGACCGGCCCACTTCGGTACCGGCCCATCGGGATACGTCCCGATGGGCCGGTACCGAAGTGGGCCGGTCGGATAAGTCAGAATAAGTGGAGGACTGGCCATCGGGATTCGTCCCGATGGCCAGTCCTCCACTGCACCCAGCCCAGCCCACGTAAACTGTCAACGGGGAGAGCCTCGCTGCGGGGAAACGGTGGACCTAGTGTCCCGATCGGAGTGGGAATAATAATAATAATAATAATAATAATAATCATAAATCATAATCCGTGAATTTTATCCATTAATTTCCCCAACATTGTGGTAAAAAAAAAAACACGTTTAATCCACGTTGGTGTACTACAACTACAAAAAGCATCAGTTTGTCAGAATATTTTTAAACACGAGTATCTGTACTTCTACTTGAGTAAAGGATGTGTGTACTTGTACCCTCTCTTATTATTATGTATAATGAAAGTATCGTGGTGCCGTTTGTCCTCGACTCACCATGTCCACCAGCGCCACGTACAGGAAGAGTCCGGCTGTGAGGGCGAAGACCCACATGGACACGTTCTCCGCGTAATGTCCGATCAATATACCGATCACCACGCCCAGGTACGCCATCAAGGCCGACAGCCCGTTGTAGAGAATGGCCTGACGCACCGTCATTCCCGCCTTCAGCAGCACCGCAAAGTCCCCTGGGAAACGTAGTCAACAGTTAAAGTACAGACGAGGGACGAGTAATACAATAATACAAAAAAGAATAATGAGAATGAAACAAGAGAATTACGATACTGTACAAACTTAAGCCGTGTCAAATTGATCAACTGAAATATTACTGACTTACAAATGATATATAAACAAATGATCTATTACACATCCGGAAAGTTGTGGGAAGAAGTTTAAACTTATTTAATTCCCCCCCTTCTCCCAAAAACTACATTATTAACTCTTGATATAAAAATGTATTAACGATAAAAACGTTCTCTACTAAAATGCTTAAAAAAAACCTTTGAATGAATCCTGAACACATGTATAAACAATGTCAGATACATATCCAGAAAGTATGAGATCATAAAGCATGAAGGTGTTTCTGCGCAGCAGACGGAGCTCTTACCCAGCTCGTGAGGCAGCTCGTGGCAGAACACAGCCACGGAGGTGCTGAGGCCGCTGGACAGACCCTCCGTGAAGGCAGCGCCTGCAGAGACACGGGGTAACATCAATATATATATACACATCTATATAACATATATATATACACACACATCTATATAACATATATATATATATATATATACACATCTATATAATATACGGATCAACGCTACTGCACTGCTGACACCAGAAGAAAACCACCAAGTAGGGATTCACAATTAATTACATTTTAAATCACTATTAAGGTTTTTAACTTCCAATTAAATGCATTAAACTTTAAAATGTACAAGATCTGAGTACTTCTACTTTTACTCAAGTACAGGATCTGAGTACTTCTACTTTTACTCAAGTACAAGATCTGAGTACTTCTACTTTGACTCAAGTACAAGATCTGAGTACTTCTACTTTGACTCAAGTACAAGATCTGAGTACTTCTACTTTCACTCAAGTACAAGATCCGAGTACTTCTACTTTTACTCAAGTACAAGATCTGAGTACTTCTACTTTTACTCAAGTCCAAGATCTGAGTACTTCTACTTTTACTCAAGTACAAGATCTGAGTACTTCTACTTTTACTCAAGTACAAGATCTGAGTACTTCTACTTTTACTCAAGTACCAGATCTGAGTACTTCTACTTTTACTCAAGTACAAGATCTGAGTACTTCTACTTTAACTCAAGTACAAGATCTGAGTACTTCTACTTTTACTCAAGTACAAGATCTGAGTACTTCTACTTTCACTCAAGTACAAGATCTGAGTACTTCTACTTTCACTCAAGTACAAGATCCGAGTACTTCTACTTTTACTCAAGTACAAGATCCGAGTACTTCTACTTTCACTCAAGTACAAGATCCGAGTACTTCTACTTTTACTCAAGTACAAGATCCGAGTACTTCTACTTTTACTCAAGGACAAGATCCGAGTACTTCTACTTTTACTCAAGTACAAGATCCGAGTACTTCTACTTTTACTCAAGTACAAGATCTGAGTACTTCTACTTTTACTCAAGTACAAGATCCGAGTACTTCTACTTTTACTCAAGTACCAGATCCGAGTACTTCTACTTTTACTCAAGTACAAGATCCGAGTACTTCTACTTTTACTCAAGGACAAGATCCGAGTACTTCTACTTTTACTCAAGGACAAGATCTGAGTACTTCTACTTTTACTCAAGTACAAGATCTGAGTAGTTCTACTTTTACTCAAGTACCAGATCTGAGTACTTCTACTTTTACTCAAGTACAAGATCTGAGTACTTCTACTTTCACTCAAGTACAAGATCTGAGTACTTCTACTTTCACTCAAGTACAAGATCTGAGTACTTCTACTTTCACTCAAGTACAAGATCCGAGTACTTCTACTTTTACTCAAGTACAAGATCCGAGTACTTCTACTTTTACTCAAGTACAAGATCCGAGTACTTCTACTTTTACTCAAGTACAAGATCCGAGTACTTCTACTTTTACTCAAGTACAAGATCCGAGTACTTCTACTTTTACTCAAGTACAAGATCCGAGTACTTCTACTTTTACTCAAGGACAAGATCCGAGTACTTCTACTTTTACTCAAGTACAAGATCTGAGTACTTCTACTTTTACTCAAGTACCAGATCTGAGTACTTCTACTTTTACTCAAGTACAAGATCTGAGTACTTCTACTTTAACTCAAGTACAAGATCTGAGTACTTCTACTTTCACTCAAGTACAAGATCTGAGTACTTCTACTTTTACTCAAGTACAAGATCTGAGTACTTCTACTTTCACTCAAGTACAAGATCTGAGTACTTCTACTTTTACTCAAGTACAAGATCTGAGTACTTCTACTTTTACTCAAGGACAAGATCTGAGTACTTCTACTTTTACTCAAGTACAAGATCTGAGTACTTCTACTTTTACTCAAGTACAAGATCTGAGTACTTCTACTTTTACTCAAGGACAAGATCTGAGTACTTCTACTTTTACTCAAGTACAAGATCTGAGTACTTCTACTTTTACTCAAGGACAAGATCTGAGTACTTCTACTTTTACTCAAGGACAAGATCTGAGTACTTCTACTTTTACTCAAGAACAAGATCTGAGTACTTCTACTTTTACTCAAGAACAAGATCTGAGTACTTCTACTTTTACTCAAGTACAGGATCTGAGCCGTTGTATTTTTGCATAATGCATCTGAAGCTACGTCGCTATCGCCGCAGTTCAGAATCTGAATTCCTTTATCACAAGCAGAGGACACAAAATAAAGCTTCCGATTCAGATTCCCCTCCCAGTTTGTAACTCCCAGTCTGTAACTCCCAGTCTGTAACTCCCAGTCTGTAACTCCCAGTCTGTAACTCCCAGTCTGTAACTCCCAGTTTGTAACTCCCAGTTTGTAACTCCCAGTCTGTAACTCCCAGTTTGTAACTCCCAGTTTGTAACTCCCAGTTTGTAACTCCCAGTCTGTAACTCCCAGTTTGTAACTCCCAGTTTGTAACTCCCAGTTTGTAACTCCCAGTCTGTAACTCCCAGTCTGTAACTCCCAGTCTGTAACTCCCAGTCTGTAACTCCCAGTTTGTAACTCCCAGTTTGTAACTCCCAGTTTGTAACTCCCAGTTTGTAACTCCCAGTTTGTAACTCCCAGTCTGTAACTCCCAGTCTGTAACTCCCAGTTTGTAACTCCCAGTCTGTAACTCCCAGTCTGTAACTCCCAGTCTGTAACTCCCAGTTTGTAACTCCCAGTCTGTAACTCCCAGTCTGTAACTCCCAGTCTGTCTCACCGATGGCGAGGCCGTCGCTGAAGTTGTGCAGCCCGTCCCCCATGATGACCATCCAGGCGAGCGCGGCCACGCCGGCCTGCTGGAAGTGCTGCTCGGAGTAGGAGTGCGAGTGGGAGTGGGGGTGGTGGTTCTGGGAGTGGTGGTGGTGCAGGATGTGGTGGTAGTCGTGGTGATGGTGGTGCTGCCGGTCTGCGTTTCCCACCGTGTCGTGGAAGTGGGAGTGGCATTTGTTCTCGCAGTCCTCCGCCGTGTAGTCCACGGATTCTTCTGGAGCCGAAACGATGGAAACTTCGGGCTCTAACATCACCTGCTGCTCCTCGGCCTCGCTGCCCCCCCGCAGGGCGAGGGACGGGGCGCCGAACATCGCCGCGCCGTTAGTTTCCACCTCTGGAGGAAGAGGGAGCAGCTGGTAAACCACACAATAAACACCAAGGCTTTTATTGTCATGTGTGCATAGCTACAGTGTCGTTATGGCAACGGAAATCTGAGGTCACAGGCTCCTCCCACAGAGCAACACAGATAACAGTGCAAGTAAAAGAATTGGAATATATATAAGTTGCAAACGGATGAATGTTATGGATGCTCTTACAAAGTTCAGGTGTTTAACTGACAAACAACTCTAATTCAAATTTAAATAACGAAACGCTGCTTTTAGTTTTTAAGCACCCCACAAATGGAACAAACTTCCCGAAAACCTGTACATTGATATTACATTTATTTTATATAATCCATTCCTTGCACAACACATGTATGTATAATATCCTGCTTTATATTTTGTCACTGAAAATGTGTCATTCCACGAGTAGATTTTCTACTTTTTTTTTTAAATGCTATTTAATTTCTATTTGCATTTTGGATTGTTTATTTCTAGTCTTTTAATTCCTCTAATGTGAACGCCTTGTCTTTTCACGCTGCTGCGACGCAAACATGTCCCACCTCTGGATCAATAAAGCACTTCTGATCTTATCGCTGAGTTCTTTTAAGTCGAGGCTAAAAACATGACTTTTTTTCAGCGTCTTCCCCAGAAGCCTTTTAACTTGTTTTAGCACCTACTCTATTTACAATGTTGATTTTAATCCATCTCTCTTATGCATGGTTTCATGAATCTGTTCCTCCATTGTGTTTATGTCTTGTGTTCCTTTCTTTGATCTCATTATTAAGTTCTGATGTAAAGCACTTTGAATTGTGTCTGAAAATGTGCTTTATAAATAAACGTACCTTACACAACAACGCAGCACATTTACTCATCGACTTTCCAGCCAAGATGTTAACGACCAACATGTCGGGATTTCTTCTCATTTGCGGCTTCTATTAAAAGTTTTCTGGGTCTTGTTATTCAAGACTTTGTTGTCATTAGCCACAGTGTAGATATGTAAATGGAACTTAGGTCAGACTGAAGCATCCTTTGTGCTCCAGTCTGACCTCTCAGTGAACACAGAGCTGAGTCCAGATCAGATGCTTTGACCAGGGGCCTATACTACGAATCAGGATCTTCGTTTAGCGAGCTAACTTCCTGGGTTTCCGGTCCTACGAAGCTGGTTCACTTTTTAGCGGGCTAGATAACTTATTCTGAACGGCTAGCCTCCAGAGCAGGATAGGTTCCAGGATAAAAGCACCGCCTGTTGACCAATCAGAGCTCAGTGTGCGGAGTTTAAAGCAATCAAGTCATATTACAGGAGAAAGGAAATACAGTTTAAACTGCCGTTGCAGGAAAGACGGCTGGCCAAAATCACCGACTGTGTGAACGTGAAAATGAATAGAATATCCCCTCCCATCTTCAGAGCAATCTGACTATTATAACATTAGCGTTAAGAAAGCTTACTTAAATATCTGCCACAACATAAGTAACCGGATCATAGTAACATTAAGTACAGTCCGCGGCACTGTGAGTGCAGACGTCGATGTGTCCCATTATCATTCATATCATATCACATCATAATGTATCATATATTTCCTTATCTGAGTCAGCTGAGCCGTATCTGGCCGTGCAACACTCACAGTGTCACATACTGTATGCAGAAGTATTATTTTAAGCAATACATTAAGTTGAGGAAACACTCGAGTCAAATGTAATTAAAGTCAGATCGTGTCTTAGACGGGGCAGTGATTTCATAAACCTGTTAATGTACGCATTCAAACACTTTCTCTGTTACCAGCTGTATTCACCTTGCAGGTGCAGCTATGTGGCTTTGATCCTGGATAAAGTGTTTAAGTCATGGATGTTTAAAGTTTAACTTCTTCATATTTGACTAATATTAAAGTTCACTTTTCATTCAGGAAGTATGACGCTGCGCTGTCAGTACGCTTGTCCGTGTTTGTGATTGGTCGAATGCTCCAAATACCACCCCTTTCATGTGAACGCGCACCTAACTAGATAGGACACGGCTGGCTTGAGCGATCGAGTTGATAGCCAGCGTCGTAGTACAGCTTAGCGAGAGCGGTTTTTCTTTGGATTTAGTCAACCGGATAACTCAAAACATATCCAGGATATGTTGAACTAGATTCGTAGTATACCCCCCAGCTTTTCTCTCACTGATCCTGCCGTTATGTTACATGTTTGTTTCTCATGTATTGAGTCTTGATATTTGTTGATGTTACACACTTAAATCATGTCCACATGGATAGGAAACTAAATACATTTGCACACATCTTGTGTCCATATCTTTCTGTTGTGGTGGTCATGCCACACCGTGCACGTGCATGCATGCCACACCGTGCACGTGCATGCATGCCACACCGTGCACGTGCATGCATGCCACACCGTGCTCGTGCATGCATACGCGAGTCATGGTGAGATATCTGGATTAAGAGGTTGCTTTTTCTTTGCACAGCATGAAAGAAAGGTGAAATGAATGGGCTGTGATTTTAGTATTTTTAAGCAGAGGTCAATAATCTGTACGGCCCTCGGAGGATGTTGAAAAAATTGAAATGGCCCGTGAGAGGAGACAGGTTCCTGGTGTATATACAAGTGAATGGAATAAGATGCCGTTATCCCCTCAGAGAGTTTCTCCTCACCTTCAGCCGGCTTCAGGTCCTCCAGCGCCGGCTGCTTCTCTGCATCTGCTTTATCGTTCTTCTGGACCTGAAACACAAACAACCACAACACTAAAGCTCCTGATGACCAGAGTCTCCAGAGGAACAGCCTGGACCTCCACTGATACCCAAGCAACATGTGAATATTTAAAAAAAGTCCCTCAACATTTTAAAATTTGAGAATTGAATGCGTATAAAATGACATATTCCTAAGTCCAATCAAATATACATTAATTTAGACATTGCTGGGTATTTAACTCCAATAGTCAATACATACATGTTGGAATATTCCTGGTATCATAAGTACTCAAAGTTGTCATTGCATTTTACAAAGCATAATCCGTGTTTTGAATAGTTAAAAAAATACATATAACCCTATGTTTTGTATATAAATACAGTAGTCTGATTCCAACAGTTGTACACTACACCTTATTCAGTTATCTGGCAGTTTAAAGAGGAACATGGACCTTATTTCCCCACATCCGTGTCCAAACGTGACTTATTTTGTTATATCACTTCAGTGTTGAGCAAACGTGCTGCAATGCAACCCTTCATCAGTGCAATTACACAAACAGGAGCAACAGTTTCAGACGTTTCTAATTAAAGCCTGGATGAATGTGTTATTATAATAAACTTTGACCCCTTTAATAATAACCAACACACAGAGACTCAGGGTCAGTTTCATCCCACAGGCCATAAGACACCTGAACTTTTTAAAGAACATCCGTAACTGTAAACGTATCTGTTTGCATCTTGAAAATTATTTATCTAATATTCCTTTTACTACATTGTTAAAAGTACTGCACTTGTACTGTGACCTCAGTTTTTCATTGACATTTCTACACTGTAGCTACGAGAGAGGTGGGAAGTAGTGGAGTACAGTATGATATATTGTAGGGCCATACCTATATAAGGTATATTTATACGTTTCTGTTTTCAAAATACCAAACAGATCATGCATTTTAGCCATGCCTCATTTCGCTCTATGTGCTGTTTGCTGTCTACGGGGCTGATTCTGCTGACCACGCCCCCCTGCAGGAGAGGGGAGACGTGCTCTGATCAGCTGCTGGGCTGTCAGAAGAGGGGGAGAAAAAGAGATCTCCGTCCTCCGTGTTTTATTATATAGAGTTGTTATTCATTTGTTTTAAAGCTCAATAAATAACAAAGAAGACCTTTGACCGGCACTTTTCAAATTTTGTCCGGAAGATTTAAACTTTAACGGACATCTTGACCGGCGAAACAAACTGAAACTCTGCCGCACGGTCCCCTCGTTCCTTGGAAGAGGCGGAGAGGTGGGTGTTTGTCATCTGCTGGTGGACTAACCGGAGAGAATTACAGCGCTTGCCTCGACGGGGAGGGATTGCATTGAATTAAAGCAGCGGGAGCAAACGCTTGCCTCGGGGAGGGAGAAAGAAAGCCACAGCGGAGAATAAACAGAAGGGTAACCATGGTAACTATGGGCGGGAAGTCTTCTTCGCTGCTTTTGTGGCAGACTACAGCGCCACTTACAGGCCTGGCATATGTACTACAGCGTCTCCAGCGCTTTCGAACGGCAATGGCCGTGGCTGTCTCCTCCTGATTGGTGGAGTTGGCCCAATAGCCGTAGCGCCACCGTCCTGACGTCAGGACAGTGTTCAAATCTGGATCAGTTTTTATCAGATCCATTGCAGCCCCTTTTTTAGAGATTTGGGTATGGAGGAAAATAGAGAGGGTTGTGTTTTCTGACACTTGGTGAGTTCCCTGGAACACCGGGGACACATATTCATGTAGAAAAGACGTACAAAAGTGCATTTTGCATGATAGGTCCCCTTTAAGTACATTGTTCTGGTATCAGTACTTTACTCCACTACTTATTTTTCTGACTTCTTACATGTTGAACACAAATACCTGTACTTTCTACTTCTTACATGTTGAACTCAAATACCTGTACTTTCTACTTCTTACATGTTGAACACAAATACCTGTACTTTCTACTTCTTACATGTTGAACACAAATACCTGTACTTTCTACTTCTTACATGTTGAACACAAATACCTGTACTTTCTACTTCTTACATGTTGAACACAAATACCTGTACTTTCTACTTCTTACATGTTGAACACAAATACCTGTACTTTCTACTTCTCACATTTCCCAAACAGGCTGGTTCCTTTAGTTTGAATGTGTGTTTGGTGGCGTGATCATTATTATTTAGAATCATTGCGTGCCTATTGATTTGAACACGATCCGTGTATCCATCATTTCCTGGTCTTCTCTAAAGAAGAGGGACCAATGAAAACGTTGTCATGTTGCCGTTGTTCAGCATGGAAACATTCATTAGCTAACAATGACATTATTGTTCTATTAATATAAAGGGAGGTCAGGTACTCTTTAAAACAGCTGCTAGTTATGGGTACTTTTTACTGAAGTACATTTCAAAGCCCTCTTTACTTTGACTTGAGTAAAGAAGTTTAGTCAGTACTTCTACCAGAGTATTTTTAAACACGAGTATCTGTACTTCTACTTGAGGAAAGGATGTGTGTACTTTTGCCCTCTCTGCTAAATAAAGCCTTGAATCTGAACCGTGTCTGACCTTCTGCTTCTTGTCCTTGTACATCTTCCCCAGCGTGAGGAAGTGTTCGATCAGGAACATGATGTACACGCCGCTCAGAGCCGTCAAACCTTTCCAAACGCCGTCCAGGTTCTCCTCCTCGTGGTGCTCGTGTCCCGAATCATTCATCCCAGAATCCTCGTGGTGGTGATGGTGGCCGCCCTGAGACTGAAAAAAAGACGGACATGAAGATGGATAAGACGCCGAGGTAAACACTAGGGGTGGGAATCACCAGGCTCCCCACGATACGATACTATCGCGATACTTAAGCCACGATTAGAAAGTATTGCGATACGATATATTGCAAATCACATGGCTCATGTCCGTCTTCCCCTCCTGGTTAAAACATGTATTTGCAATATGAATAGTTTATGTGAATAACCCAATGTGTGTTCTTTGAACCTGAAAAGGAGATTGTTTTTGTTACTTTCATTGCATGTCTTAATGAAACGTCCTGTTTTATATAGACATGCTTTTATTTAGAAGGCGGCTTTGCGCTATTAGCAGGAGCAGAGTGCATCCGAGTCGCTGTTTACTGACTTCAGGAGCTGTATAGTGACTCACGTGCGGGATGAGGTGCAGGAAGGCGTCTCCGCTCAGCGTCCCCACGGCCAGCGCCACCAGGAAGCTGAGCAGGAACTTGAAGAAAACTTTGTTCATCAGCGGGATGAGAACGACTCCGGCCAGCGAGAGCAGGCTGATCACCGTGATGGAGAGGAAGCCCCCGACCCACGCTGCGCACACACACACACAGTAACACACACACACACACACACACATAGTAACACACACACACACACACATAGTCACTAACATATCACTTTAATGGGACTGTAGCTGGGAAACATTTTTAAAGTGCTCCTTCAAACACAGATTACAGTAATTAGAAGTCAAAGTCTACTTTATTGTCAATTTTTCTCTATCTCTCTCTCCCTGTGTGTGTGTGTGTGTGTGTGTGTGTGTGTGTGTGTATGTATGTATGAGGTGTGTGTGTCTGTATGAGGTGTGTGTGTGTGTGTGTATGTATGAGGTGTGTCTATATGGTGTGTGTGTGTATGAGGTATGTGTGTCTGTATGAGGTGTGTGTGTGTGTCTGTATGAGGTGTGTGTCTGTATGAGGTATGTGTCTGTATGAGGTGTGTGTGTATGAGTTGTGTGTATGAGGTATGTGTGCGTGTGTGTATGAGATATGTGTGTGTCTGTATGAGGTGTGTGAGTGTGTGTGTCTGTATGAGGTGTGTGTCTGTATGAGGTGTGTGAGTGTCTGTATGAGGTGTGTGAGTGTCT
The DNA here is from genome assembly GCF_902827165.1 of Trematomus bernacchii. NCBI lineage: Eukaryota > Metazoa > Chordata > Actinopteri > Perciformes > Nototheniidae > Trematomus > Trematomus bernacchii. The sequence goes on along the minus strand of NW_022987669.1, from coordinate 436,611 downwards.
GTATGAGGTGTGTGTGTCTCTATGAGGTGTGTGCGTGTGTGTGTGCATGTGTGCGTGTGTGTGTGCATGTGTGTGTATGAGGTGTGTGTGTGAGGTGGGTGTGTGAGGTGGGTGTGTGTGTGTGAGGTGGGTGTGTGTGTGTGAGGTGTGTGTGTGTGTGTGAGGTGTGTGTGTGTGTGTATGAAGTATGTGTGTCTGTATGAGGTGGGTGTGTGAGGTGGGTGTGTGTGTGTGAGGTGGGTGTGTGTGTGTGAGGTGGGTGTGTGTGTGTATGAAGTATGTGTGTCTGTATGAGGTGTGTGTGTGAGGTGGGTGTGTGAGGTGGGTGTGTGTGTGTGAGGTGTGTGTGTGTGTGTATGAAGTATGTGTGTCTGTATGAGGTGTGTGTGTGTGTGTGTGTATGTATGAGGTGTGTCTATATGGTGTGTGTGTATGTATGAGGTGTGTCTATATGGTGTGTGTGTGTCTGTATGAGGTGTGTGTGTGTGTCTGTATGAGGTGTGTGTCTGTATGAGGTATGTGTCTGTATGAGGTGTGTGTATGAGTTGTGTGTATGAGGTATGTGTGCGTGTGTGTATGAGGTATGTGTGTGTCTGTATGAGGTGTGTGAGTGTGTGTGTCTGTATGAGGTGTGTGTGTCTGTATGAGGTGTATGAGGTGTGTGAGTGTGTGTATGAGGTGTGTGAGTGTGTGTATGAGGTGTGTGAGTGTGTGTATGAGGTGTGTGAGTGTCTGTATGAGGTGTGTGTGCATGTGTGCGTGTGTGCATGTGTGCGTGTGTGTGCATGTGTGTGTATGAGGTGTGTGTGTGAGGTGGGTGTGTGTGTGAGGTGGGTGTGTGTGTGAGGTGGGTGTGTGTGTGTGAGGTGTGTGTGTCTGTAATGTGTGAGGTGTGTGTGTCTGTAATGTGTGAGGTGTGTGTGTCTGTAATGTATGAGGTGTGCGTGTGCGTGTGTGTGTGTGTGTGTATGAGGTGTGTGTCTGTATGAGGTGTGTCTGTAATGTATGAGGTGTGTGCGTGTGTGTGTCTGTATGAGGTGTGTAATATATATATATATATATATATATATATATATATATATATATATATATATATATATATATATATATATATATATATATATGTGTACAGTATACATAAATACACACCTGTACACCCACTTACATATATTATATACTGATATATAGACACATATATACTTTTAATTTAATTTCACACTTTTTATGTATAAAGTACACGAGGTTTATATTTTGGTATACAAGACAGTATATTTTATAATGTTTAAATACTCTTCTGAATATAGGTATTTCTTCTGAGAATATTTAAGTAATTCTTGTAGATTTACCGTGAAAATGCTGCCGTGACAAAAATAATTAGCCAATTTGGGATCAATAAAGTATATACACACATTAAGAGGTATAAATAAAAAAGTAAATATATCAAAAATAAACACACAAGTTTTATTCATGTCTTAATGTGTGCATATGTATACATGTGTCTGCTGATTGTGTATAGATGTACATAGATATATACATATTTTTATATATATATATTTGTATTTGGGATTGTGGGAAATGGTATTTGGATCTCTCCGTCTGTACACACAAACTGGAAGATTTGACTTGAGGACAGGAAACAGAATCTAGTAGGCGGATGAATATTAACTCGATATATCCAGTAGTGCAAATAACTCAGATGTAGTGATTTCTCTTCTTACCGATGGCAACGTTTTTGGCGATGTCTCCTCCGGGTTGGTCGTCCTGCTCCGAGGCGTTTTGGTTCCCCTGGTGAACGTGAACATGAACAACATGTTTGTTGCCTACAAATAAAATAAAAAATACACTTTATTTAAAGAGCTTTACGGTCACTAGGAAAGCTTATTAAAATATGGAGGAATCCCAGGGAGATGCTGCGTTCAGGGACCAACAGTAAAACACCACATCCCTGTAGCTCTGTACTGAAGAAATCACATATTTACTACTACTACTACAGTTACTACTACTACTACTACCACTACTACTGTTACTACTACAGTTACTTCTACTACTACGGTTACCACTACTACAGTTACTACTACTACTATTACTACAGTTACTACTACAGTTACTTCTACTACTACTACTACAGTTACCACTACCACTACTACAGTTACTACTACAGTTACTACTACAGTTACTACTACTACTACAGTTACCGTTACTACTACAGTTACTTCTACTACAGTTACCACTACTACAGTTACTATTACTACTGTTACCACTACTACTACTACCGTTACCACTACAGTTACTACTACCGTTACCACTACTACTACAGTTACTTCTACTACTACTACTACTACGGTTACCACTACTACGGTTATTATTACTACTGTTACCACTACTACTACCGTTACCACTACTACTACTACAGTTACCACTACTACCGTTACTACTACTACAGTTACTATTACTACCGTTACCACTACTACAGTTACCACTACTACAGTTACCACTACTACAGTTACCACTACTACTGTTACCACTACTACTACTACCGTTACCACTACAGTTACTACTACCGTTACCACTACTACTACAGTTACTACTACCGTTACCACTACTACTACAGTTACTACTACCGTTACCACTACTACTACAGTTACTACTACCGTTACCACTACTACTACAGTTACTTCTACTACTACTACGGTTACCACTACTACGGTTATTATTACTACTGTTACCACTACTACTACTACCGTTACCACTACTACTATAGTTACCACTACTACCGTTACCACTACTACAGTTACTATTACTACCGTTACCACTACTACAGTTATTATTACTACTGTTACCACCACTACTACTACCAGAGTTGGGTGTAACGCGTTACTACAGTTATTATTACAGTAACGCGTTACAATAATAATATTACTTTTGTCGGTAACGGAGTAGTGTAACGCGTTACTTTTATAATTCAGTAATCACACTACAGTTACTAACATTGCCCCGACACGCGTTACTTCGTTACTTTTATAAAATCAGTCATAATCACACTGACAGACAAGAGGGGTTTCCGCCGCAGGTTTATATGTACGTAATCTGCGCGACTTGCGCGTCCACATCTCCACGTGCAGTGCTGCATAAACATGGCAGAGTCAGCGATAACTTTCGAGGGGTGGAGGTATGCCCATTATTTTGAGTTCGTCCGAAGAATAGACAGGAATGTGACGGAGAGGTGCAAACTGTGTCCAGGCCAGAAGCTGTTATCCACTGCTGCAAACACCACGTCAAACCTCAACAAACACCTGCAAAGAACACATGCTAAGGTGAAGCTAATAGCTAAGGACCCCCGAACCCAGAGTGAGGATGTTGTGAGTGCGCCGCCGCCGACCGAAGCAGCACAAATGACCGGTAACCAAAGCAGAGATGGACAGGCTTGTAGCATCCTTCATAGTAGAGGAAATGTTGCCCATTTGCACAGTGGAATCACCATCGCATCGTTCAGAGATATACTGCGCAAAATACAGATAGCAGGAGACAGAGGACAGCCATAGTCAGAGCTATCTGGATCAGTCTTATGCGACAATGGAAACTGAACTAAAGAGAACATTTGAAACTTTAGCAGTCTGCGTGATCTGCCTGTAGGGAGGGGCGGGCCGGCCCTGCGAGTAAAGTAACGAGTAAAGTAACGAGTAAAGTAACGAGTAAAGTAACGAGTAAAGTAACGAGTAAAGTAACGAGTAAAGTAACGAGTAAAGTAACGAGTAAAGTAACGAGTAAAGTAACGAGTAAAGTAACGAGTTACTTTATGTAGAGAGTAACGAAGTAGTGTAATATATTACTTTTTTAAAAAAGTAATATGTAATATATTACTTTTTTTTAGTAACGACCCCATCTCTGACTACTACTACTACTACTACTACTACAGTTACTACTACTGTTACCACTACTACTACTACTACTACAGTTACTACTACTGTTACCACTACTACTACTACTACAGTTACTACTACTGTTACCACTACTACTACTACTACTGTTACCACTACTACAGTTACCACTACTACTACTACAGTTACTACTACTGTTACCACTACTACTACTACAGTTACTACTACTGTTACCACTACTACTACTACAGTTACCACTACTGTTACCACTACTACTACTACTACTACTACTACTACTACTACAGTTACTACTACTGTTACCACTACTACTACTACAGTTACTACTACTGTTACCACTACTACTACTACTACAGTTACTACTACTGTTACCACTACTACAGTTACTACTACTGTTACCACTACTACTACTACTACTGTTACCACTACTACTGTTACCACTACTACAGTTACTACTACTGTTACCACTACTACTACTACTGTTACCACTACTACTACTACAGTTACCACTACTGTTACCACTACTACTACTACTACTACTACTACAGTTACTACTACTGTTACCACTACTACTACTACAGTTACTACTACTGTTACCACTACTACTACTACTACAGTTACTACTACTGTTACCACTACTACAGTTACTACTACTGTTACCACTACTACTACTACTACTGTTACCACTACTACTGTTACCACTACTACAGTTACTACTACTGTTACCACTACTACTACTACTACTGTTACCACTACTACTGTTACCACTACTCCTACTACAGTTACTATTACTACCGTTACCACTACTACAGTTACCACTACTACTACTACTACTACTACTACTACTACTACTACAGCACCATCTACTGGCCTGGCATATGTACTACAGCGTCTCCAGCGCTTTCGAACGGCAATGGCCGTGGCTGTCTCCTCCTGATTGGTGGAGTTGGCCCAATAGCCGTAGCGTTACCACTACTACTACTACAGTTACTATTACTACTACTGTTACCAATACTACCGTTACCACTACTACAGTTACTATTACTATTACTACTACTGTTACCAATACTACAACCACTACAGTTACTACTGCTACTACCAGAGTATTTTTAAACACGAGTATCTGTACTTCTACTTGAGTAAAGGATGCGTGTACTTTTGCCCTCTCTTATTATTATTGTTGTTGTTGTTGTTATTACTTCTGTGCCGGATGCAGGCTCCGTCGTCGATCTGGTGGAGGAGCGCCGGGCAGAGGAAGCTGAAGTCAGCGAAGGAGACGCTTCCTCCTGAAGACATGCCGTGAGAGGAGAGGATAGTGGAGGCGTTCAGGCACTGTAGGAAAACACAACACCACCACCATCATCATCATCATCATCATCAACTCAAGAAAACTGGAGAGGCTGCTTTCTGCTTTTATCTCCCCAAAATGTGGAAAAGCCTCAATTTTAACGTTTTTACATATTTTAATGATGTGTTTAATCATTTGTTGTTGAGATATGTTGTCATGCTCTGTAAAGCACAAAGGTGATGTATAAATAACCACCTCAGTTGACCAAAGTGCTGTACAGGGAACATATTAGGGCTGTGCAATTAATCGTATTTTAATCTCGATTACGATTTTGGCTTGCAACGATTACGAAAACAATGTAATCGAAATAAAACGATTATTATTTTTATAAAAAAAATAAATATATATATTTTTTTTTGGCTTTTCAGTTTAATTATACACTGTAGAAACGTTATTTAGCAAAAGTCCTGCGTTGTTTAACCTCCAGGTCTCAGGCTCCAAAATGACATGCCCAGAACAAATGACTATAACTACACTTCTAAAAAGGGGAAAATTAATAATCTTTTTTCTCAAAGCAATGATAAACCTGGAGTTGGCTGTAGAAGAGTCAGAATCAATATATAATTTTTTATTTTAAAGTAAATTCAGATTGAACATAGTAAAAAAATTTAAATTATAGTGTCCGTCCAAAAACAAAACATTACTTAAAGTGAAAACCACCCTTGAATCAGCGTTTCCGCCAGGGGGGCGTCTTGCCGTCATTTGACGCCCTTATTCAGCTCGGGACGCCCTGCCTGAAACACTGCCTTGAATGATGGGATAGTAGACTAAAAGCTTTAGGAATCCAAACTATAACATATAATAAGTACCCTGTATCAAGTTTGATGCAAAACAAGTGACATTTGACCTTTTTAGAGAGATTTAGAAGAAAAAAACACTTCTGGGGTCATTTGGGTGGATTTTCCATATCTCTGGCCCCCCTCGTTTGATTTTGATGATTGACACCTCTTTTGAGCCAATAGAATCGAAGGGGAAGTTCCTAAAATCCATCTAAACATTACCCATTGGTGAATGAGTGCTGCACAGCCAGAATGAACCGGAAGCTGCGATACACTCTGGTGGCTATCATAGCAGCTAATATGAAATCTCAGTTTTTGACATAAAAATGGAATGATGGATTATCAGTAATCATTTCAAAGTGACAGACACATTGGATTGACCTATGGATTAACCTTCAGCGGCGTTTTTATCGTTTTAATGCCATTGAACACGACTTTTGATCAGAACACAGCAACGGTAAGACTTATTTTCCGATTTGGTCCCGTAAAGCTAATTTTGTTGTCGTTTGAAGTCATTTCGCCGCGAGTTCAGATCGCTCAGTGATGATACTAATACCTCTAGAATCTGTGGGATCTCAGCTTGCTAATCGATATCTTGTTTGTGCGGATCCGATAAGTAATAAGGGTATTTTAACGTGAGTTCTGTGCTAAGTGTGTTAGCATTTTTTCGCTCAAGGCTCATTTAGACGCTTCTTGTGAGACTTGTGTTTTGTTTCAGTAGAAATGGTTCGTATCGTCAGTTAGCTGAGTTTCTTCCCGTTAATCGGGTATGACACATTCATAGGTTTTTAAATATTAAGAAGCCCTGAGACAGTTTCATAAAAAAAAAAAAACCTGCAGCCCCCTCTAGCTCTCGGGCTTAACAGGTTAAAGTGTAATGATAGGAAAATACTTGAGTAAAGTACCTAAAATGTGCACTTAAGGTCAATACTTGTACCTATAACTGAGTACTTCTGCTGAGTTTGACACCCCTGGCCTACGTCATTTCATTGTGGAGATGTCTCAAAGAATAAGAAAGACATCCACACTGATCCTGGTAATAACAGCTCTTACCTCCACACTGCCCTCGCTGTGGTTATGGGGAATATTGTGGTCATGATCGTGTTCTTCAGGAGTCCCGTTCGTCTCCTGATTCTCGTCCGATTTCACCATCATTTGCGCGCTGAAAACCGCCGAGGAGACGCTCTTCCTGTCCTGCAAACTGTCCTGATCTTTGGACACCTCCGAGGTCTTTGGAGACTTGTGTGTGTGGGAGTTGTTGTTGTTGTGGTGATGATGATGATGGTGGTGATGATGATGGTGGTGGTGGGGGTTTTCTTCCTGATGATGATGATGATGTTGATGATGGCCAGGTTTCTCGTGATGTTGCACCGTAACGCTCCGGTTTCGATCCAAACCTACGTTCTGTAAGAGGAGCTTTAACCCGGCTAAAGAGATGCTGCCGTTCTCTCCATATCTGTTTATAAACAACAACAACAACATAGGGATGGGAATTATTCATCGAAAATGATTCAGGCATTCGAAGAAGAGGGACCAATGAAAACGTTGTCATGTTGCCGTTGTTCAGCATGGAAACATTCATTAGCTAACAATGACATTATTGTTCTATTAATATAAAGGGAGGTCAGGTACTCTTTAAAACAGCTGCTAGTTATGGGTACTTTTTACTGAAGTACATTTCAAACCCTCTTTACTTTGACTTGAGTAAAGAAGTTTAGTCAGTACTTCTACCAGAGTATTTTTAAACACGAGTATCTGTACTTCTACTTGAGTAAAGGATGTGTGTACTTCTACCATCTCTGGTAATACTTTCTTCCCTCAGCTCTCTTCTGTGTCTCACCTGTTGAACAGAGCCTCCAGGTGCTGTCTCTGGCTCTGCTCGGCCCTCAGAGCGTCCACCCCGGCGGACAGTGAACGCACCGCAGAGCTGCTCTCTGTGGTGCATTCAGGGACCACCGTCGCAGCGCCGCAAAGACGAACGGCGAGAAGAAACGTCAGCAACAACAACAACATCTCTGCAGACCCTTCAGAACAAAGGACAAGAGAAACATGACGTTGTTAATAAGGAGATGTTTCTACATACTGATATACACCTGAACATCAGCAGGAGAGGACTCTTTAAAGTAGAGACACTACATACTGATATACACCTGAACATCAGCAGGAGAGGACTCTTTAAAGTAGAGACACTACATACTGATATACACCTGAACATCAGCAGGAGAGGACTCTTTAAAGTAGAGACACTACATACTGATATACACCTGAACATCAGCAGGAGAGGACTCTTTAAAGTAGAGACACTACATACTGATATACACCTGAACATCAGCAGGAGAGGACTCTTTAAAGTAGAGACACTACATACTGATATACACCTGAACATCAGCAGGAGAGGACTCTTTAAAGTAGAGACACTACATACTGATATACACCTGAACATCAGCAGGAGAGGACTCTTTAAAGTAGAGACACTACATACTGATATACACCTGAACATCAGCAGGAGAGGACTCTTTAAAGTAGAGACACTACATACTGATATACACCTGAACATCAGCAGGAGAGGACTCTTTAAAGTAGAGACACTACACACTGATATACACCTGAACATCAGCAGGAGAGGACTCTTTAAAGTAGAGACACTACACACTGATATACACCTGAACATCAGCAGGAGAGGACTCTTTAAAGTAGAGACACTACATACTGATATACACCTGAACATCAGGAGGAGAGGACTCTTTAAAGTAGAGACACTACATACTGATATACACCTGAACATCAGCAGGAGAGGACTCTTTAAAGTAGAGACACTACATACTGATATACACCTGAACATCAGCAGGAGAGGACTCTTTAAAGTAGAGACACTACATACTGATATACACCTGAACATCAGCAGGAGAGGACTCTTTAAAGTAGAGACACTACATACTGATATACACCTGAACATCAGCAGGAGAGGACTCTTTAAAGTAGAGACACTACACACTGATATACACCTGAACATCAGCAGGAGAGGACTCTTTAAAGTAGAGACACTACATACTGATATACACCTGAACATCAGCAGGAGAGGACTCTTTAAAGTAGAGACACTACATACTGATATACACCTGAACATCAGCAGGAGAGGACTCTTTAAAGTAGAGACCACTACACACTGATATACACCTGAACATCAGCAGGAGAGGACTCTTTAAGTAGAGACACTACATACTGATATACACCTGAACATCAGCAGGAGAAGACTCTTTAAAGTAGAGACACTACATACTGATATACACCTGAACATCAGCAGGAGAGGACTCTTTAAAGTAGAGACACTACACACTGATATACACCTGAACATCAGCAGGAGAGGACTCTTTAAAGTAGAGACACTACATACTGATATACACCTGAACATCAGCAGGAGAGGACTCTTTAAAGTAGAGACACTACATACTGATATACACCTGAACATCAGCAGGAGAGGACTCTTTAAAGTAGAGACACTACATACTGATATACACCTGAACATCAGCAGGAGAGGACTCTTTAAAGTAGAGACACTACATACTGATATACACCTGAACATCAGCAGGAGAGGACTCTTTAAAGTAGAGACACTACATACTGATATACACCTGAACATCAGCAGGAGAGGACTCTTTAAAGTAGAGACACTACACACTGATATACACCTGAACATCAGCAGGAGAGGACTCTTTAAAGTAGAGACACTACATACTGATATACACCTGAACATCAGCAGGAGAGGACTCTTTAAAGTAGAGACACTACACACTGATATACACCTGAACATCAGCAGGAGAGGACTCTTTAAAGTAGAGACACTACATACTGATATACACCTGAACATCAGCAGGAGAGGACTCTTTAAAGTAGAGACACTACATACTGATGTACACCTGAACATCAGCAGGAGAGGACTCTTTAAAGTAGAGACACTACATACTGATATACACCTGAACATCAGCAGGAGAGGACTCTTTAAAGTAGAGACACTACACACTGATATACACCTGAACATCAGCAGGAGAGGACTCTTTAAAGCTGACACACACATTACACATTACACATATGCCTCTCACAAGACTAAAATTAGAACGTTCTTCCATGGAGTTTGGTTGTGGTTGGTTAAGAAAAACATCACTGATGAGATACTCTTGTGCAATCTAAAATAAAGCTTCAACACACAGACCATGGGATGTTTTAATTCATCATGTACCGGTCATACTTCATGTTGAGCAATTATCAAAAGTTCCCTAAAGTCATAAAGATGACGCCACGTTGCTCGATTAAACAATCCTGCACCCAAAAAGTGACAAATCCTTAAAAACAAGAAGCTAGTCTGATGTAATTTTTTGTTTGAAAAATGACTTTTCCCCTCAATCGAGGCATTGATTTAATAATTGATCATTTCCGCTCCATGACACAAACTGTTATTTATCTGAGAGGAGGCGTAGTTTTCTTCTTCGTTAATACTTACTACACAAAGGCTTATTCATACAAGACTGGGAAAGTATAATCACACTTTACCGCTTCATGCTAAAAGTGATAATGCGGTGTTCAGATACTTTAATTAAAAATAAAATAAGGACAAAAATGACGAAGGAAGGCAAGTTTATTAATACATCACCTTTCAAAGCACAGCACCCTCTCAGCTTGATTATAATAAGGGGAAATATGAAGGATCTATTTCAAGCTTGTTACGTAAATACGTTTTTGGGCTTTTTTGTTTTAATCAATTAAGATTTGTTCCAACACGTTTTCAACTTTAATTTATTTGAAAGTAGGGCTTATTAACACATGGATACTACTGTGTATTATATGTTTACATATGTATTTAAGAAGTACTATAGAGTACCAGGAAGTGAGTCAGCATTTCACCACTTCCTGTTCCCTCGTCTCAGAGTCAACTGTTTTTGAACTTTGGAAAATATCTGGAAATAAGGTCTGTGGTTGAGACACGTTGAAGAGACGGATCACGGTTTGTTCTACGACATTAAATCCATCAGCAGTGACCCCACTGGTGATTTCTGAAGAGTGTACGTGTCTGAGAAACGATGGTTGTTACCAAGTGGCTGAATAGGACTACAGAAGTCGTGGAGGACGTTGTACGTCATTACGCCGAACACGTAAACACTCCTCTAAGTTAGTTTGCCCTGTTCTGCTTGAAAGCAAGTACCTGCCTCCTGCAGACTGTTCAAACAAACGCTTCAACTCGTACCATTTAGAATCTGTGTGTTTGAATATGGATCTGAAGTTGGCGTGACGTTGAAGTCGTGCTGCTGGACTCGGCTGTAGTTCCTTTATAGCATCACGTTAGCATGTTGCTTCTGGACATTAGATTTATGATTAGAACATTATAAAAGTAGGGTAGACATGTGGAGATTATCCGGCTGAACAAAACGTGCATTCATCAAACAGCTTTGTTTCCACAGACCTTATTTTTTACAATTTTCCAAAATCCTATGGAGAAACCCCGTTGCTTTCTGTCGAGGGAACCAGCAGCTTACTTCAGGGTCGAACTACAAAAATACATCATCCCTGCACCGCTTTATATAAGATAAGCTCAAGTTTCAGGTGTGGGCCATATTCAAATAAACGTATAGAAAATGGACAATGGGAGTTTGGACACACCTGGTGTCAACAAAGGGTGTTGATGTAAACTAAGGGTGTACAAGATAATTAAAGAGCTTATCTTGTTTGTGCGAGTGATTTACTTCTTCTTATAGAGAGGCGAAGTCCCGCCCTTCTACTTCCGCCCCATGGGACCTTATTTAGGAAAAATTATGTATTGAAGTCAATGGAGAGAGAAAACCTATCTTTCGATCCCGTTTGAATTGTAAAAACAAAACAGTTATGAGACGCTATCCGTTCTTTAAAAAGGGAACATTTATTAAACTTGTAGGTTTTCTGAATGGGGTTTGACGCTGACTCCATACAGGTACATGTAATAAGATAAGAAGTACTTTATTGATCCCAAATTGGGACATTTTTACTTTACAGCAGCATAAAAAACAACAAAACAATAATATATTACAAATTGTAGGTTTTCTGAACTTAATGTATATATATATCTTTATTTATAGTCTTTTCATTTCACTAATGTACAATGCCTTGTCTTTTTGTGCTGCTGCAACGCAAATAACTCCCAAGTTTGGATCAATAAAGTACTTATCTTATCTGAACAGGGTCTGAACAGATGTTATGTATTCTTTCCATACATGATGACAGAACTACAGCAAATATATATATAGTCTGGTTTGTTTTCATGCTTTTTCCAAAGAAAACACAACAGTAATGAGATGCTATCCTCTCTTTAAAGGGAAAATATATGAGTTTTCTTAATGAAGTTTGGTGATTCCATGTTACCTTCAGATTATGAGATATCTATCATTACAAAACAATCAGCTCTTCCTCATTAGCATCACTGAACATGACATTACCTGTTAAATATAATGAGAAAACTACATAATATATAGTTTAATTTGTTTGATGTTGAGCCGTAGTGAAGGACAGCTTCAACCTCATAAACCAATCAGATTGTTGTTATTAGCATCAATAAATGTAAATGTATAATGGTATATATGCAGGATTGATTAATGCCGAATTGAAGGTAAGCTTCTAACTAATTGTTCCAACAACAAAATAAACCAGTATTGAGATGCTATCCTCTCTTTAATGGGAAAATTGTAGGTTTTCTGAATGGGGTTTGGTTCACAGTCCATACAAATGCATCCAGTTACTTCAGCAAGCACACAAAAACCATCAGATTGTCGTTATTAGTAGCACTAAATGTAAATGTATGATGTTTAATAGTCAATATATGTTAATGCCGAATTGAAGGGAGGGTTGTAACTAATTAGTTTCCCCCCCAAAGAAACAGTATTGAGATGCTATCCTCTTTAATGGGAAAATGGTTTTAAATTGTATGTTTTTTTAATGGGGTTTGGCGTAAATGCATCCAGCTACTACTACCCTAATAAATAAATCAGCTCTTCTTTATTAGCATCATTGAATGTAAATGTTTCATTGTAAATATACAGGATTAATAACAGAAACACTACCTCACCTCTCTAACGTGTGTTTTCTGGATTAGCCACCGGGCTAACCGCGTTTATTTCCCGGGAGAATGTTAACGACAGACGGCCTCAGCCAGCTGCTCCACCCGGTACTTTAACAACACATCAGTCCATAAAATAAAACCATAAAACCATAAAAAATATGAAGCCTCCTCCGGTTGGAGCCACGCGTGTCTTTAATCTCATGTAAACAGAAACACGTTGGATTTATGCTCTCAGCACTACCAAGGTGCCGTGTGCACGACACCCGGAAACGGATACCCGGCCCGGCGCCGTGCCGTGTGCAGAGGACAAACGGTACCCACTTTTAAAAACAAACATTCAAACCGTTAAAACCGTTAAACCCGTTAAAACCCCGTTAAAGATGATAACTCACGGTTACCGGGTGTTTTCTCTCCGGTGGATCCGGTGCTTCTGTGCAGAATGAATGGGATGTGTTCAGGGTCTCCCGGAAATCGGAGTGACACAACAGGGGGAAATGCAATGCAGAAATTAGCACGCGGAAAAGCAGCCTCTTCAGGTATGTTCAGAGGAGGGAAGTAACTCAGTACATTTACTCAAGTATTTTAACTGAAGTACAATATAGAGGTTCTTGTACTTTACTTTAGTATTTCCATTGTATGCTACTTTTGTACTTCTACTCCACTACTTTTACTCAAGTACTAGATCTGGGTAGGCTACTTCTACTTTTACTCAAGTCCAAGATCTGATTACTTCTACTTTTACTCAAGTACAAGATCTGAGTACTTCTACTTTTACTCATATACAAT